>NW_022900928.1:24186465-24197501 GCF_012274545.1 Fukomys damarensis
ATATATATATGGATAGCATTCATCAAAGGGAGTTTATGTCTGTACATGATATATCTTGATTCTTCTCTTTCTCCCAATCCTCTTCCCTCCTGTAAACCTTACCTCCCCTTATGTACAAAAACTTTGTTTCCATTTTTTTTCTTCTTTTTTCCATGTTTTTCCCTTTATAGTTAAGTGGATGCAACTTGAAACAGTACTCTTAAGTGAAATAAATCAGACACACGTGTGTAAATATTTACATTGTCTCTCTAGTGTGAGAAACTGAACAGGTAAGGAACAAAATATATAATAGATAATATGAAATAAGAAACTGTTCAAAAGGAAAGGGAAACTGTAAAAGGGGGAAGTGGAAAAAAAGCAAGAGAATATATTTTTCAGTGTTCTCCCTGAAAAGAGTTAAGTGAGATGAAATATATACTAATTATTCTGACTTTTTCATTTCACAATATATACATATAAGATCACGTTAAACCCTGTATACTTTTATGTAGTTATTATTTGTTAATTAAAACTAGTTAATACATGAAAATACACAAATAATTGAAGAAATATTTTTAACAAATTTCTAAAAATGTTTCATTACTTAGAATATGCGTGGAAATTATAGAACAACAACAAAACAATTCAAAGGAAATGTGACAGGACACTTCATCAAAGAAGATGTAAAAATGGCCAACATTACATAAAAAGATGATGAAGATCATTGGCCATTAGGGAAATTCAGATTACAATGAGAATGAAATGGTAATCCAAATTTGCGAGATGGCAATAAAAATTAAATAGAAAGTTATTTGTATTTTTGAGGATGTAGAGAAATCTTTACCTTTGTAAACTGTTAATCTCATTCCAAAAGGGAGCTGTCTCTGCGGAAAATAGTCTGGTGGTTTTTCAACATGCTAAATATAGAGTTTTTAAATGATTAAGAAATTTCACTCTAGAGATATACTCAAATAATTAAACAAGTACTAAAACAGATTGCAACATGTAGCATTATTCACAATAGTCAAAATAGAGAACTAACTCATATCTATCAATAAATGAATGAATAAATAAAAGTTGACTTACCTGCAGTATCACAGATATTACTTTTCTATAAAACAATAAAATACTGGTACCTGCTACAATGTGGATATGCCTCAGAACTTTTATGCTAAGTGATGATAAATATTTTAAGGCTTTTCTCATATGAAATATTGGGGATCAGCAAATTCATAGAGGTAGAAAACCAATTCAAGGTTATCGGGTTTTGGGCTACAAGAGACATTCATTCTACATAAACGTATACTATAATCCTCCAGAAGAGTATTCCTTTTATTGCTTTAAATATTATCCTTTATATTATCTAAATGTGAAGAAACAGAAGACTATATTTTTACCTCCATTTATCCCTTCTTTGATATTTTTGTCATAATGGAGGGCCAAGTTCTGACTATAGATTGTCTCTTTTTGCTTAAGAACTTTTTAAAAACTTTTCTTAAAAGGCATATTTGCTACCTTAGAATAAAATTTTCCTTTCTATAATTTTCTGTCTTTGCTTTGAAATGATAAAATCTACAATTCTTTGCTAAGGACATTACACTAGATTAAAAATTCAAAGCAAGCATTTCTATTTTCATACTTTTGAGTTTTTCACTTTTGGTTTTCAACTGATTTTTCGTGTAATCCTTATCCTTATTCCTGCCTTGGCAATTTTTTCCTCCTTAGCTATGACTTTGTCAAGTTTTCTTTTGTCTCTAGCATTTCCTTTGAACTCGGTGCTCATTGTCCTCTCTTATGTGCTGATCCTCCAAACAGTACTGTCCATAGCCTCCAAGGCTGGGTGCCTCGAAGTCCACAACACCTGTGTCTCCCACATCTGTTCCATGCTGCTCTTTTACACTCCTATGATTGGCCTTCCCATGATCCACTGATTTGGGCAGCTGGCCTCCTGACTTTAGTTTCTGTCTTTCTGTTTATAATACTCACTTTTTCATATGTCCAGTTTCCATTAAGGCCCTTTACATATTATTCAAATATTTCAATTCCTCATTTAATAATTGCATTATCTTTAATATATGTTTCTTTTTAATGATGGATTGCTTTATCTCTTTTGAGAGTGGTTTTCTTCCTTTTACACATCCTTTGCTATTTTTGATTGAAAGCCAGGGACATTTTCTTAGGTAAACATTTCTTTATTGTGAAAATTTATGTTAATGTCACCTAAAGTATTATGTACAGATATGAGAAACTTAAAACACCCCTATTGTCCCTGTTCTTCACTCCCTTCACAACTCTGAGTTTTCCTAGATACCACCCTAAAATATGCATGTTGCATCTCTTTTAGCTGTAATAAAATTTTAATAAGAGATCTCCTGGCTTAGTGGTAAGATGTGGTATGTAGAGAAGGGAAGCATGATATTCTACTTAAATTTCAGATTAGTACTTCAGATTATCAGATAATTAAATATTAGATTAGTACTTCTGAGATTTTCCTGGAACAATGAATCTGTTATGTGACATTCAAAACCATTTCTGTAGTATTATTGCATTTCCTCTTTGATAACTTTCTCCTTCTTTAATTGCAGTATTTTCCAACCATTTCTTGAAAATGACTTCTTTGACTCAGTTTTCCTCTCTTAGGTAAGACAAGCAGTGCAAGATAGCTGAATTTGGCCAGAATTTCTTTCCTCTACTTGGATAGGTTCTGACAAAGTCATTTAGCTGGCACCATTGGTCTGTGTTATGGAGAGACTTGAAGATATACTGCACAACTGTTCCCATTCCGCTGTTTGCCAAAATCATGTCATTATATGTCTTTGTTTTTCATTTGCCACATATTCAAGTTGAAGGACACGTGGAGATATCACGGTTGAGGCAAGAATGAAGTCTCCTAGTTTAGAATTTAAGTTGCAAGTAACATAAATATAGTTGAAATTAAATTAAGCAACACACATAAAATTATTTTAATTATTCTAGGGTAATCTATGAAAGGCAAGAGCAGAAATCCAGTGTGGCTTCCTGAGTAACCAGTTTTTACATAAGAATAGAGACTGGAAAGCAAGCAAACACTTCCCCTAACACACACACATGCACACACACACACACACACACACACACATTCACTTTGTAACTACAGCTCTATAAATATACCTAGAGTCTGACTGGTGCCCAATTGTGATAAAGAATCTCATTCACATTGGAAGAAGTCTGCTATGAGCATGTGCTTGCGCATGGGACTTAGTAACCCCAGAAATACTTACTCAATTATTATTTTCTTGTTACAAAGTTAATGGATAATTTAAGAGGAATTAATCCAAGATGAACCAGAACTGAAGTACTTCTTCTCTGACTGATTCCAAGGCTGCCTATTTAGATAAAGGCTGTAAAATGAAATCAAATTTTAATAAACTGAGGCAAACACACACAAAAGAAAGAAAATGGATAAATGAAATTCCATTTATGGAAAGATGGTATAACCCTCTAACATCTGCTGTAATTATTGAAGAAATTTGAGAGAAGATTCATTGAAGAAATTACATTTGAGGTAAATTTTTCTGCTTAGAACTTTTTAGCATGGCACAAAATCTCATATTTCTGTAATTCCTACTTCAGATACTGAATTCTGAAAAACAACCATGGTGCTGTAAACATGGTGCTATAAGACCATGGTTATTTATATTTTTTTGTAGAAATTATGCATTGTTTTATACTGATCCTTTATTGGGAAGGTCCTTCTCAGACCCAAATACTTGCTCTAACGCAGAGATCGTGGGCTTTTATCTGAGTCAGGAAGGCCTAGATGGGCAGTTTTAAAGGCCAGGATGACAGAACTTCTTCTTTTTTTTTTTTTTTTTATAATGCCATTACATTTTATTTGGGGATATTAGTATTTTGGAAAGATCTACTTAAAATCATTAAGCAGGCAAAATATACCTTTCTATTCTTATTAGATCTTGAAGACTTAGATTTTCTGTATTCTTTATTGATCAGAAGTGAAATAATTTCATTCTAAGTGAAAACTCTGGCATTTTTGCCATTTACTTTCTCAACAAATAAATGAATACTGGTGAGTCTATAAAATATTCTTGCTGTTCTATACCTTTTGAGAAGCTTGTCAATGTCACAACTAAGGAAATAACTGATTATTAAGATTTAGAAAATTATTTTCAATTTTTCATTTCTTAAATTACTTAAAAACTTAATATTTTACTTAGATTTTGTCTCATTCTCTTTATTCCTTTAATAGATCCTTTAAAAATAAGATGTGAGAGAATGAAAAGATGAAAATAAAGAGTTTGTAGATGCGGAGGGGAGGAGGGGGTGAAGGGAGGGCAGGGGTAAGGGGAAAAAATGAGAATCAAGACTTGTCACGTAGAGGTACAAGATCCCAACAATGAATGTAACTGTACTGTATCCCTAAAATGTACCAATAATCTCAATTAAAGCTGAAAAAAAATGATTACTCTAAAAAATAGATACATTCACTGTTAACTCGATGTGTAATAGCTTGAATTTGAAAAAAAATGATTATATATGATGATTGGAGCTAATAGTATAAACTTGCACTTTTTAAATTTGTTTGAAAAAGAAGTATAGAGCAATTTCAACTTTTTGTTGAGCACACAAAACCATTTTCCTATTATGTCTGACAGAAAATATCCTTGGGTTTATAGATCAGAGGAGAAAACTTAGGTAACATACAAAAACCTAACTCTCATGTTCAGTAACTTGATTATGTAAAATGTATCCTCAATAGGGAGTCTAATCAGATAGTTGTGGTTTTTGCAAGGCATTTGTGAATCTGAGAATTACAGAAGGCAGCAAGATAACTTCTTCCAGGCAATGCCAGCTGTTGAGTGTTTGGTCATATTCCACATAGTCTTTCGTGAACTATTTTTTGTTGTCTTGTTTGCAGAAAAAGGTGTTCATTCTTTGTGTACATACATGAATGTTTCTTTATGCAAATAAATAAAGCAGATGGTTATTAGCAGAATTTTAGTTCTACTTTAAAGTTTATTCAATTGCTAGGTATCACAGAAGTTAGTATATTAAGAATTTATTGTGAACATTTTTATTATACAACATTTTTTCCAGCTTTAATTGAGTTTATTGGTACATTTTAGGTATACAGTACAGTTACATTCATCATGGGGATCTTGTATCTTTACTTGATGTATCTTAGTTCTTATTTTTCCCCATATCCTGCCCTCCCTTCATCCCCTCTACCCTTCCCTTTTTACAAAGACTTTGTTTCTGTATTTTTCCTTTTCTCATGTTTTTCTTTTCGCTTTTTCCTTTCCCCCACTCTTCCCACTTCCGGTACTCCTTTAGCCCTTTTCTTCCTATTTCACATTATCAATTTGTATAAAAACAGATTTGTTCCTTTTATGTCCACTAGTAGCAATATGATGTTTATGGTGTGATCCAGTCTTTCATGGGAGAAAATTTCACAAATATGCTTGTTTTCATATTGAATATCAAACTTCCTATAGCATAACATTTTTATCTTTGTTTTTAAAACATAAACAAACCTCACTTCTGTAGTATTCAGCGATTACTTAAAGTGATTTTTCTTTTATCTCTTAGAACTTAAATCACAAATTGCCTATTTTTATTAGTGGCAAAATAATTTGTTAAAATATAATTGTAAGGAAGATTCAGCTTCTGTCAAGTGAGTCTATCATATTGGATCATCCTTTGCAAGAACTACTCATCAGGGGGCCAGGGATTTAGCTCAGTGGTTCTGGTGACTGCCTTGCAAGTTCAAGGACCTGAGTTTGACCCCCGGCACCCCCCCAAAAAAAAGAAGTACTAGTCAGTCTTTTTCTAAGTGTCTGCATATATTAAAAATCTTCAACTATGTTTATACAACTTAGAAAAAGTTACATTAATCAAAATGGCAAGTCTTATCGGAGTACTTATGTTTGTTTTCTCAGTACTTTTTAAAAAGTTAAAAAGTGTAATTAAACCTATATTTTGTCATTGGTTTTTGCTCTGTGTTTTGAAGTTCTTTCCCTTCTCTTTTTCCCAATGTCATAAATGAAGATGTGTTTATATTGAACTTGTTTAGATATTAAATGATCTTACTAAAGGTGCAATTGATCATACTGGTTGTATTTTGAAGACAGACTTTTAAAAATCAACAACTGAAAGCATGTGGTGATTAGATTACTATAATATACAGATACCCAAAAGCTCAAGCTGTGACTATTTAATAACCTTAACATGACCTTTTTATATTATTTCACTGCAAATGAAGTTTCTTTTCAGGGCATCAGTGCAACTAAGTTGAAATTAGCTAAACAAATTTTTAATGCCATTCTTAAAGTACAATAAATACACTATATTGATAATAAACTTAAACATTACTGTTTCTTGATGCTACCTTTTTTAGGACAAATAATGAATGATGGAAATAGAACAGACTTCAGCAAATTTCATAGCCCTAGATCCCTGAATGAACTTTGCATTGACCTTTACTTATATTTTCAGCTATGCTGGTGGTGTTTTCAGGAATGACAGATCTGTGTTGCTAAATACCCACTCTTTAATGCAAAGATTGATGTTTATTTTTTTCAATGGTTCAATCTTTTAAAACTCTTAGCAGACCCCAAGTAAAAGACCAATTTGTATAACTGGGTCATTTTAACATTTTTGTAATTCAATAAATAGTTCTCTTGATGACGGCAGTTATGAAAGATGTTCAGTAGCATTCACAGTAATGGTAGTTTTCCTGATTGGTCTGTAGTCTTCAATAAGTGTAAGAAGTTATTGTATGAAACATCTGTCAGACCAGTAAGACTGCATTGATGCATCCATCATTCTCAGGATTGTTGGTTATCAGTGCGTATTTACCCCAAATCACCTTGCCATCTGTGTCGATTTGTTCACATTCACTTAAATCATTGTACCTTTCTATAGTGCTGATGAATGATTTTTTTCCTCACCAAGTGTTAGCAGGCAGAAGATGGCTTTCAGTTCCAGATGTGTGAAACATAAGCCCATGGGCTTAATGAACTTTTCATATTTAGGTGGTTTTCTTATATAATTACATTCCTCTTTACATTCTTGTAAAGCCAACTCCAACAAAGCAGACATTAGTAACCATCCTCTTCTATGACTTGGTTTTATCTCTTTTCAGTTCAAATAACTTTGTAATACTTCTGTCTCTCCCTGGGCATGAACTTTAGTCGGAGGGACTTCCCATTTTCTTCCCTTTTCTTTTCATTTTTGTTTGATCATGTTGGAAAGCACTTTTGCCTGAGACTGTCTCTCTCTGTCCAGCAGATAGGCAGGTACTGCTCCCTGAGGAGTCTTTTCATCATTCTTTTGTTTGGTGTTTCTCTTTTCATGCATCTTGATAGTCTTCATTTGTGTATTCTTGGCATGGTGCTATTTATGGTAGAGCTTAGTCTTGAGGCCAAACTTTTTTTTTTCCTTCTTTGAGTGTTCATGAGCCTCTCCACTTTCCTTCTCTCTCTTTTTCTCATGGGAATCAAAATGATGTTCATAATATTTAGAGTGTCATTCGATATATTCATTTGTGCCATGGTGACAGCAGCAGAGCCGCAGGGGGCAGCCTCAAGAATGAGAGAAAAAGTCTAAACTTTGTGATCTCTCAGACACATGAACTGCCTCTGCACAGCCAGAAACAGGAAACAGTCCAACAGAGCTTCTTAAAGAATTGTTTTCTTTTCTTCATACATGCACTTTAGCCTAGCCTCAGCCTAGGATGAAACTTTCCTAACCCGAGGACTTCAGACTTGAGCAGGGCTCAGTGTGAGATTTCTCTATCACAAAGGAGACTTTCTAGATCCCATGGCATAATTTGAGAATGAATTTACTGAACTCCCAGAGGACACCTCCTATGATATCCAAGGGAAATGGAGATAAGGGAAATGGATACCTTCTATGTTCTTGAGGGAATCACCAGATTGCTGTGCAATTACTCCCTATTAAGGGCTCCAGATCTCGGAATACTTATGGAAGGAGGGCAGACATACTTTCAGCTTTGTTGTTGTTGTTGTTGGTGGTGATGGTAGTACCAGGGATTGAACTCTGGATCTTGAGCTTGCGAGGCAGGTGGCGGAACCACTGAGCTAAAACCCCAGCCCTACTTCCAGGTTTGACCTTCTTCAAGGTGAGTTAATAATTGTATGTCTTGGAAAGAAGAAGCAGCTATATGTTTGCAGATAGTACCAATGAGTTTTATGGTGAGGACTTAACTTTTGGTGCAATGGGTGTGTAGTGAGACAATATAGGACTATACTTTAAAGTGCCTCCTGGGAGAAATTGGCAGGTGTAGAACTTTAAGTCCTTTTCAAATGTACTGCTACAAAACATAACAAAAATATAATGTATAACTAAGAGAGACGTGGAAATCACTGATATTTTAGTAATTCTAAAATATTTCCAAAAAATTTATACTAGAAGCTAGGAGTAGTCTTACCTTTCACTTAAGGCCTTATAATAAATATTAGTGTATTACATATCATACATAGATAAGATCATACAACATTTGTCTTTCTGTATCAGGCTAATTTCACTTAATATAATGTCTTCTAAGTTTTATCTATGTTGCAGCTAATGGAGGGATTTCCTTTATTGCAGCATTATTTACAATAGCTCTGATGTATAAACAATCCAAGATTCTACTGATGAAAGAATGAACAAAAATTTTGTACATAAATACAATAAAATATCATTTAGTACTAATTCTTAACCCTTTTTGTCTCCTACTTTGGGTACTTTGATTGCAATTTAGAACAAAATAGTGCATTTTATAGAATGAAGAGTATACTCTTTGAGAAGTAGAATTGAATAGGCAGTAAACAAAGATGCAGAAGTCAAGTTATGAAGATGGGTGAGTAATCTCTTCTTGATAATTACTTAGATCCTGGGTTTTCTGTGTTCAGTGCCTGTTTGTTGGTATCCTTCTGTAGCTGTGGCAGATTTCTTTCTCCCAGCTAGGAGAGTATCATAGATTCAACATCCTTTTCTTTCTTTTGGTTGATGTATCTCTATGCAACCATGCTCACTCACTCACACACACACACACACACACACATACACACAATGCACACATTCACACTGAATCACATACAAATGCACATTTTCAAATGGCTGCTTTTACCATCCTATTTCAACTATTTTATCCCTTAAGTGTTCTTCCCAGAATATTATGTAAACATCCCGTGCAGCCATCTCACCGGGAGACAATTATTTTACAATATGCATGTGTGTGTGTTCATTTTGTACATTATGGCTCATTGTAGCAATAATGCTATCTTGTATATAGCTACATTTCCAGTCCCTATAAATAAAAGTCTTCTGTCTTCCATAATTCAAAATGCTTGGGAAGAAAATAACTGAGTATGCAAGAATTTGGCCAATTCTTAAATACACTGTATTAAACATGAGGCTTTGGGTGAATTATTTATTTAATTTCTTATATATTTTGTTTCTCTTTCTGATAGAGAGGTATAATGCATTTTGATTTCCCAATCTCAGAAAATTGAGATGATCAGAGATAACATGTACATATGTGATTTTAATAAATTTTAAGATGAGACAAATCTGAAGGACTCTCTTTGCCCATTACAACCTGCATTTCAATCCGTCAGGATCTGTAATAATGATGCACTGGGGAGAGGAGCCAAACATAACACAAATGAGTTAAAGTAGCAATGAGAATTGAAGTCGGCTTCATGGAAGAGCTTCTATGGGAAGAAATAACCTGAAAATTCAATAAATATAAAACGTAATAATTTTAAGTGATATTTTTCATTTATTTAACAAATATTTATTACACAAAATCATGGGTTGAATACTACCACTAATAATTCTAGTTATACCCTGAAATACTTTATACTTGCATTCAAATGTCAATATTAATATTTTTTATTGAGTTTATTGGTACAATTGAGGTTTACAGTACAGTTACATTCATTACTGGGATCCTGTACCTTCACATGATGGGTCTTGGTTCTCATTTCTTTCCATCATTTTGTCCCTGCCCTCCCTTCACTCCCCCCTCCCCATTTACAAACACTTTATTTCCATTTTCTCATATATTTTTCTTTTCCTTTGTTCCCTTTCCCCTACCCTTCCCACGTTCCCTACACCTTTAGCCCCTTTCTTCCTATTGCACACTATTAATTATCCCATTAGGATCTTGTGTACTATTATAGTTTTTCACAGCAGGGAGACTGTTCGGTATTTACACATGTGTGACTTATTTATTTCACTTGAGTATATGCTCAATATGTATCCATTTTCCTATAAATGACTCTAATTTCTCATTCTTTATGGCTGAGTAGTACTCCATTTTATAGAAAAACCACATCTTCTTTATCCAATCTCCAACAGATGGGCAAATGGGCTGTTTCCAAGTTTTAACTATTACAAACTGTGCTGCTGTAAATGGTGCACATATATCACTGTGGTATGATTCTTTTAATTCTTTTGGAAAGATACCCAGCAGAGAGATGGCTGGGTCAAATGGAACCTCCAGGCCCAGCTCTTTGAGGTATCTCAATATTGATTTCCATAGTGGTTGCACCAGTCTGCGCTCCCACCAACAATGGAGAAGGGTTCCTTTCTCCCCACAACCCTGCCAACATTTGTGATTGGTTGATTTCTTGATATCAGCTATTCTTTGTGGGGTGAGGTGGAATCTCAGTGTTGTTTTCATCTGCATCTCTCAAATGACCAGTGATGTCGAACATTTTTTCATATATTTACTTGCTCCTTTTACTTCTTTGTCTGAGAAATGTCTGTTCATTTCAGATGCCCGTGTTTGAATTGGGTCTTTTTTTTTTTTTTTTAATTGAGTTTATTGGTACATTTAGGGATACAGTACAGTTACATTCATTGTTGGGATCATGTACCTTTACATGGCAAGTCTTGATTCTCATTTTTTTCCCCTTACCTCTGCCCTCCCTTCACCCCCTCCTCCCCTCCCCATCTACAAACACTTTATTTTCATCTTTTCATTCTCTCACATTTTTTTCTTTTCCCTTTTTGTTCTTCCCCTACGTATCACACCTTCCCTACAC
>NW_022900928.1:24202084-24256098 GCF_012274545.1 Fukomys damarensis
GAGAGTGTTTTGAGTTCTAATTTATATATTCTAGATAATAGTGCTTTGTCTGAGGAGCAGCTGGTAAAAAGTTTTCCCACATTCTAGGTTTTCTCTTAGTTCTGTTGTTCTTTTGCAGTGCAGAAGCTTTTAAATAATGAGATCCCTCGCAGGCCGGGAGCTCGCGCGCACGCCGCCGGGTGATCGCAGACCTGAATTGGGTCTTTATATTTGGGGGGCTGATTGTTTTGAGTTCTAATTTATATATTCTAGATAATAGTGCTTTGTCTGAGGAGCAGCTGGTAAAAAGTTTTCCCACATTCTAGGTTTTCTCTTAGTTCTGTTGTTCTTTTGCAGTGCAGAAGCTTTTAAATAAGATGAGATCCCAGTTGTTGATTCTTTCCGCTAGTTCCCGTGCTACTGAGTATTTGTTCATAAAGTCTTTTTCTATGCCAATGTCTTCCCGAGTTCTATCTAGCTTATCTTCCAGCAAGTTTAGTGTTTCTGTTTTTATATTTAGGTCTTCAATCCATTTTGATTGGGCCTGTATATTGGACCCTGGGCGGCGGAGGGAGATCTGAAGTCCAAGACAACCCCTTTCCAGAAACTCACCCTCTTGGTGCTGGGTCAGGAGCAATGGCGCCCTCCAGTGCGTATTTATTTTTGTCATCACTTCCTCTGGAACTGTCCCTTTGGCAAGGTTATAGTGGCCTTCTTTGTCTCTCTTAGTGTTGGTTTGAAATCCATTTCATCTACAAAGAATATAGCTACCCCTGCTTTTTTTGTCATGTTCCTGTCCCATGGAGTACTGTTTTCCACCCTTTAACTTTCAGTCTGTTTCTTTTTGAACTGTGTGTTTCTTGTATACAGCATATTGTTGGATCTTGTTTCTTGACCCATTCTGCCAGTCCATTTCTTTTGGTTGATGTATTTAGACCATTAACATTGGTGCTTATAAATGACATGTATTGACTTGTCCTTGTTATGATTTTTTCTTTTTATTGGATTCTCCCCCTTTGCATTTAATTTCTTGCTGTGTCCAATAGATTCATTCTGTTGGGCTTCATGGGGCTTTGATCCTCATTGTCTTTTTCTAGGACATTGTTTAAATATTTTTGAAGTGCTAGTTTGGTATTCATGAAGTTCCTCAGATGCTCTTTGCCATGAAAGTATCTTATCTCTCAATCAATTTTGAAAGATAGGATTTCAGGTTACACCAATCTGGACTGGAGGTTTAGGGCTTGAAATACATCACTCGAGGCTCTTCCAACCTTGAGGGTTTGTGTTGAGAAGTCTGCTGTGATTCTTAAGGGCTTTTCTTTGTATGTGATTTGTTTCTTTTCTCTAACTCCTTATAGAATTTTGTTCTTCTGTTGAGTTTCTGGAATCTTAACTATTATATGCCTAGGTGGAAATTTTTTTTTCTTTCTCTCATTGAGTTTATTGGTACATTTTAGATATACAGTACAGTTACATTCATCTTGTACCTTTACATGACAAGTTTTGATTCTCATTTTTCCCCTTGTCCATGCCCTCCCTTCACCCACTCTTCCCCTCCTCATTTACAGACATTTTATTTCCATTTTTTCATTTTCTCATATTTTTTTTCTTTTCCCCTATTACCTTTCCCCTAACCTTCCCACTTTTCCTACACTTTTAGCTCTTTTCTTCCTATTTCACATTGTCAGTTATCTCATTAGGATCTTATGCACTATTATAGTTTTTCACACCAGAGAAACTATTTGATATTTACACATGTGTGACTTATTTATTTCACTTAGGGGTATATACTCAATATATATCCATTTTCCTTTGAATGAATCTAATTTATCATTCTTTTTTTTTCCTCATTGAGTTTATTGGTACATTTTAGGTACACAGTACAGTTACATTCATTATTGGGATCCTTTACCTTTACAGGACAGGTCTTGGTTCTCATTTTTTCCCCTTGTCCCTGCCCTCCCTTTACCCCCTCCTCCCCTCCCTCTTTACAAACACTTCATTTCAATTTTTTTTATTTTCTCATATTTTTTCTTTTCCCTTTTTAGCTTTCCCCTACCCTTCCCACTTTACCTACACCTTTAGCCCCTTTTTTCCTATTTCACATTGTCAATTATATCATTAGGATCTCATGTACATTTATTCACACCAGAGAAACTATTCTGTTAGATTTTTTTTTTAATCATGGCTAGTTGAAGTCCCATATAACTCACTTTTCTGTGCACCATGTTCTTTTCTCCTGCTTGGGAAATTTTCTGCCATTACTTCTGTGAAATTTTTTTAAAATGTCATTTGCACTCTCTACTATTTCTTCATTGACTTTGATCAGTTTTATGTTATTCTTTGCATAATCTAGTACCTGCTAGATTGAATTATTGTGGTTCCTTACTATTTTTAAGAAATTTTCTTTTTCCTGCTCATTAATTAACAGTCCTGTCTTAGATATCTGATATTCTATCCTCACATTGGCTCATTCTGCTGTTTAAGCTTTCAAAGGAGTTTTTAATCTGGAAATCTGTTTGAATCTGTTTTATGGAGTCCATTTATTTCCTATGCTAGGATTCCTTCATGGGCCTCAGCTCCTCTATTTTTTTTAATCTGTGTCCACTCTAGAGTTATTAATCATGGCTTGCACTATGGACACAATCTCTGCTGGTATCTGAGAAATTATTTCTGATTTCATTTTTTCTAGATCTTCTTTCATTGCCAGTTCAGAGAGTCCAGGTTGTTGAGTATTGCTTGTTCCATCTCTTTGCCCTTTGGGCTTGTTTTAAGTGATCTGGAGGTCTGGTTTGGAGACTTGTTTACATGTCTCCTATGTCTGGTTTTTGAGACTTGTTTATGTATCTTCTTATTTTAACAGATGCAGTCTGCTGTACCTTTGTTGAGGAGACTTTTTGCTCACCCAATGGTCTTCAATTCCCAGGAAGCCATGCAGTGGCCTTTTCTCTGCTGCTCACCATTGTGCCAATTCCTGGGTTCAGAATAGTGGCCTTCTGGCTGCCCTGTTGTCCAGTCAGGGTTCTGGCTGGTGCCTGTGCACATTCGGGATGGTATCTGAGTGTGTCTTGGCTGGGGCCTGCCCCCTGTGTAGCTATTGTCTGGGAGGGCCTTTGGCTGTGCACCTGAGTCACTGGCGTCTGAGTGAGCTTCTGGCTGGGTTTTGTACACATTACCAATGGTATCTGGGTGGCCTACTGGCTGTTGCTTGTGCACCTGTGCAGTTCTTCTCCAGATGTGCCTTTAGCTGGGCCCTGTGGGACCAAGCTGCAGGTGTCTGGGTGGGGCCCTGGTGACAACCTGCTCCCATTTGCACCACTCTCATCCATGCAGGCTTCTCACTGGGTTCTGTGCACACTCACTGATGGTGTTTGGGCAGACCACTGGCTGTTGCTGTGTTTACTCAAAAACAATACTTCTATAAACTGAGTACCACATTTAGAAATCAATGAAAGTAGACAGAAGATAGATACATCTTGTCAACATCACAGGGTGAAAGAGTAACATTTGAAGAGAAGATAGTACATGGTTCTAGAGGGCCATCCCTTCAATAAAGGGTTGGAATTAGGTAGTATTTAAATGGCCATCCAGGCAAGCTCATATATCACATTCAAAAACAAAAATAACTTAAGTGTCCTCACAGAACATTTTTAAGGAAAAAAGAAGTGGTATTTTTTTTTTTTGTGGTACTGGGGATGGAACTCAGGTCCTTGTGTTTGCGAGGCAGGCCACTGAACCCCAAACCGCTGAGCTAAATCCCAGGCTGTGAAGTGGTAAATTTGATCATAAAAATGTTCACGTCACTGATATGGTATAGATTCAAGTAGTGAATTTCATTATCAGACTGCTTTCCACAGCCAGCAATGCAAGTAAGAGTCTTTGAAAAGTTCCTGTACCACTATGGTCCAGTTCGGATGGAGAGTATCCAAAACTTGTCACATAAGTAAATATATGGCTGATAAGAACAAACTACCAATGTATAAATCATACAATACAAATAGTGGTGCCAACTTTTAATATCAATTATAAACAAATTAACTATGCATAAAACCAAAATATAAAAAAACATAAAGATCTTATATATAAAATCAAGGATGTTTAAGTCTATAATATTTTACTAGAATCATAAATAATATGTATTGCTTTAGAATAATTATTTATTCATAGTGATATCTTTTTCTTATCTCATTTTAATATCATTTTTTCTCTTAGTTCCCTGCATTTTCAGTAAAAGCTACATGTGTTCATATACCATAAAAATTAATGGATAACCTAATTAAAGGTGAAACAAGATATCAGAAGATTCTGAAATGATGTAACATTGTAAACTCAATATGAAGCATGTGTCTTAGGATTTCACTGAGCTATAAGTGCATTCCTGGATTTCCTCATTAGAAATTAAATGATTGACTTGATAAAGTTAATAAAATAAAGATAAAACCTTTATTTTAGATGAGGCCTCATTATGTAAGTAAATGAATGATATGGAATGGATGAGAGTCTTATTTTTCAGATTATCAAAGGTCTTACAGTTTAATGCATCTCATTTTTCCATAATGCAACCATTACGGTTAAGTGAATGCATTTAGGACAAGAATTTCAATTATAGTCTAAATGCTCAGATTCTAAGTTCTATCCTAAATATCAATTAAGGTGGCCCAGATGACATATTTCATTTTGGACAAGTATGCTATTCTGGGATCCCTCCTCTGCTTATCAATAACAGTAGCTCCATTTTCTCCAGCTTCCTGGTCACAGGCATCCCAGGGCTGGAGGCTGCACACGTCGGGATCTCCATACCCTTCTGCGCCATGTTCCTCATCACCTTGGTGGGCAACGGGACCATCATGACAGTTATCTGGCGGGAGCAGACCCTCCATGCACCCATGTACCTCTTCCTGGCCATGCTAGCTACCTCTCATATGGGTCTGTCCCTCTTCACCTTCCTTCCATGCTGTGCATCTTCTGGCTGGATGCTCTCAAGAGCCGCCCTTCCCAGCTTGCTTCACCCAAATGTTCTTTATTCACACCTTTCAGATATTTGAGTCTGCTGTTATTCTTGCCATGGCCTTTGACTACTACATGGCCATTTCCTAATGATTTCACTATTCCTCCATCCTCACTCACGGTGTTATCTCCATGATAGCTTTGGCTATTCGTTTGCAAACCTTGTCAGTAGAGGAGCCTCTCCTCATTCTCTTGAAGAGTCTGTGCTTTTGTTGCTCTATTTGCTTTCCTACTTTTACTATTTGCATCCTGATATTGTAAAGCTCTCCTGCCCCAATACATTAACAGCAGCTTAGGATTGTTTGCGGTGCTCTCCACTATGGGACTTCCTCATCATTTTCCTTTCTTACATGTTGATTCTGAAAACTGTGCTGACCACTGCACCCTACAGTGGGCACCACATGGCTCTCAACACCCGCATCTCCCACCTGTGTGCTGTGGTCCTCTTCTTCTCCCCCATGATCTTCCTGTATGTGCTTCAGCACCTTAGTGCAAGGCTTCTCTCCCACATCTGTGTCACCATGGCCAACACACACTTCCTCCTTCCTCCTGTGATGAACCCCTTCATGTATGTGATGAAAACCGAGCAGATGAGGAAGAAAATACTAGGTTTTTCTTTGGAAGTGAAGTATACTTGGAGAATCCTGGTGACACATAACACACTTTTTATTTGTTTATAGTTTTGAAGATCTTTCTGTTTCAGTTATCACTCTCCTGCAACTTAGTCATGGAAGTTTCTTTTGTGAAAATCATTATCTATAGTTTTAGGAGATCAAAAAATAGTATTTTATTTTCTTACCACTGTAAAAGACATATTTAACACTGAAGCTTGTTTAATTTTGTGTTGACATAATTTTAATTCAAATATATTTTAATGGATATATATATATATATACATACATACATACTAGATAATTCATATAAATAAAACCATATCATAGTTTCATATAGTTTCATAGGTTGTCCTTTATTTCTGGCTTCTTTAAATCATTAATGTTGTTTAAAATGTATCTCTGTTGTCCATCTCAATTTGTTTCAAATTCATGTTTGAACACCAAAAAGTTTGAGAACTGAACATGTTTTTCCCATAAGAAATAAGAGAAAATAAAATAATTGGTTCTGAAGTCCAAAAATTATACTTGTAAGTTAATTTTTTCAGGACTTACATTGCACAATTTCTTTCTTTAACTCTACCATGGTTTTTAGTTTTTTAGTTTTTTTTTTTTTTTCTTAGCTTTACTGCTGGTATCACTAACTCTCTTTGGAGCCATTTTATGATATTTCATGCAAATAAAGCACACACAAAAACCACAATGATGAGTGTTTTAACAAACTGACACAAGTACTCTATGTTGTGTTGGTGAGAGCAGCACTTAGACTAAAGCCTCCTTTCTTCCTGTCTGTGGAAAGAGTCAACATGTGACTCACGGTCAGCCCTTGCAGGTTTTTTCTTCAAATTTGTGTTTTGACTATCATGAAAAGTTATGAACACTGAGCAAATGTTTTTCACTGGAGTGTTGGAAAGTTTGAGCTAGGAGCCGTTTCGTAGCCAAGTACCACTGTAATATAAGTATTGCTTTATCTGTAACGATAGTGTGTCCTGAAGTTCATCCATATTGTACATGTATTCATACTTTTGTTTTGCTAAATAGCATTTACCTTGGGCAGAATATCACAATTTTTTAAACTTTCTCTGCCAGTTGTTTCCCCTTTTTGCTATTCTAAATAAACTGCTATTAACATTAGCACACCAGTCTATACGAACATGCTTTCACATCTCTTGTCTAGATACTTTAGGGTAGATTTGCTAGGTCATAAGTTATTTCAATGCTTATTATTTTCACAAACTGTATAAATGTTTTCAAGATTGACTTTACTATTTTATACCAATATATTCATGCCCAGGTTTGTTACATCCTCAAATCATCTGTTTTCTCTTAATAGATATTCTGATAAACATGAAATAGTATGTCATTTTATTCCTTTGATGTTTCCTGAAGATTAAAAATGTTGAACTACTCCATTTGATTATTATCTTTTCTGTATTCTGTGAAAACTTTAGGTTGATGATTTTAAAGCTATCTGCTTTGAAATATTTAATTATTTGAATGAAACGCATTAAGACATTTAAATATTAAATAATTGTTTTCTCTTCTAGAGCAACATCTTCTGGTAATAGACTTGGTTGAAAGCTCTGTATTTTCCTTACAACAGAATAGTACATTTGATAGTTATAATAGCCTGTGTGTTATTTGTCTGGAAAATTGGGTATGCATTAAATTATTACTATATTTTTGTCTTCTGTATCAGTTAAATTTAGAATATATGTTAAATATAGAATTGTGAGGCAAAAAATCCCTGAATGAGAATTTTCTTTGCCTTTGGAGACCATCAATAAAGAAATTAACAAATAAATATATGTATGAAGTGATAATGAGAATTGCATATAAAATTCATACATGTGTTAACCCTTATTTATATTAATCAGCTATGGTACGTTGGATATATGTTTTATCAAACAATCATGTACCAGTATTCACAGTTTCTTTTTTTTTAAATTGAGTTTATTGGTACATTTTAGGTATACAGTACAGTTACATTCATTACTGGGATCTTGTGCCTTTACATGCCAGGTCTTTGTTCTCATTTTTTCCCCTTTTCCCACCCTCCCTTCATCCTCCCCTCCCCGCCTTCAAACACTTTAATTGCACTTTTACATTTTCTCATATTTTTTTTCCTTTTCCCTTATTCCCCCTTCCCTATCCTTCTCACTGTCCCTAGACCTTTGGTCCTTTTCTTCCTATTTGCTAATTGTCCCATTAGGATCTTGAGTATTATTTTAGTTTTTGACACCAGAGAAACTATTCAGTATTTGCATATGTGTGCCTTATGTATTTCACTTAGAAATATATCCTCAAAATGTACCCATTTAACTATGAATGAATCTACTTTCTCATTCTTTATGGCTAAGTAGTATTCCATTTTATAGAAAAACCACATCTTCTTTATTCAGTTTACAATTGATGGGCAGATGGGCTGTTTCCAAGTTTTAGCTATTACAAACTGTGCTGCTATAAACATGGGTGCGCATATATCACTGCAGTATGATTCTTTCACTTCTTTTGCAAAGCTACCTAACAGAGGTATGGCTAGGTCAAATGGAACCTCTAATCCTAGTTCTTTGAGGTATCTCCATATTGACTTCCATAGTGGTTGTACGAGTCTGCACTCCCACCAACAATGGAGAAGGGTTCCTTTCTCCCCACAACCACGCCAACATTTGTTATTGTGTGATTTCTTGAGAGCAGCCATTCTTTGTGGGGTGAGGTGGAATCTCAGTGTTGTTTTCATCTGCATGTCTACAATGACCAGTGATGTGGAGCATTTTTTTGTATATTTACCTGCTGCTTTTATTTCTTTGTCTGAAAAATGTCTGTTCATTTCAGATGCCCACTTTAGAATTGGGTCTTTATATTTGGGGGGGCTATATTTTTGAATTCTTTATATATTTTAGATAATAGTCCTTTGAGGAGCAGCTGGTAAAAAGTTTTTCCAATATTGTAGGTTGTCTCTTAGTTCTGTTGATGGTTTCTTTTGCAGTGCAGAAGCTTTTTAATAAGATGAGATCCCAGTTGTTGATTCTATCTGCTAGTTCCCGTGCTACTGAGGATTTGTTCATAAAGTATTTTCCTATGCCAATGTCTTCCAGAGTTCTGCCTAACTTATCTTCCAGAAAGTTTAGTGTTTTTGTTTTTATATTTAGATCTTTAATCCACTTGATTTTAATTTAGTGCATGGTGATAGATAAGGGTCTAGTTTTAATCTTTTGCAGGTTGAGATTCAGTTTTTCACAGTTTCTTTTTAAGACTAAAGAAACAAAGAAAAGTGTGAAAGAAGGACAAGAAAGGAATGGATGAGGCCTTATTTTTAAATGGAAGAATCTGAAAGTACAGCATTTAGAATTTTTATATCATATTGCAACAAAGGCAGCACAAATATTTACATATGAGTCTCCTCGCATAGATAACAGATATTGTTATCTAAAATCTTTGTTTGAAAATATTTAAAATAGCTTGCCTGGAATAATAAGATGGGTTAAGGCTTCCCTATCAATTTTTCTACAGGGATGTGAGGAGTTTGTGTTGATTCTTGGGCAAAGTTTGAAATATCAGAACTCTGTTACTGGAAGTAGAAATCCTTTGTCATATTAAACAATACAAAGTTAGGTAACCTGCAAGGCCAAACAATTTTTGTTGTTGCTTTTTCTGTGAGTCATCAGGAAAATAGACAATATAACAATTCACACCTTTAAAAACTGCATGTTTTTGAAAAAAAAAACAAAGAATTTACAATAATTCCTTCTTTTCCTATATCATGACATAAATTTCTTCAAATAATAAGCTCTTTTCTCCTATACGTAATGGCCTCTCATAACTTATAAATGTCCAAAATAAATATCTAATGAAGGTGTCATGACTCAGCTGCATTTGAAGCTTTTCCCCTTCTCAGTCTAAGAGTTTCTTCTCTATGTTTAAAGAGACATAATGAAGTTTATTAGGCAGAACGTAAAGTACACACATTGTAGTGAGATTTTATTAGACAATTTGTATGATACTCTAAGGCTAAGAATATTTATGCATTTGGGATGGTGGAAATCTGTGGAATTTGTAAATATTTAGGAAGTTTGGGTTTGGTCTTTGTTTCCAGGAGGAAAACAATGGCTCACTTTATAAGTAAAATATATGAGCCCAGTCCTTTTTTTTTTTTTTTTTTTTTTAAGATTGGTGACCTAAGTACTTTTGGCTAAGAAATATTCTTTGAATTCTTTATTCTCTATGTGAAGATCGGACTCTAGCCTTTTGCAAACTAAAGTAACTTTGGGTGCACTGCGCCTAGAAGAAAAGAAACAAACAAGCCTAAAGAATGCCAGTATGGGTAGCACTGGGTAAACTGGATTATGTCCTGAAGTTGCAGTCTTCAGACAATACAATTTTTAAGTTATAATTTTCCTTATGTCCTTTCTACCTATCTCTGTTTCCTCTCGCTTACCTCATGTACTCCCTGAGAAGTTGAAATTGATTCCTTGAATGATAGTCTGGAAAATGGCATCAGACAGTCAATTACATTTTAGCTTTATTTTATAACAATGTTAAATAAGCAAGGAATTTGGTATAAGGTTTTTATCTTTAATATTAACTTCTATTTGTCAACCAATATGCAGCAAGTAGAGTTTAAGATCATAAACACTCTTCCCTGCTTTCTCAATAAGAACTGCAATATCCTTCTATTTTAATAATTAGAAAAATTGCTAAATAACACACTAAGTAAAGATATCTATTTTTTATAACCACTGAGCCATTAAATAATTTTTACTATAGGACTTGGATCTGGCCTCTCTTTTTGTAGACCTGAAAATTTTTTGAAGTGCCTGGCTCCAGGTAATGTAAGCATATAAATAAAGTATGATATAGATAGCAGAAAGTTCATACCACAAAGAGCAACAGAGCTTAGTAGACATGACACTGATATTGACACTTTTAGTCTGTAAGCAAACTTCTACAAGAAGCCAAATCTTTACCTAAGGGGCACTTGAAATATAATGGCAATATAATGACAGAGGCTGATGAACACATTTTGGGAAGGGGTATTGGGACTGGTAATCATGACCTTTCTTGACTGTAGGCTAAAACATTAAAGAGAGAGCTGGAGATTACTAGTAGGAGCAGATATCGTGTTCAGAGATTTTTTCCATATCTAGTCCAGTGTTCTCTGTTGTTATACTCTTTTTAATGACTCACTTCTGTTGGGAATTTAGGACAAAGACAAAATGAGAGATATGTCAATGAAAATTTATTTATATATAGTTATCAAGGTGAGTTAAAGTTTCTCAGGGGTTACTTTTGGGAATGTGTGAAGTTAAAACTCATATACCATAAACATAACAGGTGAAGGCTAATGTAAAATATATATTTCAGCAAAAAAATAAAAGTCAAAACTGACTATGAGTTGTAACCACATATCCCATTACCTTAAAGACTGATGATAGAGAAAAGAGAGTGATAGTAAGGGGATATGTTCAAACAATAAAATTGCTTAGTAGAGTAAAATCTATGAATTGTTTGTGAATCTGAATGTGAAAAGTGAAAATCCTCCATCATTTTTTTTTCTGTAAATTTGAAAACACCACACTAAAAACAATACTGGATAATCTATTAACATAATGTAAAATCACCTCAAGAACTTAACATCGGAGATGTTCCTGTTTGAAGAGATGTATATAATAGGAAATCCTCATTTTAAAATTGTTTAATAAGGAATAAATATTGATCTTTCAAAAACATGCAGAAAAATGGCTCTGAAACTTGGTTTAGAAAGGAAATTTAACAAATACAATTCAGAATTGAGAACTATCATTGCAGAAGTGTGATTTGGTAAGCTAATCCAAATACCAATTGTGAGGTTTCATGTATAAAAGTAAATAAAATTCTCAAAAGACTTCTCAGCCAGAGGTTATTCCCTAGGAGGTTCTTATAAATATCAATGCACAATAGAGATGAATAGATATCTATATTTTTCTTGATTCTTACAAGTGAGGCATGCCTGCTTTGACTACTTCTTATGCGTATTACTATAGAAGAGGCTAAAAGGAAAATCAAGATCTATTATTTTCCTACTGCTTTATAAAAAATGTATAGAAAAGGTATGTTAGAATAATTTAGTGCTTAAAATCACAGGTTCTGTAGTAGTATCTTTAGGTTTTAAAACAGATTTTTGTACAATGATATAACCATGGTAAATTAATCCTCCAGGGTTTGAGTTTCTGTCTGTGTAAAACTGGGATAATAATAGCTATGTAATATAATATTTATGACCCTTAAATTGGTAAAATATGTAAAATTCTCAGAAGTTTTTAAGAAAATATTTACTACATTGCAAACAATGATAAATATTTCCAAATATTATTATTATTATTTACTATTTCTGCTATATTGGCGATTCCCATGAAGACATGTGATAACTTCTGTTCAGTGTGCTGACATTTAAATACATGATATTTTCTGGGGCATTATACTACTAGAAGACAATCAGGTAGAAGGAGCAAAGTCTGTCTTGAATGCCAATTATAGTTGTAGTTACATCACTATATTTTTAATAATAGTCATTCAAACAATTCTTTCTCCAGGACTTTTTATTAAAAGCTATACATTGCTCCTATTTGTCTACCATCAGTACAGAAACATGTACTTTTTTTCACCTATGTTGAGGCAGAAAGAGCTAAAGTATGTGGGAGAATAAGATAAATATAGAATATGCATTGATAATGTAATGAAGTGCCTTAAATCCTGCTAGAATTTTGTGTTATCTGAAAAGGATGAATTGGAAGGTAGGTATTTTTAAATGGCAGAGCGATTTTCTGTCTGCTTGGTGGTGTGGCAGTACAACATGGAAACTGGGACCGTTGCCCATCTCAGATTTTCTTATATCATTTAGGTACCATAGCACTGTGTCCATGACCGAGGCTTTTTAAAAGTCACAGTTAAAAAGTGTTGATACATATGTGTTTTGCCTTTGCTAAAATTACTGATTTTAATTACCAGCTTGGTGAGTCAAGTTAATGTTTTACAGGACTGGAAAACATATACTTTTATATTTGAGGTATTTTAAAGGAAGCATTTTGTAGTATACAATATATAACTGATGTTTTAAAGATAGATGATGGAAAGTAGGGAGATAGATCTTTCTCAAAGGTAAAAGAGATCAAGAGATGAATGGAGGGAGAAGGAAGAAAAGGAAAAGGGGGAAGAAAGAAATTAAGATGTGTTATGTATATGTTTCAATACTGTATGTACTAAAAACATGTCTAATAATAAAAAAAGAACCACTGCAATGAAAAACTGTGAAAGTTGGATCCAGCTATTGTGTTGGATAGGAAAGAATGACAATTACTCTATTCTATAAATATTATTTTAATGGGAGATATTGAATGTTTGTGGTCCTTAAGTTTTTTCAATGACTTTCTTATTCTGAATGAGAAAACACTTTACTCAAAATTTTTATTTATGCTGCTGACTCCATTTTAAGCTCTTAAGATAGTGCTTATTAGACTATGGATAATATTGTATCATTTCAAATGGAACGTTAACTCCATCATGATCTTAAAGGATGTAGATGACTAAGAGATAAGTGATTTCTTTTTGATTGTGGTAAGAAGTTAAACCAACAGAATGTATTTTACAACCTTAGCTTAAGAAACAAGAGTTGGAAGCATATTTCCAGTTATGTACCAGATTAATGTCAAATACATCTTCTCTCATATAACTTGTCCACAGTTTTTAAAAACTGGAACATTTACCCCCAGTATTCTATCAAGTATTATAGTGAAAGAAGAAAGAAAAATTTACTTTTTAAAATTAATTTTTCTTCATTGTGATTAAAGGCAAGAAAACTACACAGAAGAATTTAAAAAGTTCAAAAGACATATATACACAGATTACGTGGTTAAGACATTCGACATAAAAAATAAAGAATTCAACTCTTTTTCTGACATGCAGTTTGTTTCTTTCAAAAAAAGAAAAAAAGAACACAGTGCTTTATAAAAAGGGATTTACCATAAAACATTCAGTTATTTCATACATATCTCAGACATTTTCATTCACGATGCTCTTTCCTTCAATATCATCATATGGAAAGTAATGCTTAGGACTTGAGTAGCACCAAAGAAGTTTGTACTATTGTTTATTCTAGGTGTCTTCTCTCTTTTTTTATATATAATAGATTCTGGACACCTCTCTGGTACAACACTTAACTGTACATCTATCCAGTTCACTTCCTTTCTGCTGACTGGTGTCCCAGGATTAGAAGATTTCCAAATTTGGATCTCCATTCCTTTCAGCTTCATGTACCTCTTGGCTGTGGTAGGCAATGGCTTAGTCATGGCTGTGGTGGCCTGTGACAAGAGCCTCCATGCACCCATGTATCTCTTCCTGACCATGCTGGCATTCAACGATGTCCTCCTCTGTACGGTCACGGTGCCCAAAATGCTTGTTATCTTCTGGCAGGGTCCTTCCCTGTCAGCGTTCCCAGCCTGCCTCACACAAATGTTTTTTGTTCATGCTCTGTTCCTCTCTGAATCTGCTGTTCTACTGGCCATGGCTTTTGATCGCTATATGGCCATCTCTGCACCACTCCATTATGCAACTCTGCTTACAGGTTCCTTCATTGGCAAGGTAGGCATAGCTTTAGTGGCTCGGAGTGTGGTTGTTGTCACTCCTGGTGTCCTCCTCATTCTCCGTCTGCACTTCTGTAGGAGTAACATCATCCATCACACCTATTGTGAGAACATGGGCATTGCCAAGTTGGCTTGCAATAGCATTACTCCGAATAGTACTTATGGGCTCACTGCTGCTCTGCTCACCACGGGGCTAGACTTTGTCCTTATCTCTCTTTCCTACTGGCTGATCTTAAGAACAGTCTTCCGACTACCTTCCAGGGAGGCCAGGACAAAAGCCTTTGGAACCTGTGGAGCTCATTTATGTGTCATATTGATATTCTATTCTCTGGCCTTCTTCTCCTTCTTTACCCATCGCTTTGGGCACCAGGTACCCAGGCACATCCTTATTCTCCTGGCCAACCTCTATTTACTGGTGCCACCTACAATGAACCCCATTGTTTATGGTATAAAAACGAAAGAGATAAGGATGAGAGTACTAGGCTTCCTTAGCCAACCAAAATAATCCAAGGATAATGAAGCAGCAAGGAATAGGGGAATCCAAGATGGATGATTAGGCTCAAATATCAAGTCTGAATCAATCTGGGAATCAGTCTATCTAAAGAACTCCTAACCATTGAATAGAGCATAGAATATTCATATTTCCCAATGCTACCTTCCTGATATGGAGTAGACAAGAAGGTACTAGGAAATTTAGGCTCCATCAAGGAAAATTACCAACATACAAAGAAATCAGAGAAGTGTCAGTATAACAAAGTGAGGGATTTAGATACCTTTTTGCATCACACAGGCCTCCTCTATGTCAGGTTACCATAACAAGGATAAAGGACAAAATTAAAACTCTATAGTATTTGGAATTAATTCTGACCCCAGATCTGATTGTTCCAACAAGACCCAAAAAAGACTAGTAGTGCAAAAAATAATTGCTAAAGAAATACCTTAATCAAATAATAAATAACAATGGTTTCATATAGCAAATTATCTGATATGCCTTTATGTTTAAACCCTATAGGCAGAATCTTTTAATTCCTTTACTCTAAATAAACACTTTCTCTTAGTGTTCAGAAAATACCTATTTATCTTCTTTAAGAATTTATTGTAATAAAGAATCTTTAGTTACACATGCTATAAATTCATTTTTATTTTATTAAGTAAATTAAAAAGCCAGATATTCTATGGAAACATCCTGAGTTATATCATGACATTTAAGAATAAGATAAGCCTTAGGAGGGGCAGAAGCCAGGCTGCTATAGGCTTTCAGCTGAAGGAGAGCATCTCTGAAATGGTTGCCATACTCTGTCTTGGCTGCCTTTACTGCTGAGCTACTAAGTATATTTGCCTCAGCTCATTTCAGATTGTTATCCCAGATAAGTCCATAATATCCCTTAATATTCTGATTTAATAGGGTGACAATTCTCTTAGGGACGTCTCTGAGAAGAAGGAATCATGGAAAATGATCAGGACTTTGTCTAATGGATTAGTTTGATTTTTGTATATAAACTTTTGTACATAGTTTTTTTAGTTTAGCCCCCTTGCTAATTGCATCTCTGATCTACTTTATAATATACAAACTTATCAGCCATAATCCCCACACATAGTTCATTTATTTACTAGAACATATTCATCTCTTGTTTAATAAAAAACCTGAAATATTATCCTGCCATATAGATATGAAAAAAGTATATAAATAATATAATATTGAACTTCACATTGTCTGGTAGAATTGTGTTATAAAAAAACATTTATGTATCATTTTATCTACAAATGCATATGGTTGTTTCTAGATTGTGTATAATCAGGTGGTTATCCCCAGTATGTCTGAAAATAAATTTATTTAAACTTTAAGTCATTTGATTGAATGATTGGATGACTGAGTGGAGTTATGAAGTGTTTTTGCAACAGTGTTTTGTGTAAAAGGAATGGCTAAACATTTAGATGGTGAAAGGGATAGCAATATTACAGTTTTCCTTCATTGTATTTTGCCAAAATGGATCTTCTGCTGTATGAAGATGGTCATCACAGTATATTAAGGACACTGTTTAACACTGGGAAAGCAAACTCCTGAAATTCTTGCTTAGGGAAAATGAATTAGAATACAAAATTGAAGAACATTATCTGAGATACTGGATAAGTTACAGATTCAGCAGAAAGGTGGGAAATACTTTCAGGAGACAAACACAAATGCATGAAATGATCTAACAAGGTAATATGACTCAAAACATCTCAATTTATAAGCCCACATTCAAATGAGATAGTTATTTCAACTGTATTATCATAATTCTGGCCAAGAATAGAAGAGCTTCCTATGTTAGAAGACTTGCTATTTACCAGAGGACTGGACTTCAGAGTTTGTTAGTGTTCCAAAAGCAAGATAAAGTTTCTTTTCTCAATCCATAATACCACAACCTTGCCACTGACTTATTATTTTATATATTCAATCACTTTTCTCTTTACCAAATGTGTGGTACTGGAAAGGAGTACTTTAATTTTGAGAATGAATGTTTTCTAAATGCTTTTGTTATGTTTCATAAATATAATTCTAACAATGAATTGCAAAAGAAAGGAGAGTAGACTATAATTTGTAAACTTGAATTTTCATAATCCACATTTATGTCAACTAAAACAGTTTAACTGCCTCATGAATTAAAAAAATCTAAGCTTTAATAATTTAAATGTACTTTGGAAAACAAAATTTTATAAAAAATTCTACTTCTGGGGAGTGCAGTTACTCTCAAGAGTTTGTTCCATATGTAACTGAATATCTTATTTGATAAAAGATTATGTAAAATTAAATGCTAATAACATAAGTAATAACTGATGGTAATGCTTATGTTCTTAAAATATTTTAATCAATTATCTTCTAATTATCACCTGAAGAGAATTATCTTTTTCATGTTCAAACTTCTTCCTTTATTTACAGTTTATATTTGGTTGTATAAAGTGAATTTACTAAAAAAGAGGATGAGAAGAATTACATTCAAAATAGGATAAAAAATGATGAGAGCAGACACACCTGAATTAAAGTCAGGGAGCAAACAAAAGTTCCTAGATTTACCAGGAGTACTTAATATGCTTAAAATGTGAGATAATTTTCTGAGATCTCTTTATTGTATGAAATATGATCACACAAAAGTTTTAGGATTGAAAAGTATAATAAAACTAAACTGATAATGTATATTTAAAGATCACCTTGTTTCATCACCATTTGTACATTAAGCAATTGTTAAGGGACACTTTTACACTAAATACTGTTTAATTCTTGCAGCTTCTGCATAATAGTAGTTAGAATAAGATACAGGAAAATATATTACCTATTAATATGATCTATACTAATATTGACAACCATAAAGTATTACTAACGTCTTTGATTAGCCCTTTGTCTTTTTCTTTATTTGAGCCAATATAGACATGAGAATTAGGTAAATTCAGCTAAATTTACAACTATTATTATAAAACTTTATATACAATAATTTACTTGACAATTTCATAGATTTAAGAAAAGATGATTTCATATGAGGAAAGGAACTCTAGATAAAAACTACATAAAATTTTATGTATTTTAGCTGGCCATAATTATGTAAATAATTGCATATCAGTGATCTATATTCTTTGTATATAAATGTGTAGTGTATTCTCAATTATTATCAAATATAGTCAACACAAAGGTTCACAATTACCAGTTTCATATGTACTATTAGCATACTTTAAATTTACTTCTCAGGCTTTTAGAAGGTTAAATTATTTCCAAAACTAAAATAAAACAAAAATAGTATGATTGTATTTCTTAGGAAACCAGACTTCTTAGATAAAGAAGAAAAAACATGTACACGGACATTTCAAAGGTGATTATGATGTGTGATGACAGTTGATAACTTCTGCTTTGAACCACAATATGTTTATACCAACCTAAGATGCTAGCAGATTTATAAATAAAACAATATAATAATAACAACAACAGCAATCTAGTACTATTCCATAGCAAATAGTGTGGAATAACAAAAAAGCAAAGAAATGTAGGATTTTAGAAAAAAACTTCACTGTAAAAAATTCAACAAATAGATATAGGAGAGAATGGAAAGAAATATTCCCAAGACACTCCTCTGCCAATTATTCACAGTTAACAGGGATCTATGAACCACTTGCTAATGCAGGCTGTCTAGTCTGAGTGGCCATCTCTGTCCTACAGGGCCTCTTCATCAGGCTCCTTTAGCTGCATTTGTGCTTCTGAAGCAGTCTTCTGTGGATAACTCTGACTCCAACATACTTAGAGGGAACAATTCACCATGGGATTGCAACATCACAACTGTCATCTTCATTTTTCTTTATGACGTGCCTACATCAATATAGAACTACTTTTTGAAGGGAAAAACAAATGGAGGACCCCTTGGCGAATCTGCCTGGTTTTCACACTATAGATGACTGGATTTAGAACAGGTGGAACCATTAAGTAGATATGAGCCATGAAAATGTGGACGAAGGGAGAGGAGTGCTTGGTAAGGCGGTGGACAATAGATAGCCCTATCATGGGCACATAGAGGATGATTACAGCACAGAGGTGGGAGGCACATGTGTTGAGTGCCTTTAGTCTCCCTTCACGGGATGCAATTTTTAACACAGAGTGAAGGATGAAAGCATAAGACACTAAAATGCCCAGAGAGTCCAAGCCCCATAACATAGTAATCACAACCAACCCGTATATTACATTAAATTTAGTGTCAGCACAGGCAAGGCGGATCATGTCCTGGTGGAGGCAGTAGGAATGAGAAAGGACATGGGAATGACAGAAGCGAAAGAAGGCCAGACGAACCAGAAGTGGGATGAGTGGAAGAGCGCTCCTGAGCAGGGCTGCAATGCCAATCTTGGCAATCAGTTTTGGGGTGAGAATGGTAGCATATCGCAGTGGATGACAGATAGCAACATATCGGTCCAAGGCCATGGCTAAGAGCACAGATGATTCTGTGAAGGAGAAAGTGTGAATCAAAAACATTTGGACAACACAGATATTGAACTGGATCTCCCTGGATATGGACCACAGCACCCTGAAAAGTGATATCACTGGGGACAAGGACATGCCCATGTCAGTAAGAGAAAGCATGGCCAGGAAGTAGTACATGGGCTCGTGCAGCCTGGGGTCTGTCCGGACTACATGCAGAATGATGCAGTTGCCCATTACTCCAAAAAGGTAGAGGAGGCAGAAGGGGATGGAAATCCAGTGGTGAAATTCTTCATAGCCAGGGATGCCTGTGAGATAGAACGTGGAGGACAGGGAGCTGCTGTAGTTTAAGGTTGCCATGGGGATCAGTGTTCAACCACAGTCCAATTCCACAGTCACACTCCAGTGGGAAGGCATTGATAAGACCTAAATCTGTATGACAAAAGGAAAACAAAAAAGGGGGGTGAGGGAACACCTTCCAAAATTGAATGTTTATCACCAGTGTCTTTTTCGACCAACCCCACATATCTACTTCATCTTTCTCTATTTCATTGCTGGCTTTTGTCTATAAAATCTTCATTTATATCTCCCAAAATCTTTACTTCTGCCTTCCAGTTAAAAACACATTTATTATTCCATTTAAGCATGGACAGTCTTTGAAAGATACATTCCAGAGACAGCAGTAGAGAGGAAAAATTCTACACCATATTTTTAACTTCACAATTTTCTCAGAAACATTATTGACTGGGGATCAGTCTAAAAAAAAAATACTCCAACAATGACTGACATTGAATCTCTTTTACTGACAAAGTTGAGTATTTTATTTCACAATGTCAGAAAATCATGTACAATACATTTATAGAATTTATAGAATTTATAGAATTCTAACAAGAATCAGCATGCTTCTTGTTCTTACTTACATATCACCAACTGTATGATTTGTGTCACAACTTTGCTTTCTTCTAACAATCAAATATGGCATCAGTTTGTTTTTGTTTGTTGTGCTTATGAGTGGACTTAAGGTTGAGATATTCTCTTTAAAACTATAAAATATGTACTTTTTAATGAAAAGAATTGTCTCTGGTTTTGATTTTAAAAATTAAAAGTCTTTTTCCTGCTTTATTTTAAAAGATAGATTCTTATTCTGCTCACAAATATATGCTGAACCATAGACTGTTTCTTTGGAAAAATTGAGGAGAAACCCATAATTTAAAACACAAGCAAGAGAATATAAAATAACAATATACTTACATAGTGATCAGAATGAGCCTTCTGACACTTGAACTTGACAGTAGATCATTCGTACATAGACCAAATGAGAAAGTACATCTCTGAAGGAAAAAAGATTAGTTATCTCTTAAAATCCAACTTAGCATTACTTTGCCAACCATGCATGCTTATAAAATGCTGACAGGAGAATGGACAGCACATGGCATAGATTACCTCTACACATAAGGAAATAAATTGCTGCCTGCTTGTACTGTAAAATCTACTTTCATCCTTTGAGACCCTCCAATCCCTGTCTTCTTCTCATGAAGCAGATATTTAAGTAGGTTGTTTAATAATGGCAATTTTGTAAGAAATTAAAGACCTATAAACAGGAAATCAAACAAGCAAAATTCCAGAAATAAAGTCAATATTTTTCTAATGTCAGATTATAATTAAATTCTATCTACATCTCATATGAACTGATACAGCCCTGCTGTCCTCCTCATCCCATCTCCCTTATAATCAAGCTCCAGTCTCGTGTGACTGCACTCATCATCACCATCTCCAGATCTCATCACCTTTTTATGGTTGTTGGATCTTTTCCACTTTCTCATCCATAACCAGAACTAGGACACATGGCTCTCTACACCTCACTACTTAGTCAGTTCAGACCATTTCCCTGGTTCCCTGCTCCCTTCACCTACACCAAGCAGGAATAATACATTAACTTGGAAGTTAGAAGACATCTGACATGGAGGTTGTTCCTTTCATGGTTTGTTATGCAAAGATTTTTTTACTGAGGTGTTAAGGATATGCCTATCCACGGTCTCCCTTGTTTCTCTGGCTCTCGAGTCACATCAACCTAGATAAAGAATGAGATCCTTGGAACTTCAGTGAACTATGAATCTGAAGTATCAATATCAATGTAAAATAATCAATGTATCTTTTTACTACACAAAACATATATTCACTAGTTACTGGTTCTCCTATTATTTCATTGACCCTTACTTGATTTTTGACTGTCCACCCCCTATTTTCTTGGCCTTAAGATTTCAAATGTGTGCACGACTATGTGATATCTTCCACCATTCCCCAGAAGAAAAGGATAATATTTTGTAGCTCAGTTATAAACTTGAAATTCTGAAAGACGTGTAAGGGGAGACATCTAAAATGTTATCTACAAACATGTTAAAAAGAAATTCATAGTAAGGATTGGACCTCAAGTTTATCTGGTGAATTTCCATCCTCTTTATAAAATCTTTTCTCTGTTGTATCTGAAAACAGTCCTCTACTCTGTATAATCAGCACATTTATGGGCAGAGACAAACTGACATGAAAGTCTAGGTCATCTTAAGGAAGTCCTGCTCTCTGAGAAGTCTGAGTCTAACTTGGAACCTGCATGAACAAGGAAGATATTTTGTGTAAATTATGTCCCAAACTCAGAGCTGGGCATTTTCTGAATATATCTCTGATCTTTCTCACATTTTTTTTCCTGACCTTCCTGTCTTTTGTTTCTCAGATTACTCAGAGTTTTCCTATTCCCTTCCACCTCTATTTTTCCTAGTTCCCACATACCTGGTAAAATAGTTCCTCTTGTCATGAGGGATCAATTCTAATTCTCCGAGCAAGCAGGATGAATTAATAAAGTTTTCTTCAGGTCCTTAGGGAAATGAGTCCCCTAAATAAATGCGAGACAGTAATTGTAGCTCTGGCACTACCAAGACTTTTATTTATGGACCATGACAAGACGCAGTTATCAACAGATGCACATATTGTTTTGACTTATATTTTCATTCTTCCTAAATTGTTTATATATATATACCTTATGTATTAAAGGACTTAATAAAAATATTATAGTACATTGAAAAGGTAATACTGTGTCACACATTTTTGTTCTTGTTTAGCTTCTCCTTGAATATTTTTACTTACTACCTCAACCTCATTACTATTCTGTTTTTTTTTTTTTAAACTTAGACTTTGAGACTTTGATTCAATGTATTTTCAGGGCCTTGGATTTAGCTCAGTGGTTCTGCTGCCTACCTTACAAACGTGAGGTCCCGAACAAAGAATGCTTGATTCAACCGGGCATGGTGGCACACACCTGTAATCCCAGTACTCTGGAGGCTGAGGCAGGAGGATCGCTCTGAGTTCAAAACCAGCCTGGGCTACACATTTGGTTGACCTGAATACTTTTCAAAGTATTAATGTCATCCCTTCTTTATGATCTTTAATAAACTTAACAGCATATGCCTTGGCAGGAATATATTTCATATTAAAAAGACATTTCTTATAGTTTCTATTTTGTTTATTCTGCTTCTCATTGATGTTATTTAGATTATGAATTTCCAAGGTGACTTACATATCAATTTTTATCTTTTAAATCATTTTACATTCTTTACTATTTCACTTCTATTCCTTTTAAATAAATCCTCTTTCTTGAATTGTGGATTATTTTATGCTATTATTTCAATATACACTTTTTAATAATATTTTTGAATCTAATGATCCATCAGAACTTTTAATGTAAAACTTGCTTACATAACTCAATTTAGCTTTGGTATATTTTAACAAAATTTTGCCTTTTTGAATACTTTTGGAACTGTAGTTTCTTGTCTGTTCCAGAGATGATTGCATTTTTCCAGCAATTTTTTAACTTAGGGTTCTGTAAAGTTCTCAATTTTTTATTTATTTTCTATATTATTGTTTCATTTCAAGTTACATAAGCTTAAGGATAGTATAAAATCTAGCTATTATCATTGTTAGTCTTCTTGTTATTTCATCAAGGGATATCTATTTTTATCATTGAACATTATATTTACAGAAAATAACTTGGTTCTCCTTGAATCTTTTTTCTAATTACCTCAACTCTATTACTATTCTGCATTTGGCCATGTAATTTATGTCTGAGTTTTAAAGATTATTTACTTTCTCTCATATTTTCTGGGGGAAATAGACATGAAGATAGTTTAAGTGGTAGTGATTTTTTTAATAAATTTTTATAAACTTTATAAACAGAAATTTTTATAATGCCTCTGCACAGAGGCATTTTTTTTAAAGAACAGGTATGCTAACCAAAGGATTTTTGTCATCCTGCTTCATGATGTGTATACAGCCACTTTGATGTGAAATGTTGATTAGTGTTATAGTTTTCCTCACTGGAAAAAGTAAATCTGAGCATATATTTCCCAATTTATTTATGGCATTCTTTGTAATAGATGCAAAGAAATGTAGCATTCTTATTAATATCACCTCTAGACTGAAATATAGAACTGACTATTATTTAGATCAAAGTCTGGAGGTTGAATTCCTCTTTGCTTCATGTAAAAGAAGATCATGAGGTTACCAATTTAAAAAATGTTTTTATTTCTGTTATCTTTGAACAGTTAAAATTATCCGAGTCTTGGCTTTGAAATGCAAAAATTGGACAACTTTTCTGGATGAACAGGAAAATAGCTATATAAATTATTTTAACATAAGTTTCCTCTTATTAAATTTCTTGGTAGAATTTGTAAAGCTGGGAAGTAATGATAAGCACAAATTCAGTGTGTTAATTTAAGGAATGTGTGGAGTTACGAAATATCAAGGGAAGATTGTGCAATAAAGGAGAATAAGAAGTTCTATATTAGAATAAAAAAAGGATGTAAAGTTCAGAATTACAGGAAATCATGTTTATCAAGAATGAGCAAGTACAACCTTTGTAGATCATCATATTTTTTAAGAAAACTTGATGTTATAAATATCTGGGTTGAGTACTGGGAGGACTGATGGCTGGATATTGACCATACTTATGTTGATTGGGCTGGAGGGATGCATGTTACAAACAGATAGTTCCATCATTGTCATACAAAAGGAGCAGTACAAATTATGTGAGGCTTCTGTTTTGAGGGCTTTGATATTCTTCCCCAAGATGCAATGACCAGTACAAAAGGAAGATAAGAGCATCAGATAAAAAGAATCCCAGCTGCATGCTCAACACCAGCCAAAGTGAGGAAGGTGAGATTTGGGAAGGCCGCTCCAAGATCTGCTCTCCCTCCTGCCTGCTTGGGCCCATTTGGAGGGACTGGGTAGTCACGCCCTCCCCTGCCTAAGCTGCCACCAGATCCAGCAAGGAAGGTAGCCATGCAGGCCCACCTGAAACACCACCGCACCCCACTCCCCACCCCCTGGTCTCAGACCTCCTAATTGTGCCAGTCCTCGGACCCACTCTATAGAGGCATAGGTGGTCATAAAGAGTATTTTTCTGAGCTCCCAACTTTGAAAATCTTTAAACAAAGGGTGAGGGAAACCTATAGTAGAACTATGCGGAGTTTAACCCTGTAGGAGGTTGGGGAACTCAACCTGGGCCTTGTGGCCTGAGGTCATTCTGAGTTGCAGGGATCTACCATTGTCTACCTGAGATCAGAAGACTTGGTTCTGCACATGGCTGAGCATGTGGTATATTATAGAGCAGAGATATAGTCTGAAAGAGGTCCTTCAAATTCATTTTGTTCTTTCTTTTCCTCATTCCACTCTGCAAATTCTCTTTTTTTCTGTTCTTTCTTCAACTCAGTCTCTTGCTCCAACATATTATCCCTCATCTTCCTTTCTGTTCCTGTGCGAACTCTAACTCAAACTTCTTCTTTTATAATTTTTCCTTTTTTTATGTTCTCTTCTTCTGTCATTTTACCTCACTCATGGGTCAGTGGTTTCAAAGGAAAGTGAGCCCCTATTACTGTTAAGGGGATATATTCTTGTCCTTATTCTTGTACTCTATCTCTTTTGAATTTAATGGTTTCCTAAAGACTGTATGGTCATTCTTTTTCCTCTGGCTTCACTTGAAACCTTCTCCAATTCTTTCACTTATCTACTCCTCTCATCTTAACTCTGTCTAAGCTCCCATCCTAAATGGTAAAGATACTATATTGAAAAGTGTATTCACTGCCAACATATTTTGGGCTGCTTCTCGATTTTAATTGAATGCACATGGTTTAAAGGTGATAGATTAATGACTAACACAAGTGGCCAATTTTCAAGTTGTACTTGATCCTATTGTGCTGCTGATTGTATCAATTGGCATAAAGGATTGTGATTGATTTAATGAGTTGTTTTCTCTGATATTAAGAAAATGAGAATGTCTATGAGTTATTAGAGACTCACAAGCTAAAGTGCAACTATAACAGGAAGATTTAAGTAATAACCCAGAAATTAAAACAAGGACAACCCAACAACAAAAATACAAAAGAGAAAACACTTAAGCAAGACACAAAAACAGACTTCCAGTTCACCAATTGCAAACACTAGGGCAAATGAGGATGAAAAGTCTAATAGTGATTAGCAATAGTGATTGTTAATCACTATTTAACAATTAGACAATTGTTAATCACTATTTAACAATCACTATTGTTAAATTGTTAATCACTATTTAACAATCACTATTTAACAATCACAATTTAACAATCACTAATTGTTAAAGCAATAATAGTGATTAACAATCAATCAGGCTCCAGAAAAATTCAAAACACAAATAATTTCCCAGACAACCATAGATATGGTGAGCAAAAGGGAAGTCATAATTCATGACTCTAGAACAGAAACTGACAAAAAAAAAAAAGATGCACTCAGGACCATAATAGAAGCCATGAAGACTCAGCATAAGAAAGAAATGGAAACAATGAAAGCCCATCAGAGGAAATAAATGGAATCCCTAAAACAGATTCAAACATATATCCAGGACTCTATTAAAAGTGTACAAAACAGAATGAAAGAATGTTAAGATAGAATCTCAGATATAGAAGATAGGATCTCAGACAGTGACCCTGAAAAGAGAGGTATCTCATAACATACGGGATGATGAGAAATAAATCCAACAAGTCCTAGATGATGCAAAGAAGAATAACATAAGACTGATAGGAATCCATGAAGTTTCAGCAGAAAATGCAAATGACTTAAAAAAGCTGTTCACAGAATTAATGACAGAAAACATCCCAAACACAGAAGAAGAATTTGACGTATAGATAAGTGAGGCATATAGGACTCCAATTAGTCACAATCAAAAAAAATATATACACCTAGACATATAATAATCAAGATTCCAGAAACCCAACAGAAGAAAAAAATATTATAAGCAGTAAGAGAAAAGAAACAAATCATATGCAAAGGAAAGCCCATCAGAATCACAGAAGACTTTTCAACACAAACCGTCAGGTCAAGGAGAGCCTGGAGTGAGGTATTTCAAGTCCTAAAACAAAGCAACCTCCAAACTAGACTGATGTATCCTGCAAAACTCTTTTTCAGAATGGATGGGGAAATAAGATACTTCTATGACAAAGAACACCTGAGAAACTTCATGAACACCAAACCAACACTACAAGGAATTCTAAAAAATATCCTAGTAAAAAACAATGAAGGTCACAATACCATGAGGCCCAAAAGACCAAATCAAATAGGCAAGGCAAGAAACTAAAAGGAAAGGGAGAAAAAGTAAAAAGAATCAACAAAAGGCCAATAACATGACAATAATAAGTCAGTACATATCAGTTATAACTATCAATGTCAATGGTCTCTCTTCACCAATCAAGACAAACAGACTGGCAGAATGGATTAAGAAGCAAAATCCAACAATATGTTGTATACAAGAAACACACCTAGTGCAAAAAGAAGGCCATAGACTGAAAGTGAAAGGATGGAAAACAATTCTCCAGGTGACAGGAGCCCAGAAAAAATCAGGGGTAGCAATCTTATTTGCAAAGTAAATTTCAAACCAAAACTGATTAAGAGAGACAAGGAAGACCACTACATCCTTGTAAAGAGAACAATTCAAGAGGAAGAGATGAAAATCATAAACATATATGCACCAAATATTAATGCCCCAACTATATAAAACAAATATTAAGTAACACGAAAAAACAAATTAGTACTAATACAATTGTAATGGGGTACCTAAATACCCCACTATCACAAAAAGACAGATCATCTAGGCAGAAAATCAACAACAAAATACTAGAGCTCAAACAAGCTTTTGAATGCATAAACTTAATAGACATCTATATTGTGTTCCACCCCACAAATTCAGAATATACATTCTTTTTGGCTGCACATAAGTCATTCTCTAAGATAGACCACATACTAGCTCAAAGAGCAGATTGGAATAAATGCAAAAGAATTGAAGTTGTCCCTTGTGTATTATCAGATCATAGTGTAATCAAGCTGGAGATCAATAGTACAAGAAACCATAGGAACTTCACAAACACATGGAAATTAAACAACACTCTCCTAAACAATCAATGGATCACAGAGGAAATTAAAGAAGAAATGAGACAGTTTTTATAAATAAATGAAAATGCCAATACAACATACAGGAATCTATGGGACACAATGAAAGTAGGTCTATGTGGAAAATTCATAGCACTGAATGCCCACACTAGGAAAAAAACAAGCTCAAATAAACAACCTAATGATGACTCTTAGACTCCTAGAAAAACAAGAGCAAGAAAAACCCAAACCTTGAACAAGAGAGGAAATTATAAAGATTAGAGCAGAAATCAAAGCAATGGAAACTAAGAAAATGATTCAAAAAATAAATGAACCAAAGAGTTGGATTTTTGAATGAATAAATGAAATCAATAACCCCTTAGCTAACCTTATTAAAAAAAGGAAAGAAAAGGCTCAGATCCATGCAATCAAGAATAAAAAAGGAGAAGTCACAACAGTTCCAACAGAAATCCTGAGGATCATTAATACTTACTTTGAGAACCTGTACTCCAATAAAATGGAAAACACAGTAAAAATGGACAGATTTCTAGATACTTATGAATTAAAAAATTTGAACAAAGAAGATAAAAACATTTTAAACACCCCAATTACAATCAGTGAAATTGAAAATGTAATTAAAAATTTACTAACAAAGAAAAGCCCAGGCCCTGATGGATTCACTGCTGAATTTTACAAGACATTTAGAGTTGAGCTACTGCATTTACTCTTCAAACTTTTCAATGAAATTGAAAAGGAAGCAGTACTTCCAAATTCATTCCTAGAAGCAAGTATCACTTTGATTCCCAAACCAGGGAAAGACGCAATCAGAAAAGGGAACTATGGGCCAATCTCCTTAATGAGTATAGATACAAAAATCCTTAATAAGATACTAGCAAACAGAATACAGAGGATCATCAAGAAGATCATACATTCTGACCAAGTCGGATTTATTCCAGGGATCCAAGGATGGTTCAACATACATAAGTCAATAAATGTAATACACTATATTAACAGAGTCAAGGACAAAAACCATATGATCCTCTTGATAGATGCAGAAAAACCATTGGACAAAATTCAACACCTATTCATGATACAAACTGTGCATAAAACTGGAATAGATGATCTATATCTCAACTTAATAAAGGCTATCTATGAAAAGCCAACAGCCAACATCATATTAAATGGCCAAAAACTGAAAAACTTTATATGTTAATATCACGAACAAGACAATGATGCCCACTATCACCACTCCTCTTAGATATAGTTCTGAAAACATTAGCCACAGCAATTAGACAAGAGAAAGATACCAAAACAATAAAGATAGGAAAGGAATAAGTTAAACTGTCATTATTTGCTGATGATATGATACTCTACATTGAAGACACAAAAACAACATCAAAAGATTTCTAGATTTAATTGACACTTTTACCAGAGTAGCTGGGTACAAGGTCAACACCCAAAAATCAATAGCCTTCTTGTACACAAATAACAGACTTACTAGGAGAGAAATTAGGGAAACAATTCCTTTCACAATAGCACCCAAAAAAATGAAGTATCTGTGAATCAACCTAACAAAAAAGCAAAAGACCTCTACATTGAAAAACTACAGCACTCTGAAAAAAAGAGATAGAAGAGGGTATAACAAAATGGAAAGATATCCCCTGCCCCTGGGTAGGAAGAATCAACATAGTGAAAATGGCCAAACTACCAAAACTGCTCTACAGATTCAATGCAATGCCAATTGATATTCCAACACCATACTTCACAGAACTAGAAAGAAGAATCCAAAAATTTATTTGGAACCATAAGAGACCTAGAATAGCAAAAGCCATCCTAGGCAGCAGAGACATGGCAGCGAGTATAACAATTCCCAATATGAAACTATACTACAAAGCCACTTTGATAAAAAACATCATGGTACTGGCAAAGAAACAGACCTGAGGATTAGTGGAACAGACTGGAAGACACAAAAACAACCCCAGATGTACTCAGGTACCTCATCTTTAACAAAGGAGCTGACCATCCCCATTGGAGGAAGGATGGCCCCTTTAATAAATGGTATTGGAAAAATTGGATCTCAACCTGCCAAAGATTAAAATTAGTCTGTTATCTTTAATCATGCACTAAATTAAAATCCAAGTGGACTAAAGATCTAAATATTAAAACAGAAACATTAAACTTGCTGGAATATAAGTTAGGCAGAACTCTTGAAGACATTGGCATAGGAAAAGATTTTATGAACAAATCCTCAGTAGCATGGGAACTAGCAGAAAGAATCAACAGCTGGGATCTCATCTTATTAAAAAGCTTCTGCACTGCAAAAGAAACCATCAACAGAACTAAGAGATAACCTACAATGTCGGAAAAAAATTTTACCAGCTGCTCCTCAGACAAAGGTCTATTATCTATAATATATAAAGAATTTAAAACAATCAGACCCCTCAAATATAAAGACCCTATTCAAAAATGGGCATCTGAAATGAACAGATATTTTTCATACAAAGAAGTAAAAGCAGCAATTAAATATATGAAATAATGTTCCACATCACTGGTCATTTGAGCAATGGTGATGAAAACAACACTAAGATTCCACCTCACCCCACAAAGAATGGCTGCTAGCAAGAAATTACATAATAACAAAATTGGCGGGGTTGTGGGGAGAAAGGAACCCTTTCCATTGTTGGTGGGAGGGCCGACTGGTGCAATCACTATGGAAGTCAGTATGGAGATACCTCAAAGAACTAGGATTAGAGGTTCCATTTGACCCAGCCATCCCTCTGCTGGGTATCTTTCCAAAAGAATTTAAAAAATCATACCAGATTGATACATGCACACCCATGTTGATAGCAGCACAGTTTGTAATAGCTAAAATTTGGAAACAGCCCATTTGCCCATCAGTTGGAGATTGGATAAAGAAGATGTGGTTTTTGTATAAAATGGAATACTACTCAGCCATAAAGAATAAGAAATTAGAGTCATTCTTAGGGAAATGGATACATATTGAGGATATACTCCTAAGTGAATTAAATAAGTCACACATGTGTAAATACTGAATAGTTTCTCTGGTGTGAATAAACTATACTAGCAAATAAGATCCTAATGAGATAAATGACATTGTGAAATGGGAAGAAAAGGGCCAAAGTTGTAGGGAAAGTGGGAAGGGTAGGGGGAAGGCAATAAGGGAAAAATGTGAGAAAATGAAAAGATGGAAATAAAGTGTTTGTAAATGGGGAGGGCAGGAGCGGTGAAGGGAGGGCAGGGACAAGGGAAAACATGAGAACCAAGACCACCTGTCATGTAAAGGTACAAGATCCCAATAATGAATGTAACTGCACTGTATACATGAAACGTACCAATTAGCTCAAAAAAAGAAAAAAAGATAAAATTTAAAATTAGAATCCAAATGTACCAATAAACTCAATTAAGCTGGAAAAAAATTAGAATCCAAATCCTTCCTTCAAAGTGTCTGTAACTTCTACCAGAACATATTAACTGTATGATCAAGATTTGGCCTAAAGTCTACACAGTGATGATTCTCAACAAACACCAGGAATGAAATGGATAAATATAATTTGTCTGTTGCTATCCCTCAGAATGCAAAGCATTTTTGACTGCCCTCCTTGAGTAAGCACATTAATCTCTGTACTGAAGAATACTTAAGTGAATTTTAGAATATAAAGTCAATAAGACATTCTGCAACTTTAAAGTTACAATTATGAAAATCATAGCATTACAACAAAGGGATTTATTGCATTACATTTTCTCTTAAGAAAAAAGGAATTCTGTGTAATCAGCACAGTCAAAATTATGTGATGTCAATGTGGTCATATGTTTCTAAGAATTTACTGTAAGAATCATGTTTTTAAACTAAATATTTTGACCAACTAGTATGTCCCAAACAAATTTTGCAGTAAGATAGATGACATTAAAGAAATTTTTTTGTCCTTTTTCTTTAAATTTTTAAGTTTAAAGATGGTGAGAAGAAAAATCTGAGGATGTGGTGCTTATCATCTACTCAGAAGTCGCTACTGTGGCCTGTCTGCTTCTCCAGGGAGTCAACCCACACCTGGACCCTTTCTTGGTTACTGCGAGGCTGTAGGTCTTCAACAATTAATAGAGTTGACATTACCTGAAAAAGCAGCCAATTACAAGAAAGACAGAGCTGTTTCTTCTGGTAGTTCAAGAGAGGTAGGGTTAAATATGACAGGGTCATTCTAACATCTATGTTCAGGAATAAGCAGAGAGGTGACCCTGGGCACTCCCTCAAGGAGCAGAATGACCTTAGGAGTTAGAATGAGTCTTCTAGGATCAGAGGCCTGAGAATTTATGAGGTGATCATTTATACATTCTATAAGGCAAATTTTGTCACTTAAATTGAAAAGAAACCATACAATGTTTTTTAAACTAACTTTTTTTAGATATATCTGTGAATACATGGTCTGTGTCAACTCAAACTACTAGCTCTCATTTCTGTTAGAGGTTTCCTTTCCCCCTCAACTTTACAGCTTTTCCTCTCTGTTCTTGCCTTTTGGAAAGATATGTCATCTAGTGGAGATTTTCTACGAATAAGAAATATCAGTAAAAATAGGACTCCTGAATTTATTTACCCCACCTTCCTTTTTTGTTAGACCTGGAAGGAGAACTTCTGGCATTTAATATTCACAAAAGACTAAAGGTAAGTGAGGTTTTCTAAGGCATTCATCGTGGAGCTGAAAGTGAAGAACTTTAGGGTATTACAGGGTGAAATTCTTGGGAGTCAAGAGAGAATAACCTTGTGAGTTGACTCCAGGAATGAGTGACATGGACTATCTAGGCTGAAGTGTGGCTGGCTCTTGCCTGCTGTCACCTCATACTGAGAAACCTCTGACGTGGTGTCATCCAGACTCTAGTCACGAAGTCTTCAAAAGAAAGTGAAAACCAAAGGAAGGTAAGCCCCAGGGCTCAGGACCCTGGAAAGAAAACCTCTACAAATAAGAGTTTATAGGCCTTAGGAAATTAATAAACCAGGTAATATTTTAAGCGTGGAATTTCACAAATCAATAAAGTACATGTTGTCATTTCTAAATTTGTTTCATTTAGTTTTACAATTTTTCTTTTTTTTTCCTCATTGAGTTTATTGTCACATTTTAGGTATACAGTACAGTTACATTCATCATTGGAATATTGTACCTTTACATGACAGGTCTTGCTTCTTGTTTTTTCCCCTCCCTTTACCCCTTCCTCCCTTTCCTATTTACAAATAGTTTATTTATGTTTTTTTATTTTATCATGTTTTTTTCTTTTACCTTATTCCCTTTCCCCTACCCTTCCCACTTCCCCTACACCTTTAGTCCTTTTCTTCCTATTTCATATTGTCAATTATACCATTATGATCTTATGTACTATTATAGATTTTCACACCAGAGAAACAACTTGGTATTTACACATGTGTGACTTATTTATTTCACTTAAGAGTATGCCCTCAATATGCATCCATTTTCCTATGAATGGCTCTAATTTCCCATTCTTTATGACTGAATAGTATTCCATTTTATAGAAGAACCACATCTTCTTTATCGAGTCTCCAACTGATGGGCAAAAAGGCTGCTTCCAAGCTTTAGCTATTACAAACTGTGCCGCTATAAACATGGGTGCACATATATCACTGTGGTATGATTCTTTAAATTCAAAACATCCTCTTATTGTACTACTTCTGTTGACCTTTACCAGACACCTCTCTGTGTCTGATTTTTTTCTTTTTTCCAGCTTTAATTGAGTTTATTGGTACATTTTAGGGATACAGTACAGTTACATTCATTGTTGGGATCTTGTACCTATACATGACAAGTCTTGGTTCTCAATTTTTCTCCTTGTCCCTGACCTCCCTTCACCCCCTCCTCCCCTCCCAATCTACAACCACTTTATTTCCATCTTTTCATTATCTCACATATTTTCTTTTCCCTTTTTACCTTTACCTATACTTTTAGCTCCTTTCTTCCCATTTCTCAATGTCAGAAATCTTATTAGGATCTTCTGTATTATTGCAGATTATTCACACCAGAGAAACTATTCGGTATTTACACATGTGTGCCTCATTTATTTCACTTAGGAGTATATCTTCAAAATGTATCCATTTCACTATGAATGAATGTATTTTCTCATTCTTTATGGCTAAGCAGTATTCCATTTTATAGAAAAACCACATCTTCTTTATCCAGTTTCCAACTGATGGGAAAATAGGCTGTTTCCAAGTTTTAGCTATTACAAACTGTGCTGCTATAACATGGGTGCACATACTTCTCTGTGATATTATTCTTTCAGTTCTTTTGGAAAGATACCCAGCAGAGGGATGGCTGGGTCAAATGGAATTCCAGTCCAAGCTCTTTGAGGTATCTCCATATTGATTTCCATAGTGGTTGCACCAGTCTGCACTCCCACCAACAATGGAGAAGGGTTCCTTTCTCCCCACAACCCCACAAACATTTATTATCGTGTGATTTCTTGATAGCAGCCATTCTTTGTGGGGTGAGGTGGAATCTCAGTATTGTTTTCATCTGCATCTCTTGAATGATCAGTGATGTGGAACATTTTTTCATATATTTACTTGCTGCTTTTTCTTCTTTATCTGAGAAATGTCTGTTCATTTCAGATGCTCATTTTTGAATCAGGTCTTTATATTTGGGGGGCTGATTGTGTTCAGTTTTTTATATATTCTTGATAATAGTCCTTTATCTGAGGAAGAGCTGGTAAAATATTTTTCCCACATTGTAGGTTGTCTCTTAGTTCTGCTGATGGTTTCTTTTGAAGTACAGAAGCTTTTTAATAAGATGAGCTCCCAGTGGTTGATTCTATCTGCTAGTACCCATGCTACTGAGGATTAGTTCATAAAGTCTTTTCCTATGCCAATGTCTTCTAGAGTTCTGCCTAACTTACCTTCCAGCAAGTTTAATGTTTCTGTTTTAATATTTAGATCTTTAATCCATTTGGATTTTAATTTAGTGCATGGCGAAAGATAAGGGTCTAGTTTTAATCTTTGGCAGGTTGAAATCCAGTTTTTCCAACAACATTTATTAAAGAGGCTATCTTTCCTCCACTGAGGTTGGTCACCTCCTTTGTCAAAGATGAGGTAGCTGAGTACATCTGGCGTTGTTTTTGTGTCTTCCAGTCTGTTCCACTGATCCTCAAGCCTGTTTCTTTGCCAGTACCATGCTGTTTTTACCACAGTGGCTTTGTAGTATAGCTTCAAATTGGGAATTGTTATACCCGGTGCCATGTGTCTGTTGCCTATGATGGCTTTTTTTATTCTAGGTCTCTTATAGTTCCAAATGAATTTTTGGATTCTTTTTTCTAGTTCTGTGAAATATAGTGTTGGAATTCCAATTGGCCTTGCTTTGAATGTACATAGCAGTTTTGGTAGTATGGCCATTTTCACTTTGTTGATTCTTCCTACCCAGGAGCAGGGGATATCTTTCCATTTTTTTATATCCTCTTCAATTGCTTTTTTCAGAGTGCTGTAGTTTTCAGTGTAGAGATCTTTTGCTTCTTTTGTTATATTGATTCCTAGATACTTCATTTTTTTGGATGCTATTGTAAAAGGAATTTTTCCCTTATTTTTCTCTCAGTGAGTCTGTTATTTGTACATAAGAAGCCTATTGATTTTTGAGTGTTCACCTTGTATCCAGATACTCTACTGAATTTGACAATTAAGTCTAGAAGTCTTTTGGTGGAGTTTTTTTGGGTCTTCAATGGAGAGTATCATATCATCAACTTTAATTTCATTCTCTTGTCTAATTGCTGTGCCTAATGTTTCCAGAACTATATCAAAGAGGAGTGGTGATAATGGGCATCTTTCTCTTGTTCCTGATTTTAACATGAGGGTTTTGTTTTGGGCCATTTAATATGATGTTGGCTGTTGGTTTTTCATAGATAGCCTTTATTAAGTTGAGTTATAGACCATCTATTCCAATTTTTTGCAGGGTTTTTATCATGAATATGTGTCAAATTTTATCAAATGCTTTTTCTGCATCTATTGAGAGGATCATATGGTTTTTGTCCTTGACTCTGTTAATATAATGTATTACATTTATTGACTTTTATATGTTGAACCACCCTTGCATCTCTGGAATAAATCCGACTTGGTCTGGATGGATGATCTTCTTCACAATCCTCTGTATTCTGTTTGCTAATATCTTATTAAGGATTTTTGCATCTATATTCATTAAGGAGATTGGCCTGTAGTTCTCTTTTTTAGTTGCATCTTTCCCTGGTTTGGGAATCAAAGTGATACCTGCTTCCAGGAATGAATTTGAAAGTATAGCTTCCCTTTCAATTTCATTGAAAAGTTTGAAGAGTAATGGCAGTAGTTCTTCTCTAAATGTCTTGTAAAATTCAGTAGTGAATCCATCAGGACCTGGGCTTTTCTTTGTTGGTAAATTTTTAATTACATTTTCAATTTCATGGATTGTAATTGGGGTGTTTAAAATATTTTTATCTTCTTTGTTCAACTTTGATAATTCATAAGTATCTAAAAATCTGTCCATTTCTTCTGTGTTTTCCATTTTGTTGGAATACAAATTCTCAAAGTAGGTATTCATGATCTTCTGGATTTCTTTTGGATCTGTTGTGACTTCTCCTTTTTCATTCCTGATTTCATGGATCTGAGCCTTTTCTTTCCTTTTTTTGATAAGATTGGCTAAGGGTTTGTTGATTTTATTTATTCTTTCAAAAAGCCAGCTCTTTGTTTCATTTATTTTTGTATCTTTTTCTTAGTTTCAATTGCATTGATTTCTGCTCAGATCTTTATAATTTCCTCTCTTGTTTGAGCTTTGGGTTTTTCTTGCTCTTGTTTTTCTAGGAGTCTAAATTTCATCATTAGGTTGTTTATTTTAGCCTGCTCTGTTTTCCTAGTATGGGCATTCAATGTTATGAATTTTTCCCGTAGAACTGCTTTCATTGTGTCCCATAGATTCCTGTATGTTGTATTGGTATTTTCATTTATTTGTAAAAACTGTCTGATTTCTTCTTTAATTTCCTCTGTAATCCACTGATTGTTTAGGAGAGTGTTGTTCAGTTTCCATGTGCTTGTGAAGTTCCTACAGTTTATTGTGCTATTGATCTCCAGCTTGATTGCACTATGATCTGATAATATACAGGGGATGAGTTCAATTCTTTTGCATTTATTTAGACCTGTTCTGTGAGCCAATATGTGGTCTATCTTGGAAAATGATCCATGTGCAGTGTGGCTGCTTTGTTAATGATAGTGATATTGATGTTTCAGAAAATAATTTTGAGACTTTGAAAACATTTCCTTTTCAATGCTTATTCTTATAAAAGACACCATTTGGTTATTGATTAAAGCAATAAGCTTCTGTATCTCCAGAATTTTGTCTGTCATATGGCAATAAACATAACTACTGTATACCTAAAAAGCACCAATAATCTTAATAAAAAAATGTAAGAAATATCATCAATTATTTCTATATCAATGGCAACACATATCCTGGAATATTCATGAGCCAATTCTATTAATCTTACAAGAGTTCAGACAGCTTCTTAACCAGAAAAGATTCTTTCAGCAAATATATACTGAATGCTTACTATGGCCTAATACATATCCTCAAAGTATATGTACCCTATGCTTCATATAATATATATTTAGTAGAGATGGAGAATCTGCACTTCAGCATAAAAGTAACATATATAATGAGAAAATAATATTTCATTCTGAAAATGTGATGTCAGAAGTAAATTTTTCTGAAAGAATAGATAATGGGGACTACTGTAGACAAAATGGTCCCATTATTGCTGAACAGATATCTGAAATACTCCAAACATTTTTTAAAGCTAGAGAAATAAAAATCTGTGCAAAGGAAAGAATATGTAAGCATTTAAGCATGGAAGTAAACATCAGAATCAAATGAGTAATGGAAAGAGTGGTAAATTCAGAGAAAGCTGCACAAATCAAACTACATCATAATTATTTGCATAATACCGTTGTGTGACTGTTGGTGGGACCATTTATATATTGAAGAAAGAAAATGAAAAACACTACTTTTAACCATCAGTTAGAAAGTCTTCTTGAAAGAATGTAACTGATTCTCTTGTACTAAACTAGGACAGAAGAGAAATGTTAGCATAGTGCATCACTAGAAAAGGGAAATTCTCCAGCCAATTGTAACTTCTATGTCAAATTCAGGGTCACATTTGGGAAAGTATAAGATATTGAAATATGATATCTATGTTGCTGTACCAAAAAATTTAAAACCCATTTTAAAAAAATGACAACAGCAACTATGTGATAGAAAATTAAAAAGTAGGCAGTTTATTGATAAGAAAATAATCCTTTCTGACACAGACTTAAGGTTTTTGTCAGAACATGTAGACCTGATTGCCAGTGTGTTATGGTTTAGTTCTTGGAGGCTGTGTAAAAACAATGATCCATGATGAATGAAATAATAATGCTAGAAATGCCATTGTACAATGCTGCAGGAAGGCATCACAATTTTCAGAGGACTAGACATCATGGATATATTGTAAAATGGCAGTTTCCACTAGCAAACTATGTTCTATGCGAGGAAGTAGAGGGCATCTTATTAAGTGAGGGAAGAAGTGATATACTGTTGTAAAAGTGCAAGAATCAGTGATAAGCCCTGTGATGGCCAGGTTAGGCTAAAGTTACAAAATACTCTTACAAAGTAAAGGTACAATTACAATCATTTATATAGAATTACACACATTTCAAATATAACAGGGGTAAGTGTACAGTGCATAATCTTCTAGAGCAAGGTGAGAGGACTGTTTTGTGGTGTTATGTTCACCTGATTCACAAAAACAGACAGAGATGGTTAATAAAATGTTTTTTCCTGGATTACAGATAAATGTTAGTCAACCAAGCTATTTCTCAAACTACATCTCCAAATAAACCACGATGCATCATAAAGCTGAGGGCAACTATCTTGATAAAATGATCACAATGCTTTTAAAAAGAATTCCAACTTGAGACAGTCCCTGGTTCCTAAGTCCACTCACCATAGGAGAAATCATTTCCCTAAGAATCAGCATGTAGAAATGGTGTTCCATATGTACTTAGGAAGTGATTTTCCAGTCCTTCTATATAGATACCACATCCAGAGAAGGACTATGGTTTCAGTGTCCCCTCTAAAATTTACATTGTGGCTTAACCATCATTGTAAAAGCATGAAGGATTGATCTGTTCTGAGGACACAGTGTAAAACTTCATTGTGGGCATGGATCAGTTATCTTGGGAGTGGGCTTCTCATAAAAGGCTGAGTTTGGCTGGATTTTTCTTTTCTTCTTTTTCATGTTTTTCTCACCATGTTATATCCTCAGACATGATATGATACAGCAGGAAATAACTCACCTAGTGTTATTAGCATGGCTTCAGACTTCCTAAAATTCAAAGCTATAAGAAATACATCCCAGTCTTCATAAATCCCCAGTCTCAGGTATTCTGTCATAGCCCCAGAAAGCACAGGATGGAAACTATAAAGAAATATACACTATGAAAACAGTTGAACACATGTACATTTATATCATGCTCATGGACCCAAAGCACCATCATTCCTCCCACTTCACAATGAGAAAAAAAGGGAAAAAAGTAAAAATGAATGTTTATCTCAGCCATGGTTCATAGTAGATTAGACTATCCCAATAGTTATGTTTTCCCTCTAATGATAATTGGAATGAACATATTGTAATTGACAGAACTTCCATGCTCATGTCTTCACCAGTAGATAAGAGAGAGGCATCAGAGGACAGAAGGTTAAAGGAAAGTTTTCATTCCATTCCTTTAATTCAGGAAGTAAACTAAAACAGCTTGCTGGAGAAGTGCAGAGATCGAGCTTAGAGTCAAGAGGAGCTGAAAGAGACACGCAAACTTTCTTATGAGAAAGTATTCTCACATGAATCCTTTAGTGAAAAGAACATTAGATAAAAGCTAAAAAAACAAAACAAAAATGAAATATGGACTTTGTATAAGCATAATATATTTTTTAAAAAACTTAAAGATATCGTATGCTATCAGAATGGCAGCAAAATTTTCTCCATCCCCGTCTTGGACATTTTATTTTCCTTAGTTGTTACACTATCAAATCTTTTATTGGATAGAGTGTCTAATCATTTATAGGCTAGCATTCTGCCATAGTCATTTATTAGATACTGGTGAAATGATGAAGATAACTCTAAATATAGTGAAGCCTCCATAATGAAAGGTTTATGATCTAGGGTAATATTACATTTATTATATTTTTGTGAGTACATTTCATTACTGCATTATTTATTATACTAGTTTTTCACCAATATTTTGTCCTGTTATTTTATATTAATTTAAAACAAGTGAAATTTTAGAAACTACCACAAAAGAAAGAAAAGCAGCCAGGCATGGTGGCACACACCTGTAATCCCAGCACTTGGGAGGCTGAGGCAGGAGGATTGCTGTGAGTTCGAGACCAGCCTGAGCTACATAGTGAGTTGCAGGTCAGTCTCACTACATAGTGAGACCTTGTCTCAAAAAACCAAAAAAGAAAGAAAGAAAAGCAAAGAAGATGTGAGAGAGAGATACAGAGAGAGAAGAGAGAGAGAGAGAGAGAGAGAGAGAGAGAGAGAGAGGCATAGATATGTCATCTTGGAAAAGAAATATGCTATTAATAAAGTAATCTAATCCAAGTGTGGTTGAATAAGTAGTGTGCTAATGTTCATTAGCAAGATGAGAAACTGGATAAGGGTTATGTGGGTACTCTACTGTCTATAATTTTTCTGAATATTTCATATGTGAAGATTTTTTAAAAACATAGCTCTAACAAGCAGATTTTGCATCTTTTAGAGTCTGCTTAGCCCATGCACAGCAAAACTATGCTCCCCCATCTGCAGCCATAGATAAACTACATGTGCAGCTGTACAAACCCACATTTCTGCTGCCCTTCTGTCCTAGCCTCCCCCACGAGCTTAGCCACAACACCAAGGTATTTAAGCCTTTTCTCCTTGGAGTTGCCCTGTCTTCCTCCCTTATGGATCACAGCTGGCTGTGGCTGGAAGATGATACTGTTCTGTCGAGAATTTGCCCTCTTTGCCAGTTTACATGCAAACTTGTCAGTGTATCACCCAAATACTGCTCCTGTGTGGTACTGCCAAATAATTGACCTACATTGTCATTTGATCAGCCCTAAAATCCTTTAAATCCTCTACAATACCAGGAAAAGTGAATCTCTAACACTTTTCTATTAAACTGGTCTGTTGTGAATGTTTAACAAAACATCTATATTAGCATCACAAATTCTAATACATTATAATCAATAGTTGATTACTAAGTTCAGCCCCAAAATAGCTAGAAGAGCCTGCAACTGCCTTATGTAGTTATATTGCTAAGTTAAAAAAATAAGAATTGAAAGCCATTCAAAGTTTTAAATTTAAAAAAATATGGGGATTATGTTGTATTGTACAAAAAGATATATTCTTGCAATTAGGTTGTTGATTGAAGTGGTCATAAATAAGGAATTGTATATATTATGTGCACTACAATACTAAGAATGGAGAAATTGTCAAAGGAAACTCCAATTTGATAACTTTGCTTTTATTTTAACATTTCTCACATATAGTACTCTAATGTACAGAAAAACACAAAACTACAGTAATGTACTATACAGCATAACCAGCAAACATTACTGTATAAACAAGATATACTGCATAAAAAAGACACAGAGGCTCTATAAGCAAGAACTGTAGAAAAAAAAGACTTTCCAGCTAATATTTTAGTCATCAAATCCTTCTAAGTCCTCATCAGTGTCATCACCAGAATTGTGATTGTGAAAGGTAGAAGGCCCAGGAAAGGGAGGAGACAAAGTAAAAATGGAAGGACTTGTAGTAGGGATCCTGGTGTAGCTTCACGAAGAATCCTGTCAGTATGATCCATTTTGTCATTTTATTTCATGCTTCATAAACATCACAATAGCATCATAAAATTTCTCTCATTTGCAGTTTCACTTTCTTTGAGCATTCAACACTTGGATCCATAGCCTCTGGTTCTAACATAGCTGCATTCACTTTTGAGAACACACTGTAGACAGTATGCTGTAGACAGTAGGTATATTCACTAAGAAATTTGTGTATTTTTTGCATATAAAATCAAGCACAGAAGTAGAAGAGGCCAACATAAGCCTGCACTGCCACTCACTTTATTGCGTGTGAAGTATGAATGCAGTTTGTAAATCAGAACAGCTGCTCACAAGTCTGCACAGTACTCCTCAGCCTCATAAATCTGTTCAGTCCTTAAACAGATAGATCAAAGAAACTTGTCTATATTTGCATAACAAAGGGCTGGCCTAAGAAGGAGATCCATTAGGTAGGTTTATAGAGGTTCTATGACCTGATTGCCTCCTTTTATTTTTTCCAAGTTTTTTTTCATATGGGCTGTCCAGATGCTTACATAGGACAATTAATTGACTTTTCATATCAGTTAGAAATTAGAGTAAAAGGGGGCTGATGACCTTTCCGTAGTGAAGAATTTGCTGCAAAAGACTATCCTAATATGGCTGTGTTCCGGGTACCATGTTACACGTCAAATGAATGAAAATGATCATACTCGAGTGGGCAGTCACATGAGACAGTGAACGGGAGCATAAGCACATATAAGAATCTGATCCTGTATATTTTTGCTGGCTAAAATAGCATGGTGGTTTCAAGCAGATGAGGAATAGCAAAGGATTGTTGAAGATGCAAGTACTGAAGGGAACAAACTGGAAAGCTATGAAGTAGTAGGTAGAGAATGTATAATCTAAATATGAGCTTAGGTAAACTTAATTAGTGACCATGCATAGGATACAGAATGAGGGGAGTGATAGGCAACAAGGTAGTGAACAAGATATTTATTGGAAAGATGAAAAAATTAAAATAGACGAACAAGTTATTGACATGTAGAATTGTGATGATAACAATCTCGGTCATGGAAAAATTAGGCCAAAAACTAACATGCACAAAAAAATGTGCAATGCTTATTCACTCAGGCTTGGAAGTTATATTCAAGTGTCAAATCATGAATACAATGCACCTTCTTAATAAGTCTTCCTTGATGCCGTGACATTTCATTTGTAATCATTAAGTATGTAGAAAATAAAGGGCTAGGGCCGGGGATTTAGCTCAGTGGTTCTGCAGCCTGCCTTGTAAACACAAGGTCCCAAGTTCAATTCCTGGTACCAAAAAGAAAGAGAAAGAAATAGAAAAGAAAAGGCAGGAGTGATGGGGAACGGGAAGCACATTACAGACAGAAGAAACAAACTCGTGAGATAATATCAGCATAGAAGAGAGTAAAGAAGTGCATGATGACTGAAATGCAAACAAGTTCAGGGATGATCAGGGTCAGACAGATGCCAGAGAGGAAGAGGAGGCAGATCACAGAGGCATTAGATGATTACGTTGGCTAGTGTGGAGTTACATACAACCCACGAAATTAGGCATTTTGCGTAAGAAAGGGCATATACTTTAATTGAATCATATATCATTCTTTGAATTTTAGTGACACAGTGGAAAATCTACAGGAAATATACAGCTAGAGATGTCTGGATTTGCATCCTGGTGCTTACCCTCCATAGATGTTACCTGTGCCACCACGGTTTTAAGACTTTTTGTTTTTCTGTTTCCTCATCTGTTCATTTCTAATTTACTAATTCCAAAGGTTGCTTTAAAGATCAATTAAGACAGGACTTTAAAATGTTAAAGTTCTAGCAACTGGTGATCCCTCAGTAAATAAACATAACCACTTTCTTCAGTTCTAAGGTTTTCTAATTTTCTGATATATTCAGCTGATATATTTTGCATCAAAATACTCAGCATACCTTTGGGAAATAAAGGCTTTTTCATTATCTAAAGGAATCGTTTATAGTAATTACTCCCCTTAAAAGTAATTTAGTTCTTGTAATTTGGGAAAAGGACCCTTTCCCAGATGGCCGCGCATCACCCCGCCCCTCACAACCCTCGCAAGCCAGTGGACTCTGGGGTCAGCTGCAACTCAGTTCACAGCAGTGAAGCCCTCTGCAGTGCCACAGAAGGACAGAAGGCGCTGCTCTGGGAGACTCCGCTTTTCACCTGGGTGAGTGAACTTGGAGTCAGAGGACACAAAAAATGGAACGAGGGCTTCATCCAGACATCTGCCTGGTAGACTTATGAGATTTTCAAAAACGCATCTTTCCATTATTTAAACACCCATTGCAAGGTTCACCATGACTATTGTAGGTATTTACCTAAGAAGCATGTACTTTTCACTGATACAAATTAGTCATTGTACTTGTTTATTTGCTAAAGTAGAGTTTTATAGATCCTCCCAACTAGAAATTTGTTTGAAAGGTTAGAACTATTTGACCAGGGTTTCAGAAACAGCTATGAGCAAAGAACCTCAAATTTCTTCACAGTCAGTATTTAGAAGTGAGCAATCATCATAAGTCATGTAGGAGGAAATATATTTAGGAGTAAAGGAGAAATGTTTTTATTTATTACAGTGATCCAATGGGTAAGAAAAAGTGATATCAACATTGTCTTTTGATTTTTGTTTTCCAAAACAATCCAGACCACGACATTCTGGTCACATTAGCTTTTATTTTTTAAAATTAATTTCATAAGTACATTTTAGGTATACAGTATGATGGCATTTATCATTGGAAATTTGTACCTTTACACAATATATTGGTTCTTATTTACATTTTAGGTATACAGTATGATGGCATTTATCATTGGAAATTTGTACCTTTACACAATATATCTTGGTTCTTATTTTTCCCCATTCCCCTGCCCTCCCTTCATTATAAAGTGATAATAAATGTTTCAGGAAGGAGACTGTTATGTTTACCTTGATTTAAACATTATATCTTGGGTGCATTTCATTGAATGATTTATGGATCAATTTATCATGTTCAAATTTTATGTATCAATTAAAAACTAAATCTGAAAACGTTGGTATATTATTATTTTTGATATTACTAATCTTCAAACTAACAAATCTATATAGGTAAGAGGATGTTAAAAGTATGATAAAATGTCATACATGAAGTTCTGGGACATAAACATTTCTTCTGAAATTATGTTATTTAAAAAAATTTTTAATCTCCCTATTACTTCCCCATCCCAGGCTAGATTTGTCTGCTAAAGTTTAAAAATACTAATGGTTCTAATGTAGAAAAAAATGTAAAACCTTGTAAAAGAGGTAAAAGAATGGATTCTGTGATAGTAGTTAAAAAATGCTATAAACCATGCAACAAATGAAGAAGCTCATCTGATAAACCTCAGACACATCAGATAGCTCATTATATATTGGGATGACATTAAAAGAAAATTCAGAAAGTTTAATTCTAAAAACCTTTCCATTAATAAAATCTTACATTCCTATCAAAAGTTAATTTTCCTTACAATTGAAACAAAATGCAAATTCAGAAAGCAATATTAAAGTTTAATATTTATACTACATTAAAGTTTAATAACTGTAGATAGTTAACACTAAAAAAATTCCCAAGATTGGTTACCTAATTTAATGTTATTACTTCTTGCCTGATTGCAAAGTTTAGGTAGAGTTTCAGTAAGATCTATTTACTCTGAATAACAGTGTTAAAAGTTTTCCAAGGTGGTATGCATGTTGAGCTTTTGCAGATTTGATTGTCATCCCCACTTGTTTTCAGAGTTGCTTTTAATTACATTGGCAGAAAAATTTCTCCTCTAAACAAAAGGATTCTATCCAAGAAGTAAAAGCCAAAAAAGTGCCATGGAACCAGCCAATAATTCGCTAGCATCTCCAACGACCTTCTTCCTGATGGGCATCCCAGGATTAGAGCACATGCACATCTGGATCGGGATTCCATTCTGCTCCATGTACGTGGTGGCTGTGGTGGGGAACGTGACCATCCTGGCTGTGGTGAGAGCAGAAAGAAGCCTCCACGAACCCATGTTCCTCTTTCTGTGCATGCTGTCACTCACTGACCTGGTCCTCTCCACATCTACGCTGCCACGAATGCTCTGTCTCTTCTGGCTCGGGGCCCATGACATTGCCTTTGATGCCTGCCTGGCTCAAATGTTCTTCATCCACAGCTTTACTGCCATGGAATCGGGCTTCTTCTTGGCCATGGCCATCGATCGCTATGTGGCCATCTGTGAGCCACTGCGTCATGCCGTGATTCTCACCCACAGCCGCCTTGCCGAAGTGGGAGCTGCTGTGGTATTGCGGGGAGTGGCCTTCTTTACGCCACACCCCATCCTACTCAAGCAACTGCCCTACTGCAGAACTCGCATCATTGCTCACACCTACTGTGAGTTCATGGCTGTGGTGAAGCTGGCTTGTGTTGAGACAGGAGTCACCAAGCGTTACAGCCTCACTGTAGCTTTTGCCATTGGTTCCTGTGATAGTTTTTTCATTGCACTGTCTTATGTCTTTATTCTCCGTGCAGTCTTTCGTCTCCCATCACGAGAAGCAAGTCTGAAAGCACTAGGGACATGTGGCTCCCATGTCTGTGTCATCATTGTTTTCTACTCCACAGCAGCCTTTTCCATCTTAACCCACCGAATTGGACACAATGTGGCACCCCATGTTCATATCTTCATTGCCAACATGTACCTTCTGGTACCCCCCTTCCTGAATCCCATTGTTTATGGCATGAGAACAAAGAAGATTCGAGACCGTGTTCTCAGTTCTCTAAGGGTAAGAGTTTCCTGAATACGCTGAAACTGCATGGTAGAAACAAAATAGGAAAGACTGAGGGCAAATAATTATCCTTAACTCATAATTGGCATTGAGCTTGTTCTCATAGGAATGAGACATTTATTACAGTTTAAACCAAGAGTCACTGTATAAAATAGAAATTCTTGAATTCTGTTGCAACTATTTAATCCGGGGGTGATAGTATGTGAGCACCTGAGTTTTGGGGAGCTTACTCACAACTTGAGGAATAATAATTGAGTCTCCTTTTGTTTTTTGTTGGTACTGATGTATTGTGTAATGGAATAGTAGCTTATTTAAAAAATGATTCAGAAAGAAAAGTAGGTCGAGAATATCTCAGAAACCATATGGGTAACATATGATTGAAATATTAATGATCACTCTCAATATTCTACAGCATAATCAGTATAACATGTTGATGCCTCTTGAATACATCAGACACTTTTGTGTATGTTCATAAATATGGACACAATGGTAACTTCTCAGTTTTTTTTTTTATTTTTGTTTGCACGGAGACTTAATCTCACAGTATAGTCCAACCTGACCTTCAATTCACTTTGAGAACTGACCTGGATCTGTTGATCGGCCTGCCTCAGAATCACGTAGAACTCATGATGCTCCTTCCTCATCTTCCCTCAGTGCTTGAATTAGAAGAGCATGCCCCACCATTTCCCTCTAAATTCTTAAACAGAAAATATAAAGAGGCCAGAAATTTAAACCTTCAATTTCTCATAGAATATTTTCTCTCTCTACCAAAGTTTAAATTTGTGCCTGCTATAGGATTCGTTTTGCCTAAACTAACATATCATCTCTTTAGGCCTTTAGTACCAAGTCTCCTGAAAACAAAAGTAACTTTAGCCTCAATACTAAATACTGGCGAATTTTCAGTTTATTCCTGAAATTAACCTTCATTCAGATATCTTAGCCTTTATATATGGCACGCTATTGCCTTTCATTAATGGAGGAAGCCTATTAATATAAATAACAGTTTATGTAAGTGATTAATTCTGCTACAGAAATATTGAAATGAAGTTACAAAAGAATGTTAGTATTTTCCTTGAAAAATGTGAGCATTTCCTCCCTAAAAATGTAACTTCTTCTCTTCCTCACACAGTTGGAAATTAATACATTCTCATTTATATTAAGTTGATGTTGTCCTTCTAGTAACATAATTTGCTGTAAATTTGTTCCACTTTTCTTACTCTGTTTTCTATTCAGTCTACGACAGAATCAAGCATAATGACAAAGTTTCTACTTTGTTTTTTACAACCTTCTTTACATTTTATTTAATACCATCATTCAGATTTTTATTACTTCTCATCAGGACTATTTGATTCCTCCTGTGTTTTCACGTTATCTTTTAATCACTATTTTAAGTGCATCCTCTACATTGAGATAATATATACCTTCCTAATAATGTGTATGTGTATCATTCAGTATTTACTAGAGAAGCAGATATAATACAAGTTACACAAATAAATAAGAATTTACAAGATTGGCTTACAATGGCCACCCACAGAGTCAGATGTGGAAATGTGCAGAAGGATTACCTGCACACTGGAGACCACAGGATCTTCTCAAAGTTCGAGCTCACTCCAGGGTCTGACGGGAGTCCATATCCAGAGGCCAAGGGTGTGTGATGGAAGGGCCGAGTCGTCTGTACAGGAAGGCCAAGGATGTGCTCTGGAAGGCTGAAGGACCTACACCAGACACTGAAGAGCGTGCTGGATCCAGGCGATGATGTGGCAGGTGAAGGCAAACACTGGAGCTCTTCCAAAGAAACAGAAGCAGGCCCATCCTTCTTAATTTCCCTGCATGACATCCAGGTGGCAGGCCACCCTGGTGGGTGTGTGAAGCAGACAAATTTCATTATTTAGATTCACACATTATTGAGGATGACAAATCAAGGCCATATGAATTTCTATCCTGCTATTTCTCTGTATCTCTTGCACTGTGTGCCCGGTCCACAGAGCTCATTCAAACTGGATATTAACACCTCTCAGTATTCCATGTGTATATGTGTTCAATGAAAGTTTCTTTATTGAGTGAAGAAATCCATATTTTACAAATATAAATGCATTGTTGTTGTTTTTTTTAGAATTCTTATTTATGTGGTTTTCACAAGTGTGGCACCTATATAAAACCATAAGGTGAAGGGAGGTCACGGACAAGGGGAAGAAAATGAGAACCAAGACCTGTCATGTAAAGGTACACGATCCCAATAATGAATGTAATTGTACTGTATACCTAAAATGTACCAATAAACTCAATAAAAGAAAAAAATAGGATATTTTGGCATAGTATTTCATAAGATGTGGGAGACAATGTTACAGCAGGAGAGCCACCTACCTCCCAGGCTGAAGACAACAGTACCCATTACGATAATGTAGAACTGGAAATATTGCCAAGTTAGAGGCTGCTTCTCAGTGGTGACTTTCCAACTATAGATTTTTACTATATTTGTTGTTGTTATTTGAAACCACCTTTGGTAGTGAAGTTTACTTTTTATTTCCTGACAAATGTGAAGGTTATTTGTAAGTTGGGTTTGCAGATATCAGCTGCAAAGCTGTCGCAGACAGGTTATCTATGGATGGCTATCAAATTGGAAATGTTCAACAACAACAAAAAAAATGTATCTTCAAAATTCATTAAATTCTAGCTGATAGTTGATATTCTGCTCTTTTTCCCACTACCAGGGATCAAACTCAGGACATTGCAGTTGTGAGGAAAGCAATGGCACCACTGAGCTAAATCGCCGGCTCTGATATGCACATTTTTATATGTTCATGTAGCATTTTCTTTTGTGCCAAGTTATGCTAGATTCTGGTGGAAATAAGGAGTCTATACTCAAGACATCTAAAATTACTTTTTAAACATTATTTTCTTGGTATATTCAAGGTATACAATATATTGATATTCATCATGGAAAATTTTCACCATAACCAATCTTGATTCTTATTTTTCCCCAATCCCCTGTCCTCCTTTCAGCCCTTCTCTTCCTTGCTATCTACAAAGACTTTATTTCCATATTTTCATTTTCTCATATTAATTCCATTTCCTTCCTTCCTTTCCACTCCCATTTCCCCATCCTCTTTGCCCCTTTTCTTCCTATTTCACATTATCTATTATACCATTTAGTCCTTATTTACACTTTCAATTTCTCACAACGGAGAAACTATTTGGTATTTACACCTGTGTGTCCTATTTATTTCACTTAAGACTATCATCTCAATGTGCATCATTTAGATATAAATATCTCTAATTTCTCGCTTTTTATGACTGAATAGAACTCCATTTAATTAAAAAAATAAGGGAAAAGAAAAAATATGAGACAATAAAAAATTGGAAATAAAGTGTTTGTAAATAGGGAAGGGAGGAGGGGCGAAGGAATGGCGGGGGTAAGGGGTAAAAATGAGAACCAAAACCTGTCATGTAATGGTAGAAGATCCCAAAGATGAATATAACTGTACTGTATAACTAAAATGTACCAATGAAATAAACTGATATAAAATCTAACACACACACACACACACACATACACACACACACACATTTTTTTAATCCAGTGTCTAGTTGATGGGCAGTTGGGCTGCTTCCAAGTTCTAGCTGTTACAAACTGTGCTGCTATGAACATAGATGCACATATATCACTGTGGTATGATTCCTTTAACTCTTTGGGGAATATACACAGCAGGTCAGTAGCTGGGTCAAATGGGACTTTCAATCCTAGTTCTTTGAGGTATTTCCATGCTGATTTCCACAACGGTTACACCAGCCTACACTACCACCAGAGGTGGAGCACAGTTCCTCTTTCCCCACAGCCTCACCAGCATTTGTTATTGGTTGATTTCATGATAGTACCCTTTATTTCTGCGGTAAGGTTAAATCTCAGCATTGTTTTCATTTGCAATTCTCGAATGACCAGTGATGTTGAACATTTTTTCATATACTTATTTGCTATTTCTATTTCTTTGTCTAAGACATATCTGTTCATTTCAGATGCTCATTTTTTGATGGGGTCTTTAAATTTGGGAGGTCAGATTTTTTAAAGTACTTTATACATTCTAGAGTGTAGACCTTTGTCTGAGGAACAGCTGGTAAAAAGTTTTTCCCAATTTAATGGGTGGTCCTTTCATACTATTGATCATTTCTCTTGCCATGTAGAAGCTTTTTAATAAGATATTACACTTGTTGATTGCTTTTGCTAGTTCATGGGCAACTGAGGTGTTGTTCATAAACTCTTTTCCTACACCAACATCTTCAGAATTTCTACCTACCTGTCTTTTAGCCAGTTTAGTGTTTCTGTTTTAATATTTAAATATTTAATCCATTTCTATTTTAGTTTATTGCATGGTGAGAGATGTAGGTCTAGTTTTAATCTTTGCAAGTTGAAACCCAGTTTTTCCAACCTCATTAATTAAAGAGGCTACCTTCCCTCCAGTGAGGGTGTTTGGCTTTTTTCTCAGACATGAGGTGGCTGAGTGTGTCTGAAGTTCTTTCTGCATCTTCTAATCACTTCCACTTGTCCTCAGGTCTGTTTCTGCTGTTTTTCTCACGGTAGCTTTGCAGTATAGTTTCAAGTTGGGAATTGTAATACCTCTTACCTTGTCTTTGCTGCCTAGAATTGTCTTTACTATTCTAGGTCTCTTCTTGTTCTAAATTATTCTTTTTTTCTTAAAGTCTGGAAAGTATGCTGCTGGGATTTCAATTGGGATTTCATTGAATCTATACAGCAGTTTTGCAAGTATGGCCATTTTCAATATGTAGATTCCTCCTACCCAGGAGCAAGGGATGTCTTTGCATTTTCTGATATCATCTTCAGTCTTTTTTTTCAGAGTGCTATAGCTTTCAGAGGAGAGGTTTTTGACCTCCTTTGTTAGACTGACTCCTAAGTATTTCAATTCTTTGGATGCTAGTGTGAAAGGAACTGCTTGCCCCATTTCTATCTCAGGGAGTCTGTTTTTTGTGTACAGGAAAGCTATTGATATTTGTGTGTTGACCTTGTATCCAGCTACTTTACTGAATTTGGTTATTAGGTCTAGAAGACTTTTGGAACAGTTTGTGGGATTTTCTATATAGAGTATCATGTCATCTGAAAATAATGACAATTTTACTCTTCATTTTCTATCTTTATTCCTTTCATTTTTTTCTCTTGTCTAATTGCTATGGTTAATGTTTCTAAAACTATTTTAAACAGGAGTGGTGATAGTGGATAGCCTTGTCTTGTTTCTAATTTTACTGTGAAGGATTTCAGCTTTTGACCATTTAGTATATTGGCTGTTGGTTTTTCATAGGTGGCTTTTATAAGATTGAGGTAGAGACTGTTGATTCCAATTTTCTGTAGGGTTGTCCTCATAAATGCATATTGGATTTTGTTAAATGCTATTTGTGCATCTATTGAGAATATGATATGGTTTTTGTCCTTGACTCTATTAATATAATGTATTATATTTATTGATTTGCATATGTCGAACTATCCCTGCATCCCTAGGATGAATCCCACTTGGTCAGGGTGTATGATCTTCTTGATTATCTTCTGCATTCTATTTGCCAGTATCTTATTAAGGATTTTTGAATCTAAGTTCATTAGTGAGATTGGCCTATAGTTCTATTTTTCACTTGGGTCATTCTCTGCTTTGGGGTTCAAGGTACTGCTTGCTTCCAGGAATTAATTCAGGAGTATGGTTTCCCTTTTATTTTCATTGAAAAGTTTATGTAGTAGCAGCAGTAGTTCTTCTGTAAATGTCTTGTAGAATTCAGCAGTGAAACCATCAGGGTTTTTCTTACTAAAATTTTAAAAACATTTTCATTGATTGATATTGGGTTATTTAGAATTTTAAGTCATCTTTGTCCAACTTTGGTGATTCATACATATCTAGAAATCTGTCCATTTTGTCTGTATTTTCCATCTTATTGGTGGAAGGGTTCTCAAAGTAAACATTAATGATTCTCTGGATTTCTGCTGGATCCACTGTAATTTTTCCCTTTTCATTCCTAATTGCATGGATTTGGACCTTTTCTTTCTTCCTTTTTTTTTTTTTGATAAGGTTGACTAAGGCTTTGTCAATTTTGTTTATTCTTTTGAGGAATCAACTCTGGCTTCATTGATTTTTTTTTGTATCATTCTCTTGGTCTTCATTGTATTGATTTCTGCTCTTATCTTTATAATTTCCTCCTTTGTATGAGCTTTGGGTTTGTCCTGCTCCTCTTTTTCTAGAATCTTGAGATTCAGCATCAGGTTGTTTAATTGAGCTTGCTCTGTTTTCCTAATATGAGTATTCACTACTATCAATTTCCTTGCAATTTCTGCTTTCATTGTGTTCCATAGATTCTGATATATTGTATTGTCATTGTTATTTAATTCTGGGAAATGTCTGATTTCTTAATTTTCTCTGTGACCCACTGGTTATTCATAAGTGTGTTGTTCAATTTCCATGAGTTTAAGAAATTCTTGCAGTTTTTTTTTTTTTTTTGCTATTGATCTCCAATTTTATCACACTATGGTCTGATAATATACAAGGGAAAACTTCAACTCCTTTGCACTTACTTAAACGTGTTACATGAATGAGTGTGTGGTCTATTTTGAAGAACTACCAGTGTGAACCTGAAAAGAATCTGTAGTCTGATTTTTGTGGGGTGGAACATTCTGTAAACATCTGTTAAGTTCATTTGTTCTAGAGATTGATTGAGTTCTAGTATCTTGTCAATTATTTTTTGTCTAGTTGCTCTATCTATTGTGACATTGGAGCGTTGAGGTCTCCAATTATTGTTCTATTAGTGCTTATTTGATTTTTCATGTCTATTAGTATTTGTTTTATATAGTTGGGTGAACTATTGTTTAGGGCATATATATTTATGATTGTCATCTCTTTCTCTTGGATTGTTCCCTTTATAAAGATGTAGTGTCTTTCTTTGTCTCTCTTAAGCAGTGTTGTCCGAAATCCACTTGATTTGCAAAGAAAATAGCTACTTCTGCTTTTTGTTGGTTCCTGTCCCATGGAGTATTGTTTTCTACCCTTTAACTTTCAGTCTATGAGTTTCTTTTTGAATTAAGTGTGTTTCTTGTCTGCAGCATATAGCTGGATCTTGCTCCTTGACCCATTCTGCCAGTCTATTTCTTTTAATTGGAGAATTGAAACCATTAACATTGATTGCCATAACTGATACAAATTGACATTATTTTCATGACTTTTTCTATCTTTTGGATTCTCCCCCTTTGCACTTAATTTCTTTTTATGTCTGATGGATTCATTCTGTTAAGATTCCTGGAGTCCTGATTCTCATTATGTTTTCCTAGTATATTGTTTAAACATTTTTGGAATGCTGGTTTGGTATTCATGAAGATTTTAAGGTGCTCTTTGTCATGAAAGTGTCTTATTTCTCCATCAATTTTGAGATATAGATTTGCAGTTTGAATCAGTCTGTTTTTTTAATAGCAGGAAAGAAAGGGGAACCAGAAATTGGATTGCCCCTCAATCTGGTTTTGATGCTGTTTTCTTTAGGATTTGATATATGTTACTCCAAATTCTTCTTGTCTTGAGGGTTGGTGTTGAGAAGTCTGCTGTGATTCTGATGGACTTTCCTTTGTATGTGATTTGTTTCCTTTCTCTAACTGCTTGTATAATTTTGTTCTTCTGTTGTGTTTCTGAAACCTTAATTATTATATACATATATGTAGATTTATTTCTTTTCTTTTTTTTTTTTTTGATCATGGCTAGTTGGAGTCCTATGTGCCTCGCTTA
>NW_022900928.1:24256260-24317978 GCF_012274545.1 Fukomys damarensis
TTTTGTAATTTTTTTTTTTTTTTTTTTTTTTTTTTTTGATCATGGCTAGTTGCAGCTCTATGTGCCTCACTTATCTTTATGTCAAGTTCTTTTCCCCTGCTTAGGAAATGTTCTGCCATTAATTCTGTGCAAAGTCTTTTTAATGTCTCTCCTTTTTCTTTATTGCCTCTTATCAGTCTTATTTCATTCTTCTTTGCCTCATTTAGCAACTGCTGGATGGATTTCTCATGGTCCTTTACTATTTTTAAGATTTTTTTTCTTTTCCTGGTCACTAATTGCAATCCTATCTTGTATATCTGAAATTCTGTCTTCACATTGGCTCACTCAGTTGAGTAAATTTTCAATGGATTTCTTAATCTCCTGGTAATCTCTTTGCATTTGTTTTATGTACTCCATTTGTTTCCTGTATTGGGATTACATCATGTTCTTCAGCTACTGTATTTTTTTATCTGTGTCCGCTCCAGAGTTATTAATCATCTTTTGCACTATGGGCATAATCTCTGCTGTTATCTGAGAAATTATTTCTGATTTCATTTTTCCAGATCCTCTTTCCTTGCCAGTTCAGAGAGTCCAGGTGGTTGAGTATCAGATTGATCCATCTTGTTGCCCTTTGGGGTTGTCTTAGGTGATCTGGAAATCTGGTTTTAGACTTTTCTTCTCATTTCAACAGATATAGCCTGCTGTGCCTTTGTTTAGGTGACTTTTTATTCACCCAGTGGTTTTCAATTCTCAGCAAGCCAGAGTGGTGTTCGCCAGTACACCAATTCCTGGGTTCAGAATGGTGGCTTTCTAGATCCCTGAGCTGACCTGTTGTCTGGGTGGGCTTCTGGCTGGACTTGTTCACACTTGGGCTGGTATCTAGGTGGCCTCTTGCTGTGGCTCCTATATAGCTGTTGTCTGGGTGGCCCTTTGGCTGACAGCTGTGTACCTTAGTTTCTGTTGTCTGAGCAGGCTTCTGACTAAGGTGTCTGTGCACTTATCAGTGGTAATGAGACAAACCTGAGGCTGTTTTTTGTGTGCTGTGCATCTCTTTTCCAGGTGGGCCCTTGGTATTGGCCTGTGTGCCCAAGCCACTGGAGTTGGAATGGAGCCCTGCTTATGATCTGCCTGTAGCCACACCTCTCTGGTTTATACCGCTGTTTCCCAGGACCTGCCATGAATCTCTTCATGACCATGTATCCACAAGTAGATCAAAATTAATATCCATCTTCTCCCCCACCTTCAGTTCCCTGGGCCTTCACTGGGGAAGACCAGTGAGGACTGCCCAGTCATGTGGGGAGCTAGCTGCTCACCCATCTCCAGCTTCCTGGCCTGTTATTGGAGCAGACTGGTGAGGACTGTCCAGATGCGTGATGCCTCAGCAGCATCCCTCCCCTCTATGCTCTCAGGCCTCCTGGTTGTGCCAGTACCTGGATCCATACTGTAGAGGCACAGGTGGTCATAAAGGCCATTGTACTGAGCTCCAGAAGACAGAACAGAAGTGAACAACTTCAATAAAGGCACATAAGACCTCCGTAGTTGGTAAGTTGGAGGGATCACCACCTTCCATCAGAACTTGAACTATCTTGAGGAGAAGGGCAGCTGGTACCTGCAGTAGAACTATGCAGACTTCAATCATGCAGGAGGTCAGGGAGCTCAACTTTGGCCTTGCAGCCAGAATTCAGCCTGGATCACAAGGTTATGTCATTGGCTAGCTGAGACTAATTGACTTAGTACTGCACATTGCTGCCCACATTGTCAATTTTTTCTTTCTTTTCCTCTTATTTTTTTTTCATTGAGTTTATTGGTACTTTTTAGGTATACAGTACAGTTATATTCATCATTGGGCTCTTGTACCTTTAGATGATAGGTTTTCGTTCTCCATTTTCTCCATACCCCTCCCCTCCCTTCACCCTCTCCATCTTTCCCTATTTACAAAAACTTTGTTTCCATTATTTCATTTTTTAATTTTTAATTTTTATTTTTAAAATTTTATTATCTTTCTCAAATTCTTCCTTTTTCTTTTCTTCTTTTATCCCACTCAGTCTCTTGCTCCCACGTTATTCCTCATCTCCCTTTTGTTCCTGTTCCTACTCTAGGAATCAATCTAATGAAGGAAGCAAAAGATCTATACACTGAAAACTACAGCACTCTGAAAAAAGGAGATTGAAAAGGACATAAGAAAATGGAAAGATATTCCTTACTCCTGGGTAGGAAGAATCAACATAGTGAAAATGGCCATACTTCTAAAACTGCTACACAGATTCAATGAAATCCCTACAGAAATTCCAACAGTATATTTCACAGAACTGGAAAAAATAATCCATAAATTCTTTTGGAACCAGAAGAGACCTAGAATAATAAAAGCAACTCTAGGCAACAGAGACATGGCAGGGTGTATCTCATTCCACAACTTGAAGCTATACCACAAAACCACTGAGATAAAAGCTGCATGGTACTCACAAAGTAAAAGACATGAGGATCAGTGGAATAGATTAGAAGATACAGAAACAACTCCAGAGTACTCATCTACCTCATCTTTGACAAAGGAGCCAAACATCCTCAGTAGAGGAGATAGCCTCTTTAATAAATGGTATTGGAAAAACTTGATTTCAACCTGCCAAGGATTAAAACTAGACCTTACCTTTCACCATACACTAAACTAAAATCCAAGTGGATTAAATATCTAAATATTAAAAAAGAAACACTAAACTTTCTGGAAGATAAGTTAGGAAGAACTCTCGAAGGCATTGGCATAGGAAAAGACTTTATGAACAAATCCTCAGTAGCACAGGAACTAGCACAAAGAATCAACAACTGGATCTTATCTCATTTAAAAGCTTATGTGCTGCAAGAGAAACCACCACCAGAGCTAAGGAGCAACCTACAATGTTGGAAAAAAAAATACCAACTACTCCTCAGAGGCCTATTATCTAGAATATATAAAGAACTCAAAAAAACCAGCCCCCCCAACTATAAAGACCCAATTCAAAAATAGGCATCTGAAATGAACAGACATTTCTCCAATAAAGAAGAAAAGCATCAAATAAATATATGAAAAAGTGTTCCATATCACTGGTCATTTGAGAGATGCAGATGAAAACAACAGTGAGATTTCACCTTACCCCACAAAGAATGGCTGTTATCAAGAAATCAACCAATAACAAATGTTGGAAGGGGTTGTGGGGGAAAGGAACCCTTCTCCAGTATTGGTGGGAGTGCAGACTGGTGAAACCACTATGGAAATCCATATGGAGATACCTCAAAGAGCTGGGACTAGAGGTTCCATTTGACTCAGCTAGCCCTCTGCTGGGCATCTTTCCAAAAAAAATAAAAGAATCATACCACACTGATGTATTCTCACAAAAGAGAAATAGTTCATGCCAAAGCTGGGCAGGCAGAAATCATCAAGAGGCAAGCAACAAGCACAGGTTCTTTCTATCCCTTTATATTGTGTCCAGTCTACCTGTCTTTATGGCAGGAGGCTCTCACACTCAGGGTGGGCACCCTTAATCACACCCAGAACTATGCCAAACCAGTCAGTGGACTAATTTAGTAATCACACTGCCTTATTGCCAGCATCAAACACTGTAGATCCAGCCACTTCTGAAAAAGCCCTACCTAATACTGCACGAGGCTTTAGGTGGATATCTAGACAGAAGCTATAACAACTGGTAATTTGAAATCCAGGAATACATTTCTCTAAATAAAAGTTCTAATTTTTTTTACTTTCTAATTCAAATGGCATATTTCCAATTACAATGACATCTGAAAACTATTAGTCTGATATGTAATCACTACTTATATAGGTTGAAATGATATTAGCACACTTGATTAGTTTTATTAAATTGAAGTATGACTCAATAATACTTATGGTTTTTCCCCTATTGAAAGAGTGTAAATAGGGTAGCTCAAATCTTCCAAGTACTGTTTAGTGAATGATAAATATTTTGTTTCCTAGAATGAGGTCATATAATGATGAAGGTAGTCTTTTTTTTTTTTTTTTTTTGGTGCCAGGGATTGAACTCGGGTCCTTGCACTTGCAAGGCAGGCCATCGAACCGCTGAGATAAATCCCCAGCCCGTTGATGAAGGTAGTCTTTCAAGAATGTTCCATTGAATGTAAAAGAAAAAAATCATATAGCCAAATCCACTTCATTCTCTGAAGGAGTTGTGTGATATGTTTTGTCAAAGTTGTCATGCAGGGGCTAGAGGTATGACTCACTGGTACTGCATATATTTCTCACTTAGCACATGCCAAGTCCAATGTTTAATCCCTACCACAAAAAAATAGTTGCTATGAAAATGTTTGAATTCTTTCCTGCCAGGGTCTAAGAAACAGCATAATCTAGGGGTGAAGAGCATGAGTTTTAAAGACAGTTCCATCTCTGCCTCTACTAATTTCTAGCTGTATGCACATGAGCAAAATTGCTAACCTCCTCTGAATCTCTAGTCCCTCACCTGCAAACTACTGTCCCCAATAAGATTTTGTAAAACACTGAAATAAATAGGGAAGGGTGAAAGGGGTGAAGGGAGGGCAGCAATACGTGGGAAAAACAAGAACCAAGATATATCATGTAAAAGTACAAGATCCCAATGATAAATGCAACTGTGTTGCTTGTTTTAAATGTACCCAATAAGCTTAATGCAAAAAAAAATTGAAATTACACATAGGAAATTTTCATCACATTATTATTACTATTAGTTTTATTTTTATTATTTCTGTTCCAGGATAATCTGGAGGGTGCAACCCTTCAACTTTCATGCCAAGTATAAGTTAAAAGGAAGAGTTGCTGACAAACATATTGTCTCCATGAACAATAATCAATTTAATACCTTCTAGAAGAATAAGAAGCCACAGCCTTGATCTGAGGCTGACAGAAGAGCTCTGGGCATTGATTCTGGTAACTAAATGTAAGGGTTCCCTTTCTCAAGATACCATCTGATCTACTACAACATATAACATAGAAAGTACACACATCTGAGCAGAATGATTTAGAGTCATAAAATCCTTCATGATATTTTAATTCATTCAAAGAACCAGTTCTAGATGAATCTTTTTAAATAAAACAAAAATATAGTAAAGATATTTTTATGGATTTTCAGGCCCATGGGGGTTGGCAGATCTAGATAACAGAAATGTATTTTTCCATTTAGGAGTCAGGATTGTCATGATTACCTAATGTTTCACATGACTTGCTAGTGCACCTTGCTCTCCCATAAAGTAGTATTTGCGTTTCAAAGAAACCCACATATTTTAAAATTTTATCCAACCATAATAGTACATAAGATCCTAATGATATAATTGACAATGTGAAATAGGAACAGAAGGGCTAAAGGTATAGGGAAAGTGGGAAGGGTAGGGGAAAGGTAATAAGGGAAAAGAAAAAATATCAGAAAATTGAAAATGTAAATAAAGTGTTTGTAAAGGGGGAGGGGAGAAGGGGTGAAGGGAGGGCAGGGACAAGGGCAAAAAATGAGAAAGAAGACATGTCACGTAAAAGTAGAAGATCCAAACAATGAATGTAACTGTACTGCATACCTAAAATGTACCAATAAACTCAATGAGAGAAAAAAAAGTAAAATTTTCTCCACAAAACAATGAGGAAAATGAAAGTAACAGCTAAAAAAGTTGAAACTTGTGATGATAAAGTTATATAGTCTGCAGAAATTTCAATAATAAAAGTTTTATTAGAGCTGTAAGTGCATAACTATAAAACAGACTTCACAGAAGCACACATAATCTTTAGTTGGGTGATGATAGGCTTTCATGTTGGTGAAGAACACAACAATATCTTCACAGCGTGAGACCATCTAGGAATTCTTGTCACCTGAGATGCATAAAGAGAAAGACAAGGGATCTCCAAGAGAGAAGGAACAGTTGGATATGGAGGTCACATGATGCCCAATAGCCGACTGTGTGGGAATTGCCAGTTATAAATTTAAAGAGAGATTCATCAGCTTCCCTGAAGGAGATAATTTTTCCCAGCCATGTTCAGTACCATAAATCTAATTTTAAATTGTTTGTTATGCAAATAAGTCAATGGTGGCCTCTGCATATTTTTACCTGACTGAAATCCATTAGAATAAAGGGTACTTACACTACAATGGATATTTTGTAAGCCAACTGTTTTAAACATAGCAACATATTCAGATTTTGACCCATTTATACCTACCTATAGTGGAGACAGTGTATAACTGCCCAAAGGCTGTAGTTATAAATAAAATAAATGTGCTACCTCAGGGACCCAGTGCCTCTGCTGCCATCAGGGCTGTCTAATTGACAATTCACATACATGAAAACCCATCAGTATACCACCGAATTAAAGATTATGTGTGCTTCTGTGATCCTATGGTACTATATTTTTACTTGATCACTCACAGAATCTTTTAAAACCTCTACCATGACAGCTCTCATGAGAATTAAACCTGTAGTCATATTTCTATTATGGTGCCCCTGATATGAGAGTTGAACAGAACTTCTCTATGTTCATAAAAATACCAACTTCAAATCCCCAAATGTCAAGTTTAGAGTTGAATTTGTCTCATTTTTGCTTTTCTAAGAGGAAAAATACTTAGGAATTTAGAATCATTCTAGGTCTCAAGTTTAAACGTATATGGCAATATTGCCCTATTAAAGACTGAATTTTCATATCGAAGAATTGGAGTAAAGATGCGATCCTTTTAGAATATGTATAGAAGCATGGGGAAGAAAATACTCTCTTCCCTTTTGCAAGCAGACGAAAATCACATTTTTCTGACACTCTATTGGCTATCTAGATGAATGTGTAGAAAAATTGACTGAACTCAATATCACTTACATTAAAGACTAGAGTAAAGGGGCTGATGTATTTATTATTACAGTGATGAATTTAATACAAAGTCCATCCTGAAAGTACCTTTCTTACAAAACACCTGTTGTACACATTCAGATTAAAATTTTTAAAATTGATCAGCCCAGTCTGGTGGCTAATGCCTGTAATCCTGTCACTTGTAGAGGCTGCAGCAGGTTGACCCCATGTTGAAGTCACAATTGAACAATTCAGGGAAACCCTATATCAAAATACAAGGAGTGGGAATATAGCCCAGTGTGACGGCCCTCAGTTCAAACCTGAATATCTTATAGAAAGTAATCATACACAAAAAGATTTAATTATACGAGGGTGTAAGATGGAGTTCAGGCCACATGGAACACTTTGATATCGTTTATTTGTTTTTTTGTTTTGTTTTGTTTTGTTTTCTTGGCTATAGAGGAGAGTGAGGATTTGAAGATGAGGAATAGCAGTGGAATGTTGAAGATACTGCATCAAAGAGAAACAAGATGGAAACTATGAAATAGCAGCTGGAAAATGTATGACCTAATCTGAGGTTAGGGAAAATCATATATTTTCATTGGAGATAATACTTAAGGTACAGAACAAGAGATAAAACAGCAACAGGAAGAGAAAAAGATTTATAGATGGGAGGTCAAAAATTTTAAAAACTAAGGTATACACATCATAAAGAATTGGGTAAAAAGAATCTCAGAGGGAGATTAAATGAACTACCATCATCAACAAAGGTATAAGAGATTAACAGCATGACACTGGCAAGAAAACGGACCTGAGGACCAGTGGAACATATTAGAAGATGCACAAACAACTCCAGACACACTCAGCCACCTCCTTGTTGATGAAGGAGCCAAATACCCTCGCTGGAGGAAAGATAGTCTCCTTAATAAATGGTACTGGAGAAATTTGTCTTCTTGCCAAAGATTAAAACTAGACCTATATATCTCACCATGCACTAAACTAAAATCAAAATGGATTAAAGTTCTAAATATTGAAACAGAAACACTAGTCCACCTAGAAGAGTGGTTAGGTAGAAATTCTGAAGAAGTTGGTGTAGGAAAAGATTTTATGAAGAAAACCTCTGTTGCCTGTGAAATAGCACAAAAAATTGACAAGTGGGATGACTTCTTATTAAAAATCTTCTACGCAGCAAGAGAAACAACCAACAGTGTGAAGAGACAACCTGCAATGTGGGGAAAAATTTTTACCAGCTGTTCCTCAGACATAGGTCTACACTCTAGAATATATAAAGAATTTTAAAAAAATCATACCTCCCAAATTTAAAGACCCAATCCAAAAATTGGCCTCTGAAATGAACAGACATCTCTCAAAGAAGTAGAAATAGCAAATAAACATATGAAAAAATGTTCAACATCACTGGTCATTCAAGAAACTCAAATGAAAACAATGCTGAGATTTCACCTCACCCCCAGGAAGAATAGCTGCTATCATGATATCAACCAATAACAAATGCTGGCAGGGCTGTGGGGAAAGAGGTACCCTGACTGCTCTACTGCTGGCGGGAATGTAGACTAGTGTAACCACTGCGGAAATCAGTATGAAGATACCTCAAAAAACTAGGATTGGAGGTCCCATTTTACCCAGCCATTCCCCTCTGGGGTACCTTCCCAGAAGAATTAAAATAATCATACCACGGTGATATATGCGCACCCATGTTCATAGCAGCACAATTTGTAACAGTAAATACTTGGAAACAGTCCCCGACTGGATAAAGAAAATGTGTTTTTTAATAAAATTGAATATTAGTCATAAAAATGATAAACTAGAGACATTTATAGCTAAATTGATGCACATCAAGGTCATACTTTTAAGTGATATAAATTGGACACACACTTGTAAATACCAGATAGTCTCTCTTTCATGAGAAACTAAAAGTAATCAAGGACTAAAAGGTATAATAGATAATGTGAAACCGGAAGAAAAGGGACAAAGGGTAAGGGGAAATTGCAGGGGTAGGGGAAATAAAAAAAGGGAATGAAATTAGTATGAGAAAATGAAGAACAATGGAAACAAGGCCTTTGTAGATGGAGAGGGAAGGAGGAGTTGAAGGAAGGGCAGGGGAAGGGGAACAATAAGAGCCAAAATTGATTATATAAAGGTACAAATTTCCAACCATGAGTGTCATTATATTGAATACATTAAATGTACTAATAAAATTAATTTAAAAAGCTATTAAGTGAAAGATGATTTGAGGATATAACAAACATGGGCCTAAATATATGGCTACAAAATAGTAAAGTCAATCTAGAAAACATTTTGACAGTTTGTGAAAATATTAAACATTGAAATAACTTTTAACCTAGCAAATCTGCCCTAAAGTATCTAGACAAGAGATGTGAAAGCATGTTCATATAGACTGGTGTGCTAATGTTAATAGCAGTTTATTTAGAATAGCAAAAAGGGGAAACAACTGGCAGAGAAAGTTTAAAAAATTGTGATATTCTGCCCAAGGTAAATGCTATTTAGCAAAACAAAAGTATGAATACATGTATAACATGGACGAACTTCAGGACACACTATTGTTACAGATTAAGCAATACTTATAATATAGTGGTACTTGGCTGTCAAACAGCTCCAAGCTCAAACTTTCCGCCACTCCAGTGAAAAACATTTGCTCAGTGTTCATAACTTTTCATGATAGTCAAACACAAATCTGAAGAAAAAACCTGCAAGGGCTGACCGTGAGTCACATGTTGACTCTTGCCTCAGACAGGAAGAAAGGACGCTTCAGTCTAAGTGCTGCTCTCACCAAGACAACATAGAGTGCTTGTGCCAGTTACTAAAATATTCATCATTGTGCTTTTTGTGTGTACTTTATTCACCTGAAATATCATAAACATGGCTCCAAAGAGAGTTAGTGATTCCAGCAGTAAAGCTAAGAAAAAAACTGAAAACCATGAAAGAGTAAAAGAAAGAAGTTGTGCAATTTAAATCCTGGAAAATGAATTTACAAGTATAATTTTTGGATTTCAGAACCAATTATTTTATTTTTTCTTATTCCTTATGGGGAAAATATGTTCCATTCTCTTTTTGTTTTCAAACATGAATTTGAAACAAATTGAGTTGGACAACCAAGCTATTTTTTTAAGGTGTTCTTCTGTACTTTTTTTTTTCTCATTGAGTTTATTGGTACAGTGGAGGAGTTGAAGGAAGGGCAGGGGAAGGGGAACAATAAGAGCCAAAATTGATTATATAAAGGTACAAATTTCCAACCATGAGTGTCATTATATTGAATACATTAAATGTACTAATAAAATTAATTTAAAAAGCTATTAAGTGAAAGATGATTTGAGGATATAACAAACATGGGCCTAAATATATGGCTACAAAATAGTAAAGTCAATCTAGAAAACATTTTGACAGTTTGTGAAAATATTAAACATTGAAATAACTTTTAACCTAGCAAATCTGCCCTAAAGTATCTAGACAAGAGATGTGAAAGCATGTTCATATAGACTGGTGTGCTAATGTTAATAGCAGTTTATTTAGAATAGCAAAAAGGGGAAACAACTGGCAGAGAAAGTTTAAAAAATTGTGATATTCTGCCCAAGGTAAATGCTATTTAGCAAAACAAAAGTATGAATACATGTATAACATGGACGAACTTCAGGACACACTATTGTTACAGATTAAGCAATACTTATAATATAGTGGTACTTGGCTGTCAAACAGCTCCAAGCTCAAACTTTCCGCCACTCCAGTGAAAAACATTTGCTCAGTGTTCATAACTTTTCATGATAGTCAAACACAAATCTGAAGAAAAAACCTGCAAGGGCTGACCGTGAGTCACATGTTGACTCTTGCCTCAGACAGGAAGAAAGGACGCTTCAGTCTAAGTGCTGCTCTCACCAAGACAACATAGAGTGCTTGTGCCAGTTACTAAAATATTCATCATTGTGCTTTTTGTGTGTACTTTATTCACCTGAAATATCATAAACATGGCTCCAAAGAGAGTTAGTGATTCCAGCAGTAAAGCTAAGAAAAAAACTGAAAACCATGAAAGAGTAAAAGAAAGAAGTTGTGCAATTTAAATCCTGGAAAATGAATTTACAAGTATAATTTTTGGATTTCAGAACCAATTATTTTATTTTTTCTTATTCCTTATGGGGAAAATATGTTCCATTCTCTTTTTGTTTTCAAACATGAATTTGAAACAAATTGAGTTGGACAACCAAGCTATTTTTTTAAGGTGTTCTTCTGTACTTTTTTTTTTCTCATTGAGTTTATTGGTACAGTTTAGGTATACAGTACAGTTACAGTCATTATTGGGATCTTGTACCTTTACATGACAGGTCTTGGTTCTCATTTTTTCCCCTTGTCCCTGAGCTATGTTTTAAATAACATTACTAAATTAAAGAAGCCAGAAATAAAAGACTACCTACCTATATATGGTTTATTTATATAAAGTATCAAGTATATATATACATATATATATATATATACACACACATATACTTTGAATCAAAGTTATGTTAGCAGAAAATTAAACAAGTTGTAGTGTTAAATGTTTCTTTTACAGTGGTAAGAAAAATAAAATACTATTTTTCTAATTTCTTTCACAAACTTCAGGTAATGATTTTCACAGAGGAAACTTCCATGACTAAATTGTATGAGAGTGATAACTGAAAAAGATCTTCAAAACTATAAACATGTAAAAAGCATGTTATGTGTCACCTGAATTCTCCAAGTATATTTCTGAAGAAAAACCTGAGTATTTTCTTCCTCATCTGCTTGGTTTTCATCACATACATGAAGGGGTTCATCACAGGAGGAAGGAGGAAGTGTGTGATGACCATGGTGACACAGATGTGGGAAAGAAACCTTGCACTAAGGTGCTGCTGCATACACAGGAAGATTATGGGGGAGAAGAAGAGGACCACAGCACACATGGTGTTGAGAGCCATGAGGTGACCATCATAGGATTCAGTGCTCAGCATGTTTTTCATAATCAACACATAAGAAAGGAAAATAAGGAGGAAGTCAAGTCCCACAGTGGAGAGCAATGCAAACAATTCCAAGCTGCTGTTATTTCTGGTATCAGATGAAGAAAGTTTTATGATGCCAGGATGCAGACAATAAAAGTGGGAAAGTACATTAGAGAAACAAAAGCACAGCCTCTTCAAGTAAAGGAGGAGAAGCACCTCTATTGCCAAGGTTTGAAAAAGAATAGCCAAAGCTATCCTGGAGATCACACCGTGAGTGAGGATGGAGGAGTAGTGAAATGGACAGAAAATGCCACATAGTGGTCAAAGGTCATGGCAAGAATAACAGCAGACTCAAATATCTGAAAGGTGTGAATAAAGAACGTTTGAAAGAAAGCAGGGAAAGTCAGCTCTCAAGAGCATCCAGCCAGAAGATTCCTAGCACACTTGAGAGTGTGAAGAGGGACAGGCCCAGGTCGGAGGAAGAGAGCATGGCCAGAAAGAGGTACATGGGCGCATGGAGGGTCTGCTCCTGCCAGATAACTGTCATGATGGTCCCATTGCCCACCAAGGTAATGAGGAACATGGCGCAGAAGGGTATGGAGATCCCGATGTGTGCAGCCTCCAGCCCTGGGATGCCTGTGACCAGGAAGGTGGAGAAGATGGAGCTGGTGTTACTGACAGGCATTGTGATCCCAGGAGAGCATACTTATCCTAGAATGAAATGTATTATCTGAGCCACCATCACTGATCTTTAGGACAGAATTGAGAATCTGAGCATTTAGACCTTAATTGAAATTCTTGTGCTAGTAATGCATTCACTTTAACTATAATGATTGCACCATTGAAAAATGAGATGTATTAAATTATAAAACATTTGATAATCTGAAGAGACTAATCCATTCCATATCATTCATTTACTCACTTAAAGAGGCCTAATTTAAAATAAAGCTTTATCCTTATTTTATTAACTTTATCAAGTTTATCTTTTTAAAGAAGAATGTGCATGAAACAAAAAAAACATTAATTTAGAATTGCAAATTAAATCTTTATGAATTCCCTCTCTACTGTTTCTTTTGCTGTTTCTTCTCCATATCCCTTGCATTCTTTTCCATTCCGCAAAGAAATTTTCATTTATGCAGTAATTCTTTTCACATCATCATATTTTCTTCACAACTCACAGTTCCTTATTATTCATAGTTTCTTTTTAGGAAATTGCTTTTTTTTAGATACAAATCCTACTTAAACTCTTCTACCTCGTCTGAAAGACTAAATTATTTCTTGAAGTCCTATTGACTAAAAATTCATTTAATTATTCTAGAAAAGCGTTTGATATATGGCATTTAAGTATGTCTGTTTTTTCCTATTAAATTTTAGTGTCATTACAGTTTATATAAATGGGTTCTAAAGACAAAATTCCTTACTCATCCATTTCATTATCTGCACAGGTCAGCCAAGTTTTTGAAATGTTCTAGGGCTTGTTACAATCAATAAAATGGGAGTCATTAAATTTTCTTTCCCATTGACTTTTTTAAGGATTTAATGAGTGAATCCACATAAGGCATTGATAATAGTGTAACACAATAATGATTTAATTAATAAAGAATTACTTAGGATTTTAATCATAGCAAGCAAGAGTTATTTTGTATACTTATTATATACAATATGCTATGATTTATGTTGCATATATAAAGTTTGTGTGTATGTAACAGTGTGGAATTTTACACATACATGGTATATTTGTAGTTATTTAAAATGTAGCATTATCACATTAATAAGATGAGGAATGACTCTGATTTATAGATGAAGTATTAAGATTGACAAAGATTAAATAATTAGCCCAAGGAAACATATTAACTAATTGGTAAAACTGGATTTGAATCAACACAAAAATATTAACTAAATGTTTAGAGAGTTTTTTAGAGATTTTTATACACTAATTTATTCCAGATCTCTCAATATTCCAATCATATGTACATCCAGTGAATGCTTCTTAGTGGAATGCATAAATCCAGGTGCTAGGATTCATTTGTATATATTTTAGAATTCCCCTTTAGGTAATTGTTATAATTGGGCTAGTTGACTTAAAACAATAGGATATTTCTTAATGCTATTTGGTAAGATAGTGGAGAAAATGACACAATGATATGGCAGACAGGGATGTGCAGAAAATGGGATGATTGTCTTTTTTTTAGCTGTCTCCTCATGATGCTTTGTCAGTATAAAGTTGGACAGCAAAATCATGTTAGAAACCGATTTAGAGTCAGATTGCACAGATACTTGCTGTTTAGGTTAGATGTTATCAGTTAAAATAATGCAAATTATGCAAAAAGCATAGACTTTAATTAAGAATACATCATCTTTCCTAGTCCTTTAAACCTTTAGGAAAAAATGGAAACAAAGTCTTTGTAAATAGGGAAGGCTGGTGGGGATGAAGAGAGGGCAGGGGAATGGGGAAAAATGAGAACCAAGACCTGTCATGTAAAGGTACAAGACCCCAGTGATGAATGCAACTGTACTGTATAGCTAAAACTTGACAATAAACTTAATGAAGAAAAAAAATGCATCATTTTGGAAATCACAGTCAGACAGTGGTAAAGCAAACAAAATGTTGAGCCAGAGAATTATATAAAAATGTAACTGAAATGTTTGAATAAAAGTTTAATTTCATTATTTTTTCCTCTTCCTCATCTGCTGAACTGTAATTCTATATTTCCTAAAGCTGCTTTGAAAATCAATTGAAGAAGAGATTTTAAGCAGTAATCCTAGGGACTAGAAAATGATAGACTTAAAGTACATAATTATAAAACCTTTCATAGATACTGTGGTCTTATTTTCTTCTGCCATATACAGCAAATACATTTCATATAAAAACATGCAGAATTACTTTGGAAGACAGTGTCATTCTTCATTATCTTAAAAGATAATTCATGTGAATTACACTGTCTCAAAATGAGATAGATTCTTGTAGTTTAGGAAATCAACACTTTTCCCAGAGGGTCACTAATTTTCAGACTGCCTAGAACATTTAATTCAGTGCAATATGGAGTCAAAAACCACAACTCCAGCTTGTGTTAGCTAAGCAGGCTTTGCATTGCTCTTTATAGAAGGCGCTTCTCAAGAGGACTGATGGATTTAACTTGAGTAAAGTCAGAGATACAGGACAGAAAAAGAAGAAAGCTACATTCAGTCAGTCATTTAAGTTTATAGAATCATGAAATCTTCTAAAAGGTAATATTCTAATATTTAAACACCCATAGGACAAAGACCATCAATACTCATGCTAAGAACTGTATCTTCCTATAGCAGACATAAATATAGCCACCTCTTTTAATTGCTAAATTATGGAGTCATAGATACTCCCAATTATACAGAAAATAGTACTAGAACTTTTGGACCAAGACAGGTTACAGGATGAAAACAGCAGTGAAGAAAGAATACCCAGTCCCCTTCTATTCAACTTTAGAGGTTGATCAATCCTAGGAATTCATGTAGAAAGAAGAATATTTCCAAGTAATATGGGCAAGTGTCTTATTTTTTGAAGTAATTAGATGGGCGGCAATATGTTCTAGCCAGCAATTTCACTTACTTCCTTTCTTTAAAAAACAAACCAGATAGACACATTCTTTCAGTTACAGTTACTATTATTTTAAAACACTAGAAGTTGAAAGTTTATTACATTAGGAAACAATAAATGCTTGAGAAGATATATATGTTTGCCCTAATTTAAACATTTTTTTCAATTTTCATATCTCATCACCTCAATAATATGTATAATTCTTTTTGTCCTAAATTGTTTTAAATAAATTTTAAAACATATTATTAGGGATTTTTGTTAATGACATGGTTAACAATCAAGCTAGTTAATCTCATGTAGAGATGGAAGTAAGGGAGAATAAAAAGTGTGCAAAGAATTGGAGAATGAAACTCTTTAGACAAATTTTTCTCGAGTGTATGTTTTAAAAGAAGGGCCTTTATATCTCCTTGCTGACTACTTCACTGCCCCAAATTGAGCTCTAGTCTAAAATCTAAAAACACTAGTTACTCTTTGGAAAATATCAGGGTTATGATATAATAGGTATAACAGAAACTTTGTCGGTATTTTGAAATACAATTTTATTTAAATGGGTGTGTACATATTAAAATTTATGGAAGTCTTGATGTAATGTACTTGAATTAGCCCTTACACTATTTTAAAAATTAAAATGTTCTTGTATGCCTAGATCTATGGATGAGATGTAATAAAAATATTGCCATTAGTCTCCCTCAAAATACTTCCTTTCAAACACACTTATGCCACTATTCTCACCGCTTTCTGAAGAGTGTCAGGAAGTCCACTTCGTGCATGTCTTTACAAGGTGTGATTAAAAAAAAAACTGGTGAAAGCTGCAGCACTGTGCCATCCTGCAGAGAGCCGGGCTTGTGAAAATACCGCGATGTGTCCACATGAAATTTATACACTGAATCTCTCACTGTGCAGCTTCTGGCTCTTCTCCAAAGTCAAAATGACCAGGAAAGGCAAATGTTTTGATTCAGGACATTGAGGCAGCAATGATAATGCAACTAAAGACTTAAAAAAGAACATTGATTGTGTACTTGGATCGTACTGAGTGTGCATTATATCCTAATTTCTGATTCCACATAAAAAATGTCTGATGTACTAAATCTGGCTGTTTTTCTCCCAAGGAGGTAAAATCTTCTCTTAACTAATAAGCTAATTTTAGAAAGATCTGGGAACCAGCAGAAATTTGCGAATATATTTGTTTCTCTACAAGTGGGGTCTAGATAGTCAAGATCTTCATGACTTCAGTTTATCTGGGATCCATCATCAAAAAGATCCCTTGTTTCTGGAGCAATGTCTCATAAATGTGGCTGGACAAGTGATTAAAATTTACTCAAAGAACAAAATCCTTTTAAAATTCCACCTTTGGAAGACATGGCAGCATAATTCTGTAAATCAGACATTTAAGTATTTCATGTTAAGTTATGCAAATGTTAAGAATACCATTGGAAGAGCCAGGGATTTAGCTCAGTGGTTCTGCCGCTTGCATCGCAAGCACAAGGACCCGAGTTTGATCCACCACACCAAAAAAAAGCAAAAAACAAAACAAAACAAAAACAAAAGAAAAAATACCATTGGACTTCTCAGAGTGTTGGGATGCAGCTTAAAAAGGCAGGTAAAGGGCTGGGGATTTAATTTAATGGCATTGCACCTACCTTGTAAGCACAAGGTCCCGAGTTTGATCCAGGCACACACACACACACACACACACACACACACACACACAAACACCTCAGTTAAGTACATGGCTTGGGAGGCATACAGAGTGTGCAGTTTCTTGTATTTTCCTACTACTGTGAAGGGTCCACTGTTCATCTTCTTGCTGGGTCAGAGCTATTCAGGCATGCTAGAGTTTCTACAATTTAATCTTATGAGAGACTCAGATGTCACTGGGAAAAATATGTGTGTAGTGTATGCGTGTGTGTCACAATTTGATAAACCTAGCACACATTGAGAAAAAAAGGGGTTCAATGAATGCATAGAATATAACAAATATTTTTGCTAAAAGGCATCCAGCTAGGAGATATAGATGACATTCCATCGGACTTAACTGCTACAGGACTAGCAGTAGTTTGTAAAGGAAAATAAAATGGTGAACGTTAATTGCCGACAAGATATATGTGTTAAGAGGCATGATTTTTCCAAGTAGCACAGTATGTTCAGAAAATAGAACTCTGATCTTACTTTACAAAAGGTTTAAGAAGAATAGTTAGCAAAAACCAGAAGGATGTTTTATTTTGTTATTTATACTACAAATTCAGTTACATTATGTGTTTGCCTGGATAATTTCTTGGTCCACATTACCTATGATATAATAGAATAATGAACAAATTACAATGACTTACTTATTGCTTTGTGTAAGGTGGTTTCTAAGTTGTTAATATATTTTAATTAATTAAATCCTCCTAACAACTTTTTTGTCCCTACTCTACAGATTATGAAACTGTGTAATAATGAGATATAATTCCTATATGTCTAGGGATATTTAAACCTTGTTGTTAATGTATTTAACCAAAGGGCAGAGTTAAGAAACTGCAGAAAATAACAAGAAATAAAAAAGGAAAACAAGAAACAGTAGTGTACTATTATTGATAAAATTGGATGATTTTTAGGTTTATTTAACTTTATTGCATATGAAATATAATAATCGAAACGATTATTTTATAAAGCCAGATTAAACTGCAGAGATTTCCAAATAACACCAGGAATATTGATAATTTACATTCAATGTAGTTTTCTCTTCTCCTTCCCCAGGACAAGATAATATAACATTTTTTTCCACTTTATTAGACATCTGGCCAGATTTTATAAATTATAAAAAAGTACACAAGGCTGTTTTATTTCCATTATTATTAAATTCCACATTTTATAATTTATCCATATTATGTAGACTATGTTGTTATCAGGATATGTCTGATTTTTGGAGGAAAACTGTTATTGACCTGACTTATTGATAAATTACTTACATTTATGTAGATATAGGACACATACATACAAATTAGAAGACAATACTGGTTAGGATCAAGGTAGAAATAGTGATGAATGCCACCAAATTGATTTTGAAGTATTGTATAAAATAATACAAATTACTAACATAAGTGGATATATAATTTGAGAATTTTTCACTGGAAAAAGGCATAAGTTGGTAGAAACATAAATGTTACCATCAAATTTGGAGATGGATGACTACACAAGACCCATTAAGTAATTTGAGCTCCAGAGGACAGGACCAATACTGCTTCAATCTCCCAAAAATAGGGTCTACACAAGTGATCACGAAAGTTAACATGCGTGCCATGAGTCAATGAGTACTTACCAGATGACAGTGGAGAGGAAATGATAAAGGAATAATTCTAAGACATTTACCATTTATAAAATCTGATGTTTAAAATTTCTAAAGAACAAAACATATGATGAATTCAGAAAATGATCGTGAACTGTTCTATAGTTAAATGAGTTCATTTTAACAAATTCATGAAATTTAAGAAAAGTTTCTGAAAAGTACTTTGTGTTTTACTGTATAGTTTTTGTCCCATATTATAAACGAGTTTTATAAACTCTAAATTAGACTGTTTCCTAATATGAAAATGTGTGCTATTCCAGATTCAGTTTTAAAGTATGTTCATATTTGGTTGGAATGATCTTGGCAGAAAATATTGGCCCTAAACAAGAAAGCTCCATCTGTAGAGGAGAAGGAGTAACACCATCATGGAACCAGCCAATAACTCGCTAGCATCTCCAACGACCTTCTTCCTGATGGGCATCCCAGGATTAGAGCACATGCACATCTGGATCGGGATTCCATTCTGCTCCATGTACGTGGTGGCTGTGGTGGGGAACTTGACCATCCTGGCTGTGGTGAGAGCAGAAAGAAGCCTCCACGAACCCATGTTCCTCTTTCTGTGCATGCTGTCACTCACTGACCTGGTCCTCTCCACATCTACGCTGCCACGCATGCTCTGTCTCTTCTGGCTCGGGGCCCATGACATTGCCTTTGATGCCTGCCTGGCTCAAATGTTCTTCATCCACAGCTTTACTGCCATGGAATCGGGCTTCTTCTTGGCCATGGCCATCGATCGCTATGTGGCCATCTGTGAGCCACTGTGTCATGCCGTGATTCTCACCCACAGCCGTCTTGCCAAAGTGGGAGCTGCTGTGGTATTGCGGGGAGTGGCCTTCTTTACGCCACACCCCATCCTACTCAAGCAACTGCCCTACTGCAGAACTCGCATCATTGCTCACACCTACTGTGAGTTCATGGCTGTGGTGAAGCTGGCTTGTGTAGACACAACAGTAACCACGCGTTACAGCCTCAGTGTGGCCTCTGTCATTGGTTCTAGTGACGGCTTTTTCATTGCACTGTCTTATGTTCTTATCCTCCGTGCAGTCTTTCGTCTCCCATCACGAGAAGCAAGTCTGAAAGCACTAGGGACATGTGGCTCCCATGTCTGTGTCATCCTCATTTTCTATTCCACAGCCGTTTTTACCTTCCTGACCCATCGCTTTGGCCACAGCGTCGCACCTCAAGTTCATATCTTCATTGCCAACATGTACCTTCTGGTACCACCTTTTCTGAATCCCATTGTTTATGGCATGAGAACAAAGAAGATTCGAGACCGTGTTCTTGGTTTTATAAGGGTAAAACCTTATGACTTATGATGTCATATTTGTTATATATACACACATTTTTTTTTTGGTAAAACTCAGGAGCTTTATTTACTTTTAATGGGCAGGTTGACCAAGTAGAAAATAAATTCCCCATGTCTGATGAAATTATCCAGTATAAGTTTTATGCACCTAAATTTTAGAGCATGTAATTAAAACTTCATGAATGGAAAATGAGCCACCTTTTGCTCATTGCTGTTACTATCTTGCTATACACACATTTTTTTTTTGGTAAAACTCAGGAGCTTTATTTACTTTTAATGGGCAGGTTGACCAAGTAGAAAATAAATTCCCCATGTCTGATGAAATTATCCAGTATAAGTTTTATGCACCTAAATTTTAGAGCATGTAATTAAAACTTCATGAATGGAAAATGAGCCACCTTTTGCTCATTGCTGTTACTATCTTGCTATGTAACTGGGCATCAGAATATACTTAGCAATAGGAAAGGCTTGAAAATAAAAGAAATTTATGAAAATCTTTGAAAACCCCATGAACAATCTGTAATTGAAAAATGAATGATCTCTTCCAGTATTCTGCAAATGAGGTAATAAAACTGAATTGGTGGACTCTGAATGCATATAGGACTTTGTATGCCTATATTCATACAAATGGATGCACAGTAAAAGTTGTAAACCTTCAAAGTGAAATTGGTTAGCAATACAATAATCAATAAAATAATGATTTAAACTAGCAATTGTTTATGGAATATTTTCTGTCCACCGAGTGTCTTAATATTGTTCTTTTAAAACTGTAGCTAAAAATTGGCTTGTTTGACATATATCATAGAGTCTACTAAAAGCAAAATTAACTTTATGTTCAGGGCTTATATAAGCCCATCATGTGCGAGTAAGGACTTAACAAGTACATCTTTGATTTTACTAAGGGTATTAGTCTATTATTGTAATTAATTGTTTAAGCTTTGGGGTGATGAGTTTTGAGGAAATATTAAAGATTAACTTATAGAGATGAAGATGACTAATTTTATCCCTTAACAAATCTAATTTTGCCCATCAAATGCTTCAGTCATATAATGTGGAAAGTGCTCCAGAAGGACTCAATAAATGCTGCATTTCTTAAGTCTGATGCTATCTTTAGAGTAATTTACAAGTTTTAAACTATTATTTTTATCTCATTTGCCTTCATTGCTTTGGCATTCAATCTAGGGGGACTACTTCGACACTTTACAGTGTAAATTTTAAACTGTTATTTTCAAAGTATTAGTTTTAATTACTATAAGTATGTAAGTGTGTCCTTGCCATTGAAATCAAATATATATGATTTTATATATATATATATAACCATATATCATGCAAAACTCATGAAATCAAATTCAAGGGTTGTAATTCTTCCTTCCCGATATCTCTTACTGTTTATCTTCATCCCTTGCACATTCCTTCCCGGTCATGAAAATTCACACCTGTTTTCAACCAATATTTCTTTTCACGTCTTCCTGTCTTTGTCAAGAATTATTCTCTCATATCTATCCCTACTTCTTGGGAAGAACTGGTCACTTTTAGATACAACTTCTATTTCAAATCCTTATAGGGAAAATTGAACTCTTCACTATTCCTAAAAATTCTCCCTGGCACTATTATACCAATGTCTTGATATATTTTATTTAATTCTTCATATGCCTTATTTGCTAATTAAAATTTTAATATAAACGTTAAACCAACTTGGCTAAAGACACAGAGTTTAAATTCATTATTCACTAGGTTCTTAATTCTATGTGCACAGGCTAAGTGATATAATATTCTAGGATTTTCTACAATCAATGAAAAGATGATTATAATGTCTCTTTTCCGACAATTAAATGAGTGAAAACAACACAGTCTTTAAACTGCCACATAGCAAGCCCTTAATAGTCATTAGTTAAAATTATGACAAGTATACTTTTGCATTCTTACTACATGCCAATCTGGGTCATATTTGTGTGTGTGTGTGTGTGTGTGTGTGTATGCATATTTCAATTGTAGGGTTGTAATAATTATCAGAGTAAGAACTAGCCTGATTTTATAGATGAGGGATATTCAGGCTCACAGATATTGAATAATTTTTCCAAGATCACATATTAACTATGTGGTGAAATCTAGTTTGAGTTGTTGCAAAAACATTAATCCCATGGTTAGTGACTTTCTTTATTTTCTTTTTATACTGAATACTTCTTGGTCTTCTGTGCATATATTTCTTTGATGAATGCTTTCTTGATGATTGAACAAACATGAGATGTTAGTATTTAGCTGTAATATTTTAGAACTCCTATTCAGGCAAAAGTTATAATTGACTCATGTGAATTAAAATCATCAGCTCTATTGTAAAGCTATTTGTTAAGGTGCTAAAGAAAAATGTCAGGACAGTAGGAACAGCTCTCTCACAGGATGAAGAGGAGAGCGTCATCGAGACAGTTATAGAATTTAGTTACTATTGCCACTGGGTTGGCTTTTTCTTGATGGCAGTTTTCCCACTCTGGACCTCAGGTTGTACTATTTTTCTTATGTGGAGTTATCATTAATCATTAAATTCAGTTATTTTCCTGACAAATACCAAGGTCATTCATATATTGAGTGTGGAAATATAAGCTGCAGGGTTAGAATTTACAGATTATCACACCAGAGAAGCTATGTGGTATTTACTCAAGTATGCCCTAGGTATTTCACTTAAGAGTTTACTAAAAGTGTAAATAAGGTTGAAATGGCATAATCGATAGTGTGAAATAGGAAGAATATGGCTAAAAGGGAATTGCGAAGGGGAGGGGAAAGGAAATAAGGGAAAAATGTAAAAAAAGGAAAAAAAAGGGAAACAAAGCATTAGTAAATAGGGAGGGGTGAAGGGAGTAAAGAAAGGGCAGCGGGATGGGGAAAAAATAAGAACCAAGACATATCATGTAAAGGTACAAGATCCCAATAATAAATGCAACTTGTTTTTTTTTTGCTTTAAATGTACCAATAAACTTAATGGGGAAAAAATAATTTACAGATTACCTACCATTGACTACTGAATTGAAATTGTTCAACAAAATTAAAAACAACAACAAAATTAAATCCTTGAAAACTTTCTAAAACACTCTAATTGAAAAAGAAATACGTTTTTTTGTATATTCATTACTAGTATTTATTTAAGTGCCGAGTTGTGATAGACTCTGAAGAAAAGTAAGCAAATAGGAATGTATGCTTCAGAGGGACTATAATCTGGAGGAAGCTATATAATTTAACTGATACTTAAGTGATTATCTTTTACTGGATAGTAAATGTCATTCAGGAGTTTCTGTGAGGAAACTAACAATATTTTGATGTAGGCTGGAGAACCAAGGAAATTACTTTTAAAAATGACATCTGATGGAGTGGTAAATCAAGTTAACTAGCAGATGAAAGACAAAGTGGTTGTGGAAAAGGTGGTGGTGATGTTGCATGGGGTGAGAACCATGTGTTTGAACAAATGTGAGTCTTAAAACAATGGTACCTTTGTAGCCTAGAGGACAGATACTGTACTGAAGATTGTCTTGAGTAAGATGGGTAGCAGGCAGGTGTGGGAAGGGCATGCTAAGCTTATTTATTTTTATCCTAAAAATCAGAAGAGGAAAATAGAAATTATACACATGGGAGTGATCTAATCAGGCTTATGGTTTTTATGCAATATTATTTCACCTTAAGACAAAGAAGATAATTGATTTTTGTGACAATATGGATGAACGTGGTGGCCATTATATTAAGGCAAATGAGCCAAACACAGAAAAGCAAATATTTACATAATATTTTTAACCTCTAGAAATAAAATATACAGAACACATAGAAACAGAGAGAAGAAAGGTTGTTGCCAAGGGTCACGGAAGGAGATGGAGAGAAGCTGGTCTAAGTGTGCAGAAGATAAATCTAGACATTTAATGTACAGAACTAGGACTATAGCTAACAATACGTGATGGTACACTGAAGATTTGGTAATTTAAGTGTTCTTTGCACAGAAAAAAAGCGTCACTCTGGGATGACACGTATTTTATTTATATTTTTTTCTTTTTATTGAGTTTATTATTACAATCTTGGTATACAGTACAGTTACATTCATTACTGGGATCTTGTACCTTTACATGACAGGTCTTGGTTCTCATTTTTTCCCCTTGTCCCTGCCCTCCCTTTACCTCCTACTTCCTCCCCATTTAGAAACACTGTATTTCCATTTTTTCATTTTCTCATATTTTTTTCTTTTCCCTTATTTCCTTTCCCTTACCTTTCCCACTTGTTTTTTTAGAGCTCCTCCCCATGGTCTCTCTCCACCACATTGGGAAGGTTTTCTTTCATTGTGTGTAAGAGTGAATAAACAGAGCCAAAATTAATATCTTCCAGGTGTTTGCATTTGACCAGTTTCTATAATAAAAACATCATCAACATTTTCTCTCTCTCCATAACTCTGCTAAAAAATTTAGCTTTTTTCTGACAAGAGCCTTTGTAAAATTCAGTCTTAATTAAACCTTAACTTGGATGGTATTTATTGGCTAGAGTTTTTTGCTCTTATTTCTATTTTCTGTTTATTTTTGTAGATCTCACTTACTCCCAAATGTTCTTAATTTAATCAGTGATTATTTCACTTAGTACATACTTTCCAGCTTTTTTGGGGGGGGGTTAATACCATCACAGAAATCAAGATGCTTTTACAATTTTCTTATGGAAGCATCAAATTCATTAAAAATAAAAATGATTTGAACTATTCATTTTGAAGCAATTAAATAGTGTCTACATAATTGTAGCTATAAGTGACACTGTCTTGAGTATAATCGCTCTTGCTGCTCCAGAACTCTGATTTTATTCTAATTGATACCCTATCTCTAAAGTTCTTAAACTGTACCATCATGCTTACTATGATATTCCCATGTTGAGTATAACTGTATTCTCATTGCAGATGCTGCACTCAAAGAGTGACTCTAGAATTAGTTCCTCAGAATAGCTAAGCTAAAAACAACACCTGCCTAATAAAAGAGAGGTCCCTCGGGACCCAGGAAGGCAGAGAACATCTAGCAGCCATAAATGTGCTCAAGCTTAAATATCAGGTAATTCTGGAAAGAAAAAGATCTTCAAGTGGATTCTGCTAGTCTCAGATTCATTGTAACCTTTGTACAGGTACAATTCAAAGAAAATTAATGAAGGAAGGGAAATAGACTAGAACTCCTGAAATTCAAAAAGTCATAAAGGAAAAAGAAATTCTTAAATATTTTCAACCAAATACTGCAACCAGTAATACTTTTATCACTGTGGTTGGCATTCTGTAATTATTAAAATGACCAGTGGAATTGTTTAGAAAGCAACAAGTATATTTACAATACTTATGTTGAGTTGATGATGTGTATATTTACAACTAATGTTGATACACTTTTTTTGGTAATTGCTCCTTATACCTTGGAAAAGAAAAACTTGATATATTGCTTAAAAATTCAATAATATACTAATTTTATTATCACATGCAATATTTCACCTGTAGTATACTTGAGAGATGATTATTACATTTCTATATGAAAACTTCAGTAGTGAAATTTTGTTTTCACAAGGCAGACTTTTCTTTTTGGAAATAGGTCTTTGTAATAGAACCCTTCCATCTACTAAACTATAATGTATATTTTAAGCTTTAGCACCTTTTATTTATTGACACTAAATATTTTTTTCTAATGTATGTAATGAATCAAAAAATTGGGGGGAAGTTATGAGGTCCATTAAGTATTGTTTCTTAGGACACCAAGTCTATTCATTATCCTAATCAGAGTTTATTTCAGGAAGCAACCAATTGACATTACATTGTATCATATTTATATTTTGTGTTTCAGAGAAAAACAAGAAAATTTTGATTCTAGAGAACCAAAATATTTAAAGAACTATACTATGAACACTATTGGGAATCAATGGTAGATTTACAAACTTCATAATACAAGCTTCCTCCAATTTTTGTGTGAGGAAATGAAGCTCGAAATCTTAAATTATTTAGTTGAATTGCATAGAGTGAATTGTAGGACTGAGATTATATCCTCCGTGTATTACTCCAAAGACTTTTATACTGTACCAAGACATCTTTCAGGAGAACCACTTAGCAATAAGCTATAGTGTGCTTTTCACCAAATGCAACTGAAATATGTAATACTTTTATTCTTGTACTTGGATGAGAATTTATGAAGTTTATAAGCTACGATTGTATATTAGTAGACATGCCATCCTATTTTGGGCTCCTACATATGGAGTGGTTTAATTAGCAAAAAATGTACTCACAGTGTATACAATGTAAGCCAAATTTTTTGTTTACTTTATGTGGCTTATATAAAAACATAATTATTGAGCAGAAACTTAAAAATAATGTACTGACATTAAAAATAAATTAAGACATACTAAATTAAGACCTGAAATTAAATTGATACAGGTATAAATAAAATGACCAGTAATACAGATTAATCAAAAAGTAAAATCAATTTTCTATGTCACAATATTACTATTACTATATTTAACTTTTAAGTAACTTGTGGTATGCTTTTCTATTTTTAAACTTAAGATTTTAGAAACATTTCTCATTTTCTGATAGTTTTTATAAATATGATATACTGGAAATATTTTTAAACAAATATGGAGTCTATAATGAGAATCATAGAATTTTTAAAGTCTTGATTTTGTAATCTTATATTTACTTTCATATATTTTGCTCTTTCTATTTTCAATATATTTATTAAATATATTGATAATATATTTATTAATCTATGGCTTGCCTTATATATGCAAATTTGTGAACGTTTTCTATTATAGTTATATAGGTTAAAATATTTAGCACATAGAAGACAACTTTCTTTCTATAGAAATAATAATAATAATTGTTTTTTGCTTGTTCATTTGTTTGTTTGTACTGGGGAACATACTCGGGCCCTTGTGCTTGTAAGGCAGGCGCCGGAACCACTAAGCTAAATCCCCGGCCCTCTATAGACATAATTATTGCCAATAACTCTCAAACTATGTTCTCCATACAAAACTAAAGCATACATAGAAGTCTATACAAAAAAAAGCATATACAAAAATAGTATATACAGAAGACCATTCATTTCTTTTGCTCTGTCTCCACTTCCCAACCAAGGATTATTGGAAATTTAACAGTAGTTTAATTTTTATTGAAACATTTTTAGATTTTACTTTTGTCATCCAAAACAGCCATTATTCCTCCAGCCATCATACTCTGCACATAAAATATCAACAGTTTTCCTAGATCCTTTGCTAAAATCAACACTGGGTGGCTAAATACTTCAGGGAAGAATCCCCAAACACCAAATCTAGTTCCAGAAACTGAGGATCCACGTACTATATCTTTAAATTAGCTTCTTTTGATGTTAAAATTCTGCTTTCTGGATCTTTTATACAACTAATCCCTGCCTATGATGTGATAAATATTGTCTTTCCATGTCCAGTATCCAGGAATTAATGCTGGAGAATTGCAAGTGTTCAATGTTAGACAGAATCCGGGCTGCAGCAAATGCTAAACTGTGAACTTGTTATATATTTATGCAGAGTTTATTCCTGAGCGTGCTTCTTCCTTTTGCAAAGAAATTTGTCCAGAATGATCCTCCTATGCATCCTGAATAGCTGAAGACTATTTGATGCTTAGTTTACATAATATAATCACAACTATCTCCGTAAAACACTATTATAACCAACAATACGTAGCTGCAGATAATTCAGTGACCAAAATGCTTCTGTGCCTTCCTCCCTAGGAATCAAATCTTTAGGGGTTCAGGCTAAGGATGTCTACGTGCAACAACTCCATTCCTCGGCCCTTGAAATTTGTTCTAGCTGGAATACCTGGCCTGGAATCTTCCCACGGCTGGTTCTCTGTGCCTTTTTTCTTGATATTTGTCATTACGATCATGGGCAACATCACCATTGTATGTATCATCCGGATAGAGAAGAGTCTTCATGAGCCCATGTTTCTCCTCCTGGCTATGCTATCAGTTGTTGACCTCTGCTTGGTCAGTGTCACTGTGCCCCGCATGCTGGGTATATTCTGGATGAATGCCAAGGAAATCAGCTTTGATGCCTGCCTCACACAGATGTTTTTCATCCCTTCCTTTTATGTCATGGAATCTGGGATCCTCCTGGCCATGGCTTTTGACAGATTTGTGGCTATCTGGTATCCTCTGAGATATGTAACCATCTTTGATATGAAAGTACTTGTAAAGATGGCACTAGCTATCCTGGCAAGAGCAATAGCAGTGCTGACCCCAGCACCCATCTTGGCAAAAAGACTGGAAAGCTTCCAAACCCACGTAATTGCTTACTCTTACTGTGCCTACATGGCTGTGGTGATGATAGCCTGTGGAGACATCTCTGACCACATTGTCTATGGCCTCATGGTTATAGTAGCATCCGTGGGATTTGATTTGTTTTTTATCATTCTGTCCTATGGACTCATCCTTCACGCTGTCTTTCGGATACCGTCTTGCGAAGCACGAGGCAAAGCTCTCAGCACATGTGGCTCTCATTTTTGTGTTATTGGCCTCTTTTATTCTCCTGTTGTCTTTTCTGTCCTGGCCCAGATTTTCGGCTACCGTATGGCTCCCCATCTACAGATCATCATTGACAACCTTTACTTCCTGGTCCCTCCCATGGTTAACCCTCTGATTTATGGAGCACGGACCCAACAAATCCGGGAGTGGGTATTGTGAATCTTCCACGGTCAGGCAGATTGAGGTTGGTACCTTTGATGGACAGGAGAGCTGGTGATGTGGAGCTGGATGTAATATTAGGTTATAAGTAAAGATAATTCCTTCCAGGATTGAGGTTTTGAAAGAAAATGAATAACCGATGTAAAAGAGACTCTTCGGGAATGTATTCTGAGCATTTTTTTTTTCTACCAGGTCCAATTGTTATGAAATTCTTATAAACAGAACATTCCTTAAACAGTTATATAAACAATAAAATAGTATAATGTTTTGCTCCATATTTTATTGTTTAATCACATCATGTCATATAAATTAGAGACACTTTACAAATGAGGTTAAATACAATTTAGGTGCATATTATTTAGATTCTTGGATAAAAATAATTATTAAAATGTGTGTTGATTTAATTTTTCTCTTCCATATTTCCATTTTAACTATTTCACCAGTGCAAAATAATGTATCTTGGAAAATAATCCCAATAAAATAAGTATATACAAATTTCTGTAAGTACATAAGTGAGTAATGAGCTACCTTTCTCTGCTCAAGTGCTTTAGAAAAACTAAAGAAAACAAAAGGGAAATATCATCTTCAGTAATATACAATAAATATTGCATTGTTGATAAACTCTTGATCTACTGGCCAACTAAATTGGTTCCCTATATTTGCCCCCTTTGTTCATTGGACTCGAATTAAATTCCTTTTAGAAACTTGAAATTGCCTACTTTTTCTGTATCTTCATACAACTGATCACAATAATTAGGTTGTACATTTCTACTACCTGTTTTCTACCTTATACCTTTGTCACTTGCATGCATTTCTAGAATATAAAATCTTTCTAATTAACCTTCCTATCTCTCATTTCTCTCTTGTTCAACGTTGTTAACACGGCAGCTGGAGTTGTCTTTCTCAAACAAATAGCTCATTTCATCCACTTAAAACCTTCAACATTCTGTTTCTCAAGGTTAAAACTTAATGTCACTGTGTGATGTTAAAATTACAACGTGACTGACCACCAGCCTACCTCGCCAGGCATCCTGTTCTCAACAAATCATGGAAGAACCATCAATTCAGCCAAACTTGACTGTTTCATTTGTAAAGAATTATATATTCCTTACCACTTTAGCTGTTTTTCCTGACAGTTGGAAGGCATGTTAGCTCAATTTTCCTTAGTGAAAATTTTTCTCACATTGAGACATTTATCTCAATTGTTGTCCTTAATGACTATCTGTAAATGATATCAATCTAACCTTTGATTGACTTAGGGTTTTTTCCAGATTTTGTTGCCTACGATCTGCTTTGTATCACAGTTGTTTGTGCAACTTTGCCATTCCTGCTCCAGTGACTTGTAGTTACCAGCAGGGGCCATGCCAGGTAGTTCAGTTGTTCACAGGCTTTAAACTAATATCTCACTGTTACAGATATCATTAGGCAAGAGTAAACCAAGGAATATAGATGGGAAACTCACACTTAAACTCTCACCTCTGTTTCTTACAGCTGCATATCCCTAGGTGAATGTAGAACAAACACAAGCACAGATTATATTTAACCTCACAAATACGCATAAATATACACTTTTTCATATACATACCTCTAATCCCTTTATCTATGTATAAACAACTTACTAGCTCTGTCTCTCTGACTCAAGATTTCATGCTCATATATCTATATATTCATACACCTCCTCTGTCATACATGCAAAACACTATGTATATGTATAGAAACATATATAATAATATACATATTAATATATATTAATCTCCATGGAGTTATCATACACCAAGTTTTCATTCACCAATTTTTGCTCGAATAAGTTGACAGTCCATCTCCATGTTGCCACCACATTCGCTTATTCAGCTTCTAGAATCCATCCATACGCATGCTTCCTTCTTTCTGCCTTCTTTGAAGTTACTCTTCTTATTTCCCTTTACTGATTATTTCCTTTTCCTAATGGCCTCTTTTCTTCCCTCAATAATGGTTCAAATCACAAAATATGACATTGACTCTTTCAAAGTTTCTACCCTAAAATGAACAGTCTATTCTTGTTTTCATAGGATCTAGAATTTTCATGGCATGAGTTTAATAAATATTTTGAATGCATAAATCTCATTTTTTTCTCATTGAGTTTATTGGTACATTTTAGGTATACAGTACAGTTACATTTATCATTGGGATCTTGTACCTTTACAGGACAGGTCTTGGTTCTCATTTTTCCCCATAACCCTGCCCTGCCTTCACCCCCTCCTCCCTTCCCTATTTACAAATACTTTATTCCCATTTTTTAATTTTCTCATATTTTTTTCTTTTCCCTTATATATTTTCCCCTACCCTTCCCACTTTCCCTATACCTTTAGCCCCTTTATACCTTTAGGATCTTATGTACAATTATAGTTTTTCACACCATAGAAACTATTTGGTATTTACACATGTGTGACTTATTTATTTCACTTGAGTATATCCTCAATATGTATCCATTTTCCTATGAATGATAACACTCATTTTCAAATAATTTGTCTCCTGAGAAAAAGGCCATGAGATAATGTATTCATTTAAACATTTAACCCACCCACTAAAATAATAGAATAGGAAAATAAAATAAGAGAAGAAAATAAGGGAAGAAAATAGGAACAGAGCAGACATGGAAGAGGCTAAGTAGAGGTCAGCATTTTGTTTTCCTGCCTCATTTTCCTCTCCACTGCAGTAGTCTCAGAGTGAGGTCTCTTCAATCCTGGTTTTGAATATTATTTATGACATTCTCTCTAAGCACCAGCGGTCCAATTTGTTCTCTAAAGTAAATTCTGCTTCTCATTTATTAAAGTTATCTTTTGCAGAGTTACAAACAACTGCAGAATTTAGCTCTTTGGTTGGCTGAACTTAGCTTACTATTCTCACTTATGGTGCTGCACCTGGTGGCTTCATTACAAAAAGCGCTTGAGGCTGGAAAGATCTGAGGGTATGACATAGGGGGAAGAGACATGACTCCCAAACATACTAGATATACAAAGCATGAGTTCATGGTCTCTAAAATGGAAGAGTGAGTTCTAGGAACAATGGAGGTCAAGAGTAGGAACAAAGTTTTGAAAGAAAGATAGCTTCTGTCTGAGAGACACAGAAAGGGGACCGGAAAGTGGGTTGCCCACCCTCTTTGCTTTTCTACATTGTTTTATTGAGCAAAACCATGAGGTGAGGCAGGTTAAAAGTGGGGCAAAACCGTGACCAACCAATAAGATTACAAGTACGCACACCCAGGTATTGTTGATTAAATGGGAAAACAAGTTGTGTATGAGAAATTTCTGGAAAGGAAATGGGCTAAGGAGATTGATGTCCATTTAGAGCATTAATCACTGCTATTCATCTCTAGGGGAAGTTGTACCTCTTTTCTTTTTATAATTAGAACCAGTGAATGTGAATGGTGTATTGCCTTCTCTTAACAGACACCCTTGAGAAAACTATTTGACATGACAAGGAAACTGAGAACACAGCTAAATGTCTCAGTGTTTTGTTCTTCTCTAGCTTACAAGTCCTTTTGATTCACTGTGACAGAATAGGAAAAGGGACACTGTTGCATGCTCATCACAGAACCTGATTAACCTAACAGATTACATCTAAAAACTCTCCATATTTTCTCCTAATGGACTTTGGTTTAAAAAATGAATCTATTTATTATGAGTTTAACTTACACCAGCAGATAACACGCTCTTTCCAAGGCTATCAGAAGCAATGCTGGTCTCAAAATTGGAGTCATTTTCTTATTCAATAAAAGACTATATTTTTATAGTTAAATAAAAACAAGTGTCAAAAGACTGGACTATTAGCATATAATCCCCTACTGAGAAAGGATTTATATAGTTTTTGTTTTTGTTTTTGTTTTTGAGACAAGGTCTCACTATATAGTTGAGACTGACCTGAAACTGACTATGTAGTCCAGGCTGGTCTTGAACTCACAGAGATCCTCCTGCCTCAGCCTCCCAAGTGCTGGGATTACAGGCATGCACCACCATGCCTGGCTGGATTTATATAGTTTGATCCCCATTGAGGCAGAGATGAATCTTCTTTTTGCTATTTCCATACTCCAGGAAGAGTCACACAACTGCACATATATATGAATTATGATAGTGATTTAAAAAAGTGATTGGAATTATAGTAAGTAAAATTTCCCTATCTGATATAAAATTTGTTGCTCAAATCTCTCATTTGCACTGAACTTTCTTTCTTTTATAATTTCTTTTAAAATATTATTCCTTCTTACGTATGAAACAATCTATTATTTAAAATCTTACTATCGACTAAATAATTAATTATATTTGCCTACTATTTCTATATAATCTCTATAGCAATATAAAGGATGCTTCTGTCACTCTTACATATCCAAACAATAAACTCACTTTGGTCTTACAGAAAGACGCAAGAAATACGTGATTGATAAGGAACAGAAAAGAAGAAGTCAGGATAGAAAGAAAAAAGAAGAAATGAGGACAGCGAGAAAACAGCAAAAGGAAAAACTGAAGAGAGTTAAAAAGGGACAGAGCAGGTATGGAAAGTATTTATAAGGTACATGCATAGTTTATATGCAAATTTATTGGCTTTCTTCTTTAGGGAATATAAATTCTTTAGGGGAGATCATTGTAATGCAAAGATTCCACTGCAATTATACAAGAGTTTTCACCATGAACAGGCAAATGGGTATTTTTCCTCTTACATATTGTCTGTGATGTCACTGCTGGGTATCAAATTTCAGAATAAAAGCCTGAGCAACCTTTATGCGAATCTCCTTGGTCTTCACACCATAGACAAGAGGGTTAAGGGCAGGGGGAACAAGTAAGTAGAGGGTAGACAAGAGGATGTGGACATATGGTGACACATGACCAAAACGGTGACTGAAGAAAGAAAAAAAAGCAAGGATGTAAAATTCCAAGAAGACAACAATATGAGCAGTACAAGTATTGAAGGCTTTGATTCGTGCCTCTTTCTGGGGAAGATGAAATACTGCCTGAAAAATCAGAATGTAGGAGATGAAGACAAAGACTATGTCAAACCCTAGAATTGCAAAAGCCACAAAGAGCCCATATGACTTGTTAATATGAATGTCTTCTGCAGCCATCTTGACTACAGCCATGTGCTCACAGTAAGAATGGACAACAATGAAAGAGTGGAAAAGTTTCAGTTGTTTCAATAAAATGGGCAAAATCCCAACCAGTACGGTTGCCCGGATTGCCACCATCAGCACCACTCGAGCTAGAAAGAAAGGTGTGAGGATGGATATATACCTCAATGGATGACGGATGGCAATGTAACGGTCAAAGGCCATAGCCAAGAGCATGCCAGATTCCATGCCCTGCAAGGCGTGAACGAAGAAGAGCTGGGTGAGGCACGCATCAAAAGCCATGGAGCGAGAGCCAAACCAGAAAATAGCCAACATCTTAGGTGCAATAGCTACACAAAGACCTAAGTCAGTAGCGGCCAATACTGCCAGGAAGATGTACATGGGTTGGTGTAAACTGCGTTCTTTAGGGATAATGATTAGTAATAGAATGTTCCCCAGCAGAGCTACCAAGCACAGTCCAAAGAAAGGAAATCCAATCCAAAACTGCACATTCTCTAGTCCAGGGATACCAATCAAGATCACTGTCCTTGGGTTTAGATATGAAATGTTGGTGGACCCCATGAGGCTGGTTGTATCCTCAAATCACCATTTATTCTGTGACCTATTCAGAGAAAAATTAAGAATGAGAAGGAGAAGGGAGCTGTCCTCGTATTCCCTCTTGGAACATGATAAATATGGATGGAAATTTGACCATGCAGCTTTAATCTTTAATCTTTAGGTATCAATTCATTTCAACATCAGAATAGAGTGCTATCTTAAAAAAAAAAAAGTGCATATTTGTGGATAAGAAATGCAATCCAAAGTTCATTCCTAAGAACTTGTTTAAATGGAAACTATGGTGTCCAATGAACAGAACACCAATTCTGCTAGCCTCCAAAGTCTTCTCAGAAGGCATCAGAGGTGGCAATCTTAATTTTTTGTTTACATCTATCTTGAAACTCCAGACACAATAAAGATTAGGATAAATTCCTCCGTGATGCTTGAAGCCATACTATATGTCCTCAATCCCATAAACCCTTTCCAATTAACTCGAAGTTCAGAATGTTCCGTTGTGAAACATTGTTCGGTCTTCAAATGTTCTCATGTTTAAATTGTAAACTACATTTTTTTTTTCACAGTTTAGGAATCAATTGCTGAACCAATTTAAGAGTTTTCTTCTTTAAGCAATATTGATTGGATTATTTATGGATGGGTCAAGGTTTTAGGTTCCTGGAGGAATTTGATAGTTGATTCTTTATTCAGTAGTGGCCGAGCATGTTGCACTTGCAGTTACTATCCATCATGAGTATTAACAGAATGGAATGGAAAATGATCTGAATACTCAGAGATCTGACAAGAAAGGAAAGTTGAGGAAATAGGTAAGAGGTTAGTGAAATATGAAGGGTCAATAAACTGGTTGTTCACCCTAAACACCTCTCCTGTTGGATAATCTCTGTGGATTAAATACATTCAGGCCATTAATGTGCCTGAGATGCAAAGATTTGGGCTGTAGTAGATCTCAATGTAACTTAGGTGCATCTTTCCATTTCATTTTACTACTTGGAAGTGAAAATAACTCCTGACCCTTTTGAATATACTGTCTCTCTTCTCGTCCACCCTAAATGTCTGGTCATTTTTATATTTTACTTCACTTCTTTCTTTGGAAAACGACCAAATAAAGTTTAAAACAACATTATCTATAATTAGATTTAAATATATGATTTCCCTGGACAGTTGCATAAGCTTAAAATTTTTATACTATTTTCCTATAATTGTGCCACAGCCAAGTACATCAACTGAAAAAGGAGAACTTCTCTGAATTAGGCTTCTTTTCACTGATAGGAAGCTAGACAAGCTACTTTTGTAAAATTCCAGAAAAAGAATGGACTGATTCATAGTCAGTAGTAACACATTATGTGGATAAAGTTAGGTATTCACCAATGTAATAAAATATAAAAGTTTAAGCAATCGATAGAAAGTAGAAGATCTTGTTTCATGAGATGCAGTAGCAACAAACATCAACAAGCTAAGGCCAAGACAATAGATATAGAATAAATATATATACTTTATATAAACAAATTCCTTTTGAAATCAATATGAAATGAAGTTAGGTGGAAATAGTGATGAATTCCCTAAAAGCGATTGCTAATATAGGTTAATTTATCTGGTGAAGATGAAGGTGACACACACTGTTGAATGTAAAACCTACTGCAGCTGCAGAAAGAAAGTACATTTAAGGCAATTATTTATGAATTTGTTGTTAATCTAATTAGGGATAAAAGTAAAAGTTAGCTCTAGTATCACCATAATAACTAATGATTTATAATTTCATTAAGCAATTCATATCTGGTAGGAAATGCTTGTCAGAAGTACTGAGGACTTCTGTGAAGACAGATGCTGATTTCTTTCTTGTTCTTTCTTTCTTTCTTTCTTTCTTTCTTTCTTTCTTTCTTTCTTTAGGGGATTGAACTCAGTAACTTGTGCTCTCAAGGCAGACGGCAGTGCTACTGAGCCAAATCCCTGGCCCACTACTTGTTTCTTGAAGAAACATAAGACAGAATACACAAAGGAAAAAGACTCTGAAGAAAGAATTGGTTAAAAACTCCATTAGAAAGTGAATTTCCAGAGCTGAACTACTTCGATCAGCCAGACCTGGAGGATGTGACATTCACATAAGCAGAAACAATGTGACATTCACATGAGCACAATGATCAGTACTGAAGCAGCTGCGTGATGCCCCAGGCCTGTGCGCACCTCGGTGGAGTCAACAAATTGAGAACATTAAAACAATGGAGCAAATTCACCTGACAAATAATCGTATCCCCTTCTAAAGTTTCAGTGAGGAGGTAGGAATGGCATGAACGGGAAGACTAATTTAAAGATTGCTTCTCTGACAGTAAAGTATGCATTGTGTGCCATTTCAGAAAATGAACCTGGTAATGTAGTGGAAAATGAGACGGGTATAGTAAATGAAGACAGAAAATAAGTAAAAGACAGAAAATAAGTAAAAAAGGGAAAATGTTAATGTCTCTTTTACAGAAAAGATTACATTTCAGGGGGTGGACTTTGAGCTTAGGTCACTATAGACACTACAACAATACAATCAGATAATGAAACTGTCACAGACAGTAGAATACTTATATTCTTTTTGTCATCTGTCCACATCTTTAAAACACAAACACACACACACACACACACACACACAGCACACACAAACTCAGAGTATCTCTTCTTATTTAAAATTTTAATAAACCAAGAACTGTTACAATTACTTGTACATAAAAATGACATTGGAAAGTCATTCTTGTTTTCATCTTGCTCAATTATCAGAAGCATCCATTAAGTTTCTTCATATTCAATTATAATGAGAGTTTTAAATCATATTTGTTTCTCTTCGATCTCTCAGTGACATGAATCTAGTATGTCTTACAAATTGGTCATAAGACAACCAAACATACATTTTAGATAGAGAAAAGCAAGTTGACCAGGCCAACAGAAATTTTGCTAAAACGGGATTAAGATCATTCAATTAGTTTTTTTTTCTATTCCCTCTTTAATTTTTCTACAATTAACAGTCCTCAACTATAAGCATTCCTAGAACACGGAGAAGAAACTCACCCAAATAAACAAATACCTAGCAGGACTACAAGCACAGTGGATAGAAAATACATTTTCTGACAGATTTTAGATTCAGAAAGGTATTAATAACTAAGTGTCTCTCATCTTCTTCCTTTAGCACTTTCTTCCCCTGGCTTTTTGTAGAATCTGAAATGATCTCAAGAGGATATCACAAATCTGATCCCTGGAGTGGTTATCACCCTTCTGAGGCCAGTCCCTACTTTGCAGAAGAAATATGTTCATTACTTGACAGTTCTAGCCAAAATATATTTAGGCACTTCATCAGAAATAATGAGAACAAGGAAATATTGAGTCATGAGTCAGAGCATGATGATCTGCAATCATTTGAAATGTGGGAAAAGAAAATCAGAGAGAAATAACACTGAGATTCCGCCTCACCCCAGAAACAATGGCTCCTATCAAGAATTCACACAATAAAAAATGTGGTGGGGTTGTGGGTAGAAAGGAACCCTTCTCCATTGTTGGTGAGAGTGCAGACTGGTGCAATCACTGTGGAAATCAATATGGAGATAACTCAAAGAGCTGGGATTAGAGGTCCCATTTGACCCAGCTATTCCTCTCCTGGGCATGTTTCCAAAAATATTAAAAGAATCATATCACAGCGATATATGTGCACCCATGTTCATGGCAGCACAGTTTGTAATAGCTAAAATATGGAAACAGCTCAATTGCACATTAACTGGAGACTGGATAAAGAATACTTATGTTTTTTTTTTAAATAAAACGGAGTACCACTCAGCTATAAAGAATGAGATATTAGAGGCATTTATAGCTAAATGGATGAATATTGAAACCATAGTCTTTTTTTCCCTCTTTCATTGAGTTTATTGGTACATTTTAGGTATACAGTACAGTTACATTCATTATTGGGATCTTGTACCTTTACATGACAGGTCTTGGTTCTCATTTTTCCCCATACCCCTGCCCTCCCTTTACCACCTCCTCCCTTCCCATGCAATTCATTTCAAGAACATGTAGAATAGATGTTTAACTGGCCAAAAGCAAACCCTAACATTATTCAAACATTTAAACTTCTAAAAGTATGCCCTGATAGCAATAAAACTAAATTAGAAATTAGTAATGAAATGTTCATCAAAAATATTTGGAAACCAAATAGCACACATCTCAATAAGTTGTGAGCTAAAGCAAAAATCATAGGAAGAATTGACTTTATTTTAATTGAGTAAGAATAAAACTATAAAACTGAAAAAACATATGTGATATAGCAAAACTAAAGATTAAAGTGAATCCAGAGTTGAAGATGTATATAATCTAAAAGAATTAGTTTTATAATCAGTAACCAAAGATTTTTAATAAAAATAAAAAGAATTGCAAATTAAACAGAGAAATTTATTTATTTATTTTTTATTAAAGATTGCAAACATACATGACAACAAGAAATGAAGGTACTAAATAAAAAATTTCAAATATACATATATATAACAGCAAAAAAAGAATATGAAATAAAAATTTATGCAACACAAACTGATAAAATACATTATTAGTTTGATATGATCTTCAAATATTATATGTACTTTTTTCTTTTCTTATAATATTTTTGAAATAATGCAATTACAAATAAAACAAAGTTACATATTATAGTTGAGAAACTGTCCTCAAAATTTTATGATTTATAAATTTGGTTTTATTAATTTGATAAATATCATATGCTTGTTGATTATATCACTTACATTTTCTAACAAAACTTCTGACAGAAAAGAAATATTTATGAATTCCAAAAGCAACTAAAAGAGTTTACCTTTTTAAGATCAGATTTTTATGTTTCTATTTTATTATATCCCATACTTATTTTTATTGTATTTTTATAAGCATAATTGAATTTAACATCCATACATATGTAATATTCTTCCCAAATGAATGACTATGAATTAAATCAAGCATGTAATTTAGAGAAATCATAAGGTTGCCAGAGAAACTATCGATATGCCAAATGTGCAAAATCCTACCACATTCGTGGCCATGTTTCTCATTTAATAGTGCACACATATGTGTAAAAACATACTCCCCCCACATATACACAAGGCATATTTTCTACAATAAAATGTACACTTAGGTATAATAAAACAGTGCAGTGATGTGTGGAATGTTTGTGATCTGTGTGACTTGAGAAAAGATATCATCTTTGAGGGAGTTGGTGAATTTGTAATATGTACCAGGTACTAAATGATATTAATGATTTATTATCCATTTATTAAGTATAGTTATGATAAAATTTACTTAAAAATTAATATTCATTATCAGTAAAAAATAGGTACAAAAATGTATTGATAACATAACAAAATTTGTCTTAACAAATTTCCAACACATAAGCTGTAGTGACAGAAAAGGAGGTTTGTAGAAGGCAGAGATGTAAGAGGAAAATGAAGGATGGACCTTAATACATTTCATACTACTCATATATACAGATTTCATAAATTCTCCAATAAAAAAGCCAAGAAAATGAGAACCAAAATAACTCATCAATTTGGTAGACCAAAATATAAAGACAAAAATTAATGTGTTGATAAATTTTCAAAATATAAAATGTAAAACCTGAAATTTAGCTCAGTAGTTCTGCATTTGCCTAGCCAGAACAATGTGCTTAGTTTAATCCCCAGCACCAGGGGAAGAAAAAGAAAAAAGAAAAAAAGAGAAAAGAAGCATATGTGCTAACATACTCAATAGATTAAAAATAAATTATTTTCTATATCTTCCTCTTGAATTGTTCACTTCACAAGGATATAGTGACCTTCTTTGTCTCTTTCTATCAGTTTAGGTTTGAAACTTACTTTATCTGTAAATAAGACTGCTACCCCTGCTTTTTTATGGGCTTCTGTTACATGAAGAAGTTTTCTGGCCTTTCACTTTCAGACCATGGGCTTCTTTTTACACGAGGTGAGTCTTGTATGCAACATATTATTGGATTTTGCTCCTTAATCCATTCTGCCAGTCTATTTCTCTTAATTGGTGAATTGAGTCCATTGATATTGATAGTTGTAACTGGTATGTACTAACTTATTATTGTCATATTTTTTTCACCTTCTCCTTTTAGTTTCTTACAATGCCTATTTGATTTGCTCTGGTGGGCCTCATTGTGTTGTTACCTTCATTATCTTTTTCTAGGGTATTGTTTAGAATTCCTTGTAGTGCTGGTTTAGTATTCATGAAGTTTCTCAGGTGTTCTTTATCATGGAAGTATCTTATTTCCCCATCCATTTTGAAAGAAAGTTTTGTCTAGGGTGGAGGTTGTTTTCTTTTAGTACTTGAAATGCCTCATTCCAGGCTCTCCTTAACCTAAGGGTTTGTATTGAAAAATCTGCTGTGATTCAGATGGGTTTTCCTTTGCAAGTAATTTGTTTCTTATCTCTTACTGCTTGTAGTATTTTGTTCTTCTTTTGAGTTTCTGAGATCTTGATTATTATATGTCTAGGTGTAGAATTTTTTTTTAATCATGGCTAGTTGGAATCCTATATTCCCCACTTATCTGTATGTCAAATTCTTCCACTCTGTTTGGGAAGTTTTCTATAATTCTGTGAACAGCGTTGTAAAGTTATTTGCATTTTCTCCTGCTACTTCTTGGATTCCTATGAATCTTATGTTATTATTCTTTGTATCATATAAGAGTTGTTGGATTAATTTGTTATGATCCCTACTGTTGTTAAGAGTCCTCTCTTTTCATGGTCACTGACTGGAATTTTAACTTCTATATCTGAGATTCTATCTTCTGACCCTTTTATTATTTTTTTTCCAGCTTTAATTGAGTTTATTGGTACATTTTTAGGGATACAGTACAGTTACATTCATTGTTGGGAATTTGTACCTCTACATGACAAGTCTTCGTTCTCATTTTTTCCCCTTGTCCCTGCCCTCCCTTCACCCCCTCCTCCCCTCCCCATCTACCAACAATTTATTTCCATCTTTTCATTATCTCACATTTTTTTTCTTTTCCCTTTTTACCCTTCCCCTACCCATCCCACCTTCCCTACACTTTTATCTCCTTTCTTCCCATTTCCAAATGTCAGTAATCTTATTAGGATCTTCTGTATTATTGCAGATTATTCACACCAGAGAGACTATTCGCTATTTACATGTGTGCCTTATTTGTTTCACTTACGAGTATATCTTCAATATGTATCCATTTTCCTGTGAATGAATCTATTTTCTCATTCTTTATGGCTGAGTAATATTCCATTTAATAGAAAAACCACATCTTCTTTATCCAATTTCCAACGGATGGGCAAATGGTCTGTTTTCAAGTTTTAGCTATTACAAACTGTGTCGCTATAAACATGGGTGTGCATATTTCTCTGTGATATGATTTTTTTAGTTCTTTTGGAAAGATACCCAGCAGAGGGATGGCTGGGTCAAATGAAACCTGCAGTCCAAGCTCTTTGAGGTATCACCATATTGATTTCCATAGTGGTTGCACTAGTCTGAACTCTCACCAACAATGGAGAAGGGTTCCTTTCTCCCCACAACCCCGCCAACATTTGTTATTGTGTGATTTCTTGAGAGCAGCCATTCTTTGTGGGGTGAGGTGGAATCTCAGTGTTGTTTTCATCTGCATCTCTCAAATGATCAGTGATGTGGAACATTTTTTCATATATTTACTTGCTGCTTTTACTTCTTTGAGAAATGTCTGTTCATTTCAGATGCCCATTTTTGAATTGGGTTTTTATATTTGGGGGGGCTGATTGTTTTGAGTTCATTATATATTCTTAATAGTCCTTTGTCTGAGAAACAGCTGGTAAATTTTTTTTCCCACATTGTAGGTTGTCTCTTAGTTCTGCTGATGGTTTCTTTGGCAGTACAGAAACTTTTTAATAAGATGAGATCCCATTTGTTGATTCTATCTGCTAGTTCCTGTGCTACTGAGGATTTGTTCATAAAGTCATTTCCTATGCCAATGTCCTCCAGAGTTCTGCCTAACTTACCTTCCAGCAAGTTTAATGTTTCTGCGTTAATATTTAGATCTTTCATCCATTTGGATTTTAATTTATTACATGGTGAAAGGTAAGGGTATAGTTTTAATCTGTGGCAGGTTGAAATCCAGTTTTTCCAACACCATTTATTAAAGAGGCTATTTTTCCTCCACTGAGGATGGTCAGCTCCTTTGTCAAACATGGAGTAGCTGAGTACATCTGGGTTTGTTTTTGTGTCTTCCAGTCTGTTCCACTGATCCTCAGGCTTGTTTCTTTGCCAGTACCATGCTGTTTTTATCACAGTGGCTTTGCAGTATAGTTTCAAATTGGGACCTGTTATACCCAGTGCCATGTGTCTGCTGTCTAAAATGGCTTTTACTATTCCAGGTCTCTTATGGTTCCAAATGAATTTTTGTATTCCTTTTTCTAGTCTGTGAAATATAGTGTTGGAATTTCAAATGGCATTGCATTGAATGTATATAGAAGTTTTGTTAGTATGGCCATTTTCACTATGTTGATTCTTTCTACCCAGGAGCAGGGGATATCTTTCCATTTTTTTTATATCCTCTTCAATTTCTTTTTTCAGAGTGGTATAGTTTTCAGTGTAGAGATCTTTTGCTTCTTTTGTTAGGTTGATTCCTAGATACTTCATTTTTTTGGATGTTATTGTAAAAGGAATTTTTTTTCCCTTATTTCTCTCTCAGTGAGTCTTTTTTTTGTGTATAAGAAGGCTATTGATTTTTGGGTGTTCACTTTATATCCAGATACTCTACTGAATCTGTCAATTAAGTCTAGAAGTCTTTTGGTGGAGTGTTTTGGGTCTTCCATGTAGAATATCATATCAGCAGCAAATCATGACAGTTTAACTTCTTCCTTTCCTATCTTTATTGCCTTAATTTTTTTCACTTGTCTCATTGCTCTGGCTAATGTTTCCAGAACTATATCAAAGAGGAGTGGTGATAATGGGCATCCTTGCCTTGTTTCTCATTTTAACGTGAAGATTTTCAGTTTTTGGCCATTTAATATGATGTTGGCTGTTTGGTTTTCATAGACAGCCTTTATTAAGTTGAGGTATAGACCATCTACTCCAATTTTTTGCAGGATTTTTTTCATGAATGGGTGTTGCATTTTATCAAATGCTTTTTCTGTATCTATTGAGAGGATCATATGGTTTTTGTCCTTGATTTTGTTAATATAACATATTACATTTAGTGACTTTCGTGTGTTGAACCACCCTTGAATCTTTGGAATAAATCCGACTTGGTCAGGATGGATGATCTTCTTCATAATCCTCTGTATTCTGTTTGATAGTATCTTATTAAGGATTTTTGCATCTATATTCATTAAGGAGATTGGTCTGTAGTTCTCCCTTTTAGTTGCATCTTTCCCTGGTTTGGGAATCAAACTGATACTTGCTTCCAGAAATGAATTTGGAAGTATAGCTTCCCTTGCGATTTCATTGAAAAGTCTGAAGAGTAATGTCAGTAGTTCTTTCTCTAAATGTCTTGTAAAATTCAGCAGTGAATCCATCAGGGCCTGGGCTTTTCTTTGTTGGCAATTTTTCAGTACATTTTCAATTTCACTGACTGTAATTGGGGTGTTTAAAATATTTTTATCTTCTTTGTTCAACTTTGGTAATTCGTAAATATCTAAAAATCTGTCCATTTCTTCTGTGTTTTCCATTTTGTTGGAGTACAGATTCGCGAAGTAGGTACTCATGATCTTCTGGAATTCTTTTGGATCTGTTGTGACTTCAGCTTTTTAATTCCTGATTGAATGGATCTGAGCCTTTTTTTTCCTTTTTTTGGATAAGATTAGCTAAGGGTTTGTGGATTTTAGTTATTCTTTCAAAAAAGCAGCTCTTTGTTTCATTTATTTTTTGTATCATTTTCTTAGTTTCTATTGCATTGATTTCTGCTCAGATCTTTATAATTTCCTCTCTTGTTTTAGCTTTGGGTTTTTCTTGCTCTTGTTTTTCTAGGAGTCTAAGTTTCATCATTAGGTTGTTTATTTGAGCTTGCTCTGTTTTCCTACTGTGGGCATTCAACGTTATGAATTTTCCACTTAGAACTACTTTTATTGTGTCCCGTAGATTCCTGTATGTTGTATTGGCATTTTCATTTATTTGTAAAAACTGTCTGATTTCTTCTTTAATTTCCTCTGTAATCCATTGATTGTTTAGGAGAGTGGTGTTCAGTTTCCATGTGCTTGTGAAGTTCCTACAGTTCCTTGTGCTATTGATCTCCAGCTTGATTGCACTATGATCTGATAATATACAGGGGATGATTTCTATTATTTTGCATTTATTGAGACCTGTTCTGTGAGCCAATATGTGGTCCATCTTGGAAAATGATCCGTGTGCAGCCGAAAAGAATGTATATTCTGATTTTGTGGAGTGGAATACTCTGTAAACATCTATTAAGTCCATATGTTCCAAAGATTGGTTCAGTTCTATTATTTCATTGTTGATTTTCTGCCTAGATGATCTGTCAATTTGTGATAGTCAGGCATTTAAATCCCCCACTAAAATTGCATTAGTGTTTATTTGGTTTTTCATGTTACTTAATATTTGTTTTATGTAGTTGGGGGCATTTATATTTGGTGCATATATGTTTATGATTATGCATATATGTCATCTCTTCCTCTTGAATTGTTCCCTTTACCAGGATGTAGTGTCCTTCTTTGTCTCTCTTAATGAGTTTTGATTTGAAATTTACTTTATCTGAGTATAAGATTGCTAACCCTGCTTTTTTCTGGGCTCTTGACACATGGATAATTGTTTTCCATCCTTTCACTTTCAGCCTATGGACCTCCTTTTGCACTAGGTGTGCTTCTTGTATACAACATATTGTTGGATTTTGCTTCTTAATCCATTCTGCCAGTCTTTTTATCTTGAATGATGAATTGAGGCCATTAACATTGATGGTCAAAATTGATATGTTCTGACTTATTATTATCATGTTATTGTCCTTTTGTTGACTCTTTTTACTTTTTCTCCCCTCTCCTTTTAGTTTCTTGCCTTGCCTACTTGATTTGGCCTGTTGGGCCTCATGGTATTGTGACCTTCATTGTCCTTTTCTAGGATATTGTTCAGAATTCCTTGCAGTGCTGGTTTGGTGTTCATGAAGTTTCTCAGGTGTTCTTTGTCATGGAAATATCTTATTTCCCCATCTGTTTTGAAAGAGAGTTTTGCAGGATACATCAGTCTAGGTTGGAGGTTATTTTCTTTTAGGACTTGGAATACTTCAGTCCAGGCTCTCCTTGACCTAAGGGTTTGTATTGAAAAGTCTGCTGTGATTCTAATGGGCTTTCCTTTGCATGTGATTTGTTTCTTTTCTCTTAGTGCTTGTAGTGTTTTGTTTTTCTGTTGGATTTCTGGGATCTTGATTATTATATGTATAGGTGAAGCTTTTTTTTATTGTGACTAGATGAAGTTTTATATGCCTCACTTATCTGTATGTCTAATTCTTCCCTTCTGTTTGGGAAGTTTTCTGTCATTAATTCTGTGAAGAGCTTTTTTAAGTTATTTGCATTTTCTCCTGCTTTTTCATGAATTCCTATCAGTCTTATGTTATTTTTCTTTGCATCATCTAGAAGTTGTTTTATTGATTTCTCATGATCCCTTACTGTTTTTGAGAGACCTCTTTTTTCATGGTCACTGACTGTGATCCTATCTTCTATATCTGAAATTCTATCTTCTCAATCTTTTATTCTGTTGTGTACACTTTCAATAGAGTTTTTAATCTCCTGGATATCTGTTTGAATCTGTTTTTTGGACTCCATTTCTTTCCTCTGTTGGGCATTCATTGATTCCATTTCTTTCTTATGCTGAGTCTTCATGGCTTCTATCATGTTCTTGAGCTCATCTATTCTTTTGTCAGTTTCTTTTCTAGAGTCTCGAATCATGACTTCCATTTTGCTCTTCATCTCCATGGTTAACTGGGAAATTATTTCTGATTTGAATTTTTCTAGAGCCTGATTGATCTGTTTTGTTACCTCCTGTGCTATGTGTCCAGGGTGTCCTGCTGATTCACTATCAGACTTTTCATCCTCATTTGTCCTACTATTTGCCATTGGTGAACTGGAAATCTGTCTTTGTGTCTTGCTTAAGTTTTTTCTCATTTTTATTTTTGTTGTTGGGTTGTCTTTCTTTAATTTCTGGGTATTACTTAAATCTTCCTGATATAGTTGTGTTTTAGCTTTTGAGTTTCTAATGACTCATAAACATCCTTATTTTCTTAATATCAGAGAAAACAACTCATTAAATCAATCACAATCCTTTATCCCAATTGATACATTCAGTAGCCCAATAGGATCAGGCACAGCTTGCAAACTGGCCACTTGTGGTAGTCATTAATCTATTACCTTTATACCATGTGAATTAAATTAATATCAAGAAGCAGCCCAAAATTTGTTTGCAGTGAATACACTTTTCAATATAGCATCTTTACCATTTAGGATGGGGGATTAGATTGAGTTAGGACAAGAGGAGTAGATAAGTGAAGGAACTGGGGCAGGTTTGAAGTGAAACCAGAGGATGTAGAATGACCTTTCTATCTTTATGAAGCTATTAACTTCAGAGGGGATAGACAGAGTGCAGGAATAAGGACAAGAATATATCCCCTTAACAGTAACAGGCACTTGCCTTCCCTTGAAGCTACAAAGCCAAGAGTGAGATAAAATGACTGGAGAAAAGAACATAAAGTAAAAAAAAAAAAAACAAAAAAACAAAAAAGGAAAAATAATAAAAGAAGAAGTCTGAGTTAGGGCAGGAGCAGGAATAAAAAGGGAGATGCGGGATAATATGGTGGAGCAAGAGACTGAGTTGGAGAGAGAGGACAGAAAAAAGAAAGAGATTTTAGGGTGGAATGAGGAAAAGAAAGAAAAAAAAGAATTTGAAGGGCCTCTTTCAGACTATGTCTCTGTTGTCATATTATACCACATGTACAGCCATATGCAGAACCGAATCCCCTGGTCTCGGCTAGACAATGGCAGGTCCCCACAACTCAGACCGACCTCAGTCCACAAGGCCTAACTTGAGTTTCCCACCCTGCAGGGTTCAACTCCACTCAGTTCTATTACAGGTTTCCCCTGCCCTTTCTTTAAAGATATTCAAAGTTGGGAGCTCAGAGAACCACCCTTCATGAGAACGTATGCCTTTGCAGAGTTGGTCCAAGGACTGGCCCAATCAGGAGGTTTGAGAATGGGGGGAGGGGGAGCAGGTTGTGGGGGTGTTTCAAGGGTGCCCGCATGGCTACCTCCCTTACTGGATCTGGTGGCGCACAGTCGGGGAGGTCACGCACCTACTAGGTGGTCCCAGACAGGCAACTGGAGAGGCCTCCTCCTGGGTCCTTGGGTCTTTGCTGGGTCTGGTGGCGTGCAGCCAGGGAGGTTGCGCACCTGCCAGGTGGTCCCGGACAGGCAGCTGGAGAGGCCTCCTCCTCTTTTATTCTTTTGTGAACACTTTCAATGGAGTTTTTAATCTCCTGGATATCTGTTCAAATCTGTACTATGGACTCCATTCCTTTCTTGTATTGGGCATTTATTGTTTCCAATTCTTTCTTATGCTGGGCATTCATGGATTCTATCATGGTCCTGAGCTCATCTATTTTCCTCTCAGTTTTTGTTCTAGAGTCTTAAATTATAACTTTCATTTTGCTCATCATCTCTATGCTTATCTGGGAAATAACTTCTGTTTTAAATTTCTCTAGAGCCTGATTGATCTGTTCTGTTACTTCCTGTTCAGGGTGTCCTGATGGTTCACTGTCAGACTTTTCATCCTCATTTGCCCCGCTGTTTGCCATTGGTGAACTGGAAGTCTGTCCCTGTATCTATCTTAAGTGTCTTCTCATTTTTACTATTGTTGTTGGGTTGTCCTTAGGTTAACCTTTAGGTTATTACTTAAATCTTCCTGATATAGTTGGGCTTCAGCCCATGGGTCTCTATTGACTCATAGACATTCTCATTTTCATAATACTGAAGAAAACAGCTCATTCAATCAATCACAATCCTTTATCCTAGCTGATGCAATCAGCACCACAATATAATGAGGCACCTTTTGCAAAGTGACCACTTATGGTAGTCATCAGTCTATCACCTTCAAAACATATGAATTAAATTAAAATCAAGAAGCAATCCAAAATATGCTTACAGTGAATAAACTTTTCAACAAGTATATTTACCTTTTAGAATGGGGGCTTAAGACAGAGTTAGGACAAGAAGAGTAGATAAATAAAAGAATTAGAGAAGGTTTCACATGAAACTAGAAGATGCAGAATTACCACACAATCATGAGGAAACTGTTAAATTCAAAAAGATCAAACAAAATAGAAGTATAATAACCCTTGAGTGAGATAGAATGACATAAGGAAAGAACATAAAGAAAACAGAAAAAAATAATAAAAGAAGAAATCTGAGTTAGAACAGGAGTAGAAACAGAAAGGGAGAAGAGAGCTAATATACTGGAGCAAGAGACTGAGTTGGAGAAATAGGACAGACCAAAAAAAAAAAAAAAAAGAATTTTCAGTGTGGAATGAAAAAAAAATGAGTTTGAAGGTCCTCTTTCAGACTATATCACTGCTGTCATAATATATAATATGCGCTGCCATGTACACAGCCAAGTCCCCTGATCTCAGCTAGCTGGTGGCAGAACCCCACAAAACAGATTGACCTCTGGCTGTAAGGTCCAGACTGAGTTCCCCGACCTCCTGAAGGGTTGAACTCCACTCAGTCTACTACAAGTTTCCCCCACCCCTTCTTTAAATATGTTCAAAGTTGAAAGTGCCAGAAAATACCCTTTATGACCACCTATGCCTCTACAGAGTAGGTCTAAAGACTGGCACAATCATGAGGTCTGAAAGGGGAGGGTTTGGGGGGGTTCAGGGGCACCTGCGTGGCTACCTTTCTGGCGCTGGAGAGGGTACCACACCTGCAGGGGAGGGCCCGACCGATCAGGCCCTCTGGCACTGGAGATGATGGGAAAGCCACTGGCAGGGGAGGGTGAGGCACAGCAGGCCCTTGGATGCTGAAGATGGCAGATGCCCTAAACACAGAAATTTAAAAGGAATGTAGATTAGATGTTAATTGCATAAGAGAAATGATATCAGTTTTTATCTGAGGAGTATCTATGTAAAGATGGACATCATTTTGGAAATGTTTAAGTATGATAATATTAAACTCCATCAATAACATGTGCAAGGTCCAAACTGTCACAGTCCCTAGAATATACCATCTTCTTCATGATCTTGAGTTATGGAAAGATCACTGCTGGGATCCAGGGTTCAGAAGAAAAATCTGTGCCACATGCTTTACCCCATACACAAAATGGTTCAAAACAGATGGCAGCAGGAGGTAGACAGTAGACAGTAGAATGTGAGTTGAGGGTGCAACGTGTCCAAAACAGTGTCTGAAGAAGGCAAAGAAGGCAAGAATACAAATTCAAGAAAAACAAAAATATGAGCTGTGCATGTGTTAACTGACTTGAGTCATGCTTCCTTTTACTGTAGATGAAAAACAGCTTGAAAAATCATGTCATAGGATAGGAGGATAAAAATCATGTCAAAGCCCAGAATGCTAAATCCCACAGAGACCACATATGTTATTGACTCTGATATCCTCTGCAGCCAGCTTGACCACAGCCATGTGCTTACAGTAAGAGTGGCCAATAAGTACAGAGTGGTAAACATGCAGCCTTTTGATAATAATGGGTAGCAGACCAGCCAGCACTATAGCTTACATTGCCACCATGACCATCATATGTCCCAGGATGGAAGGTGTGTCTCGGAGGATCACAGATGGCAATGTAGCAGTTGAAGGCCATCACCAACAGAATCCCAGACTCCATGCCCTGCAAGGCATGGATAAAGAACAGCTGAGCTAGTAAAGCATCAAAGTCCATGGAACAAGATTGGAACCAAAAGGTGGCAAATGTGTTGGGAGCAACGGCTGCACAGAGTCCTATGTCAGTGGCTGCCAGCACAGCCAGGAAGATGTATATGGGCTGGTGCAAGGTACATTTTGCAGGGATGATGGTCAGTAAAATGTATTCCCTGAAAGTGCTATGTGCACAGCGAAGAAAGGAAACCCAATCCAAAATTGCACATGCTCTAGTCCAGGAATACCAGTTGAGTTACAGTTCTGGGGTTTAAATATGACATGTTAAATGAGTGATAAATAAATTGACATTCTGTCTTCCTGTGGTTGGTTCTGATGCCTGGAGAAGATAATATGGATGGAAAGTGAAAAGGTCTCGTCATCTCATCCCTTAGTATCATTCAAGTATTTTTGTTAAATTACCATCAATTGTACCATGAATTGGGAATTGTACAGTGCTTCTGGTGGTAGTTTGGCCATAGTTTCCTAAAGTTTTATAGTATATGTCATAATAGCAGAAGCAAGCAATTCTGAGAAATCTTTAGCAGAGCCATCTACAAGGTAAAAATCTAGAATCCCCCCTCCTTCCTCCTCCCTCTCTTCCTCAGCAGTACTTGACTTTGAATCCTTGGCTCATGAAATGAGCTTCATTTCCAGGCCTTGTTAGTGGTCTCTAAATTGCTAAATTACCTAGTTGATCAGTCTCAGTCTCCTGTGCTGCCCTGTCAGGCTCCCATCTCACTCTTGTTAAAGAGAGTACTAACTTTCTACCTCATCCCTAACCTCTAGATCAATGTGTTTAGATAGTTTCCTTTAGTTGGTCCTCCACTTTCTCCTTCTAGAGAATAAAGACACTGAGTCACACTTAGCATTTGTGTAAACGTTGATGTCTCAAAAGAAATCTCACTCCATTTACCCTGTGTGCATTACTACAAAATGCCACGACAGGCTCACCGTTTAGCCACCCTGATCCTGCATGCACAAAGTCACATTTTAATTCCTCAACTGAATTTCTTAGAGGAGAATTCTATTCATCTTAGTTTTAATCATGCCTTCACCAAAATATTAAATAATCCCTTCCTTTTCAAGTCACTTTCGCTTCCAAAGGAGATTGAAAAAGGATAATTTTCTTGCAGACATCCATAAACGTTTATTCTCCACGTGGATAATTGCCCTTATAGATGTTATCCTGAGTGGGATAAAAAATGTAGACTAGAGAAGCTGTTTTCACCTGAGTTCATAGATTAAAAGTCCATGAAAGTGGAGAATTTTTAAAAGTGTACAATCAAATGCAGAAACTGGGTAGTTTATACATACCACGAAACTCTAGCTTGGGCTCAGCAACATATCCTGATTGCATGCTGGTCGCCCTACTTTCTGACTGTAATTATTTTTTACTGTGAGTAATCATCTATCGTTTGCATATTGAAACCCCTTTGAATACAATGTCCATGTTCTTTTCAGAACAATGCAAATTCGTCCAACAAAATTTTTTCCCCTTTAGTCTCGGTTTTATTAATCACTATAATTTTTGGAACCACTTACAATTTTGCTCCACCATTTTCCTAACCAAACACCGATCCCTGTATCTCCAATACAGAGATGTCCTCTGATCTGGTCATAGCTATTCATCCTATAAATGAGAAAACTTTATGAATAGCAGTGAAAAGTTCTCTTTCACTATCTCTCTGGATGGCAATTTCTGGAAAAATGTCAGTTAAGCACCTGTTTCATTTTTACATAAAGTGCATTTTTAAGAGTACACAAATGTTTTCAGCAATAATTTTTACAAAAAGAAAACAATAAAAGAGGACCACTGGGATCGCATTGCGTGGTTTGTTGGAAAAGTACCAATGAGCAAACTGTGGTCGAAACAGTCATCAACGTGGGTTAAGGGATGAACAGTGTTTTGAAAAAAAAATTTTTGATACTTAGATGTGGTATTTGGGTGTATAGAGTGAGGGAAATGATGAAGTAGGTAGGTGATGTTTCTAATACTTGTTCTAATAATGATGTGATCTTCTATAAATTATAGTAACTGAAAATGAAATAGATATCTTAAGCTAAAATGTCAATTCAGTGATTCCTAGCAGTATAAAGCTATAAAAAGATAGTATACTACTATCTATGCAATTAGTTGTAATGCCTTTATCAAATTACTTCCTTGGTATTCAACATGCATTTAAAATCAAGAGTTAAAAATCAGAAAGACGACAAAAATTGTTTCTCTATATCCATTTACCAGTTTTGAAATATAGCCCTTATCCACAATCTATTAATTTATAATATAAAGACACTGAGTCTACTTATGTCAATGACATAATTTATAGAACATTATCTGGAAAAATGTATACACTTAATATATGTTATGCTATGGAAGCCATGATATGGTAACTTATGAAAACCCTGATATTTTCTCCAAGCAGAAACAGCCTGTGGAATACTAGGGAAGGAAACAATAATAATCAGTGAAAAATAAAAACTTCTTGATGAGAGAAACGAAGAACACTCCATATGAGGAAGAAAATTCTAGAACAAAGAGCTTCCCTCTATCATCATTATATATAAGATTAACACTTCTAAGCAGTCACCAAATTACTAGAGTCAAAACAAGAATGTGAAATACTAGTTTGCAGATTTTTTTTCAAATAAAAAGGGTTGGATTGCTTAAGAAGAAATGTTGTAATAATTAGTAATAATTACCTTTTTTTGGCTTAGTGAGTATTGGGAATTTAATGGGAGAAGTGTTTCCTTAAAGCAACTTTCTTTAAGAAACGAGAGGGTATGAGCTTGATGACCTTAGTTTTTAAGAGTAATCTAACAGCAATTGTGGAATGAGTTGCTTCATTCTTACTGATAAGGTAGAAAAGAAAAAAATATGATTTATTAAAGAAGCAAAAGTAAAAAAGGAGCCTGAGGGGGTCCTTTCTCTTGAAATGAGAAAGACTGATATCTTGGACAAATGAATCAGACACTAAATCTTCTAACATATAATTATTTCAAGAAATCTGATATTAATTAAATGCCTATAAAAGTATCAGAACTTTAAGCTCCCTGACTTATTCCCGCCTACATTTGTTTTTCAGCTCTAGGGATGGAACCCAGGACCTTTACAGTGAACTATATCTCGAATCTTTTTCTATTCTAAGACATGGTCTGATATCTAAGTTGCTAAACTGCCCTGTCTATATTTGAACTTGTGATCTGCCCCATGTGCTGGGATTGCCAATGTGTGCCACCATGTCTGCCTACTTCATCTTTTGGAAAGAAACAATAAATAAATACATAGGAAAAGCATAAGCAAAGAAGTCATTGAGTAAAATAATATTTAAAGCTCCCTTTCTGTGAATTTTTCCTAAAATAGCTGTCATGATTCCAATTATCCATTTCAGAGGCAGAAAGTTACCCGAGGAGCTGAGGACTGATCTGCCGCATGAATGGGTTGGTTGCAACAATTTGTTTTCATCCAAAATTCTCAATACATGTGTGTATTAGTATCACTACCGTCTTTAACAGCTGGGCTGACCCCAGAATATCATTATCCTTCTTGTGCCCATAGACTTTCATTACCCTCTTGCACTCCAGACTTTTTTACCAGCTGGTTTCAGTCCCGTAACAGGGAACAGAAAGTTTTCAAATTTTCCCAACAAAGGAGTCTCCCAAGAAGAACTAAGAAATATTTGATCTCTCTTGGGTCACACTCAGTGCAAGAACTTTTTGAATTATTCTAGAGTGAGAATAAATTGATACAAGAGATGGAGATTTCCTAGAATAGAGAAATGAAAAGCAAATATCTCTTTTAACCCTTGTCATCTGGAAAAGCATAAAGTAGAAAAGAAAGAGCAATTCTTATAAATACTAGTGTAGCTAAAATTATTACAAATGCATACCAAATATTATTCTTATTTCCAGTGATTATAGGGTAAATTGTAGTTTTTGTTTGCTTGTTTTGCTTTTTATGATGCCACAGACTGAATCACAAGGGCTTTCCACACAATTAGACCATCTTTCCAACATTGACCTAAAACCCAACCACTAATTTTACTTTTGAATGAAGTTTAAATGCATTATTTTCAGGAACAAGCTTTTTGTTAGATCATTACTATTTGGTTTAGGTTTATGTTTGCAAGATTTACATATCTTGATGAGGAGAGGATAAAATTATTTTCAAGTCTTTTTTATAGCCATCTTAACTTCCTTTTCTTTTTTATCAGTGTCTTCAGAAATTCATTGTTATTCAAATGTTTTTTAGTCCATTTCACTTAATTCCTCAAGGTCAAGTCTCATTACTTATCTACACTCTGGTAACTACCCGCCTTTCTAATTTACAACACAATCATACACAAAGGTTATTACTAAAATATTATTGTCTCACATAATTAGAAAGTATTTTCCCATAATTTAGTAACAAAAGTGAGTAATGGTCTACATTTGCACGTTGGAAGTATCTAAAATGATTTACAGAACAAAAGAGTGGTTTTTTGTTTGTTTGTTTGTTGTTGTTGTTGTTGTTGTTGTTTGGTTCTGGGATTGAACTCGGGTCCTTGCACTTGCAAGGCAGGCCACCAAACCGCTGAGCTAAATCCCCAGCCCTAAAAGAGTGTTCTAGATAATCCATTATGATTGTTATAGAGAAAATAAAACAAATTATTAGTGAGAATTATATGAAATTATAGCTGTGCATGTTGGTCACATAAGGATTCCTTATGTTTGTGTTTATGTTTGTGTTTATATTACATGTTTGTGTTTGAGATGAGGAAGATGTTTCCACAGTCTGGAGCAGAGAAGCAGATCTATACTGGGATATACCGTTGTGTTATGATAAAGATATTTATGGTAAATATGGAAAGGATGGATGAAAAATTCAGTAATTTGCTGAGACAATTCAGTAAAGAAAAGGAACCCTGGGCCAGGGATTTAGCTCAGTGGTTCTGCCACCTGCCTCACAAACCAAAGGTCCTGAGTTCAATCCCCGCCCCCCCAAAAAAAAAGAAAAAGAAAGAAAGAAAAAAAGAAAAAGAAAAAAGAAAGAAAGAAAAGGAACCCTGATCATATGAAATCCATAATACTAATTTTAGAAGAGAACATGGAATGTAACTGCAGGGTAAGAGAATATTTCTTTCTTTCTCTCTTAATATTTGTTAATAGGTTTCTTACTTTAAGTCTATTAGATGTGAATTCTGTACCTGATAACCTGTACTCAATTATCATTTAAAAACTTTGCATGCATACAATTATAGAACTTCAAAAATAAAACTTGGGAAGTGAAAAAAAATATTATTGTCTCTCTTTTCCAAAAGCATTCCACAGATTTCCCATTATACTTCATGTATAACATAACTCTTGTGAAATTGTTTAAATCCATATTCTTGTTCTCATGTATTATATTAATATTGTTTCACCTTTCTGCTCACAGAAAATTTTCATGCAAAAAAACACGTATCTACTTTATGACCAGTGATTCCAGTTTTTGATATTTGCTCAAGTGAGCTAAGCATTTGAGTCAACAAAAAGATGTGTATGGTAAGTTTTACAGCAGCTTTTGAACATTAACAGTAAAATGAAAATAGCCAAGATGACTACAAAAATCACAACAAAGTCATGTGGATTACATCTGATGAGATTTGGCATGCATATACAGCTGAGAAAACATCATGCAGAATCAAATACGGGAAACATAATACTTGGGAAATTCCTGATATGTTTCATTGAAGTTTATTCTCCATCTCCCTTCTTGACATTTTCTTTTTCTTTTTTATCAAAGATAAAATTTCCCTTTTCCTAGATACCATTTAGGTTGAATCCTAAAATGTAACTTGGAATGAATTGAGGAAACAATTTGACAAGTATTTTAAGTTGAGGGACTGCATTAGTAACAGAAGCCATAAAACAACTTGTAGAACTCTGTTCCCAATTAAATGATATTACAGTTGAAATCTTTTTTGGAATACTGTGGGAGATGAATCCAGAGAAGCCAGTTGTGTTCACAGTGAAAGTTATTTGTTACACATGCATACACAAATAACTATATGATAAATACAATAAAATACTTTGGTTTATGATTGATTCTTTTTGTGAAAAAAATTGTTTACCAATAGAAGCATTCACCAAAATTTTGATTCCCTTTGCAAACTCCACATGGAGTGATGAACATGACTGTGACCGTCTTCTTCAGAATCAGAGAGCAGTTGAATAAATGAAGTTCATGAACTGAGACTATACAGATATATGCACATATATTATAGACATATATAATACATATATAACATCATTAACGTAGTTAACATCATTAGCATCTATTAACCTTATTCTATAAGAGACAACCTTTGACAGACTATTGACTGTTAAGAGAGGGTCAGCACAGTCATATTTTCACTTTGCTAAAGTCAGTCTGAAAGTTGTTTGATGTATAAGTTTAACAACAGGAAAAAGTTGTCGAAAGAAAGCAGATTTAACAGTGATAATCATCATTTAAGCAAGAGATACTGCACACATTTCCTTGGATCAAAGGGTACATAAGAACTCCCTTTCTTTTACCTTCTGTCACTTTGGGAATTTTCACTTCTATTTATAATCCATGCACAGAGTCCATTTAAGGATCTCCAAAATTTATGTCTACATATAAAGCTATATATTGCTTTGACCAAGGCATTATCTGAGTCTGGTGTGATGTCATTTAAATGAAAACCCCCTTTAAATGATTAGGGAGTCCTAGGACAGGAAGAAGACCACGTTCAACCATACATTTCAGGAGCAGGAAGTGCATCTTGATGTTATACTTGCTCCCAGGTGTCAGACCTAGAGAACAAACTCTGTTCCAAAGTATCTTTCTTGTACATATTCCCCATATTATAGTGAGCCTTCTATCACGGATCAAGCATTTGAAGTGCACGTTTTTTCCATTTTTTTCCCCTATAAATTTGCAAAGAGCCAGATCCATGGTTTCTCAGATAAATCCACACACGCGTACACACACACACACACACACACACACACACAGATTGAGACCTGTGTTCTTCCTCTTATTCACACTCTGTTAATCCTTCTCTTTAATTTATGCATTCATTGTATATAAATCATTTCCCTTATTGTTTCTCAGTTGGAATGAAATGAGTACTCACTAAAAAGTAAGCACTAGGGAAAATTACCATAAATTAATGAGTACACTAAGGATAAAAATTTTCATTACAGTGAAAATAAGTGAGTTTCAATCTTCTGTCAAACCTCCATCATTGTGAAAACAAATCTGAGATTTTTATCTTCCTCCATATAGAATGACTCTGGTCAACAACTCAGACAACAAATAATTGTGAGTCTGTGGGGTGGGAGGAAAGAGTACTTCTACATTGTTGGTGAGAATGTGAACTAGTACAATGGAAATCAAGGTGGACAAAATTAAAATGGAAAATTCATTTGACCCAGGTACAGCTCTTTTGGGTGTCTTCTCCAAAGACTTAAAGTCATCATATCACATTGACACATGCATTCTTGTGTTTATGACAACATAATTGAAAATGCCTGCACTTTGGAATCAGCCTGTATATCTATCAGCAGATGACTAGATAAAGAAAATTATGAATAGATAGATATGGAAAGAGGAAGGAATTAAGACTAAGGCATAAAGAAGTATAAACTTGAATCATTTGTACGAAAGTGGATTCCACTTGAGACCATATTGGTAAATTAAATAAATCAGAAAGTTAAATAGTAAGTGGTTTCTATGTAAGAAACTCAAAATGTAAACAATTTAAATAGCAAAATAAAAGAGAGATGACAAGAAACACAAGATAGGCCTGTGGAGAATGGAGGAGGATGTGGGGATGGAAGTAGAAGGAGGGCCTAGAGAGGGATGGAGCTGCAAATATTTAAGCTGCCACATGTGTGTCCATTAATTCTCCAATAAATCATATGCCAATAAAAATTTAAATATTAAAGTACAGGTGACAGAACTCAGAGGAGAGCAGCGTGTTCCTGTTACTAGATACCAACTAGTATCTACTAGTTACTAGATACTAGACACTAGTTCAATTTCTCATTTTATGTGAGAAGAAACAGAAAATCATAAAGGGCAACACAAAAAAATGGTATTTCTAAAGAGCAAGAAAAGAATTCAAGAACTATATTTTTGAGGATGTATTTTTACCTGAGAAGTTTTGTCAAAACAGAGAATTTGAAAAAGTTTGAAATTTTATCACTCTATACTACCCTTCACTCAATTATTTATGCTAAGTTTCCCAGTGTTGTCCAGATGTTTTGGGAGTACTGGGAACTTTACGATCTGTTTCAGCCATAACAGTCTTGAATTTGGAAATAAGAATGTAGATAAGGAGGTTTATTTGAAAGGCAATCTCAGGCAAAACTATGAGATCTTGGTAAGGAAAGATAAATAGAACAAAGACAACAAAAGATTTATTAAAGTGACTTTATATTCTGAAATTAAAGCTTGAGGAACATTACAAAACTCTGAATATAGCAGTGTGAAGAAATATGTCTCTACTCTGGTGGAGATAGTTTCTCCCTCTTTTCCTGTACATTTTATGAGAGTTAATAACTGATTTTATTATATGTGAAAACCTTATTTGATAATGTAACAAAACAGTTTATTGATTTTTAAATGCCTTATGTATTTTTTATCAAAACACTCTTGTGATATTATCTAAGTAACGTATTCGATTTTCATAAGTCTTCTCAATCATTTTTCAGATAAGTTTATGAAGAAATTTAATATCTAATTTTCTTTTTATATAATACCTCCCTTTGGTTTTGTTGCCATTGTAGATCTGACAGTGGGGAATGAGTCTCAAAGTTTGAAAGACAAAAAATGAGGTATACATAATACATGGTACTTATAAATTTTTGTGAAAATAGAAGTAATATTGGCAAATAGTTGAATGGTTGAATGTCATAATTACAAAATATCGATTCATAGGCAAAGCCTGAATAATAGTATATGATCAAAATGTTCCTATTTATCCAACATATAAGTATTTCTAATTACTTTTATAAAGACATTATTATCAGAGTAGAATGAACATAAGAGAACCACTGGATATGAATATATATTTTAATAGTATCTGAAGTCATTTTTCTAAAGTCACTTACCAAGGTCATTTTTGGCCAGCAGAGAAGTATGTAAGTTGAAGAAAAGCCTGAAATAATTTGTAAACTTTTGGATAAATTTGAATTACTCTTTCTTTACAAATATTTTTACAACTCCTTCCCATATTTGTTTTGTCCTGACCCCATAAATAACTGGATTTAAACAGGGAGGTACAACCACATACAGATTCGCCAGAAGAATGTGGATATTAGGAGGAACATTTCTACCAAACCGGTGTGTCATGAAGGAGAAAAACGCCGGAGTGTAAAATGCTAAGATGACACAGACATGGGAAACACATGTACTAAGTGCTTTGCTTCTGGCATCCCTGGAAGGAAGGCAGAAAACAGCTTGGAGGATCTGAACATAAGAGAGAGCAATAAGTATTAAGTCAAAGACCAGCGCAGCAATGGTGAATAAACCATAGATGATGTTGACCCTTATGCTGGCACAGGCCAGGCGAGCAATGCCCATATGTTCACAGTAGGTGTGAGGGATGATGTAGTGTCCACAAAAGGGCAGCCGTTTCAGAAGAGGGCAGAAGGGAACCACAAGGAGGACCAGTCTGCCCACTACAATGGAGGCCATGATGGCCACCACCTTGTTGGTAAGAATACTGGTGTACCTTAGCGGGTAACAGATGGCAACAGAGCGGTCAATGGCCATGGCCACGAGCACAACTGAGTCCATGCCAGTGTAGGTGTGGATGAAGAACATTTGGATGAGACAGGCTTCAAAGCTGATCTCCCGAAGGTCGAACCAGAAGATACCTAGCATCTTGGGAATGGTAGAAGTGGACAGGCCCAGATCGATACAAGAGAGAAGAGCAAGAAAGTAAAACATGGGTTGATGGAGACTCTGCTCAGTCGTGATCACACATAGGATTGTGAAATTCCCCACAAGTGCTATCAGATAAAGAACAAAGAAAGGTAAAGCAATCCACACATGGAAAACTTCTAGACCTGGGACACCCAGCAGAAGGAAGGCAGAAGGATACAAGGCTGAGGCCGTGTCATTGACAGAGGACATCCTGGGGAGACACAAGGAAATATATGGTGGTGGGACATCAGTACCCATGATAACTTGTCAGTTGAATCCCCAAGACTATAAAAGAAGGAAATTACTGAACATTAACTGAGATACTCAAGGTATTGACTATTTAATATTGAAAGAAGATTGTGGAAGTTAAAAAATATATAAAATGCATTTATTTTATTTTCTGGTGGTGATATGATAGAATGATTCATGATTAGCTCATTCTTTTGTTAACATAAATTATCTAATGAAAACCTTTTTTATTTTGGTACTGAGGATTGAACTCAGGACCTTGCACTTGCAAGGCAGGTGCGGTGCTACTGAGCTAAATCCTCGGCCCATGAAAACCTTTCAGATAACTAGAACTTAGGACATACTCAACCTGCCTTGGGTATTGAGTCGAGCAGACATATAAATAAAACTCTTTCAAGTGTTACACAATTGTAGAAGACTAGGAGTTGGAATGTGAAGAATCTGGGGAATTTATGGTCTGGAAGATGTACAGTCACGTGCGACAGACCTCTCACAGTCCTTCCTCTCTGCTGTTACTGCACTCTTTCCCTGCCCAACTAACACTATGTTCAATCTTTCTATCAAGGAGACTTCTCCATGCTTTGGTTGACAAATTGATTATTGGTATGTTTTTGACATTTAAAAATTTCTTTTACCATTTAATCAAATACTGCAAAACATAATTTTAATGGAGCTAGAAAAGAAATGTAATAAAGCCAGGCGTGGTGGTGCATGCCTATAATCCAGCACTCAGGAGGCTGAGGCAGGAGGATCACTGTGAATTTGAGACCAGCCTTAGCTAAACAGTGAGTTCCAGGTCAGTCTCACTACGTAGTGAGACCCTATAAAAAAAAAAAAAAAAAAAAAAAAAATTTAAAAAACTAAAAAAAAAAAAGAAGAAGGAAAAGAAATGTAATAAAATTGATCCAAATATGATACCTTAAACACAGTAATTAAAAAAAAAACAAGATCTATTTGGTTTATCAATGTAAATGCAACTAATAAAATACTGAATGATTAAACACTGATATTGTCCCCATAGCAGTGAGAATATGGCAATAACATCAATTAGTATTAATTTTATTTGATAGTTTACTGAAATTTCTAACAAGTTCAATAAACCAAGAAAGAAGAAATAAGACATCAGATTGGAATAAAAAAATAAACTTTTCCTTTTAGGAGTAACATGAACTTATGCAAAAATTTAGAACCAACCATTGAACATATCAATTGGACAGGCAAATGAATCAATAATTTCCACATATTACTATAAAAAATTAAATTTGCAAAAACAAAATATAACTTAGATCCAATTAAACTTAAAGTTCTTAATGATAAATATTTTAAATTATAGATTCTCCAGGCCAAGGATTTAGTTCACTGGTTCCACTCCCTGCCTCTCAAGCACC
>NW_022900928.1:24318025-24318325 GCF_012274545.1 Fukomys damarensis
ATGTATATGTATATATATATATTCTCACAGAGAAAGAGTGAACTGTGTAGATATGTATATGTACACTCTGATATAATAATGTGTATGCATTTACCATACCCTCTTGGAAGACCGCAATATATTAGGATGTTAATCATTCCCAGATTGGTCGATATATTCATAATGTCATCCATTACTAATAAACTTAGACATATTTGAAACAGTGATAAGTTTATTATTTTAAGTTCATTAGAATAAGAATAGGGAACATATATTAAATGATTGCACCCTTTTTTTTTTTTTTTTTTTTTTTTTTTTTTT
>NW_022900928.1:24318342-24323654 GCF_012274545.1 Fukomys damarensis
TTTTGAGACAGGGTCTCACTATGTAGTTGAGACTGACCTGGAACACACTATGTAGCCCAGGCTGGTCTCGAATTCACAGCGATCCTCCTGCCTCAGCCTCCCGAGTGCTGCGATTACAGGCATGCGCCACCATGCCCGGCTGATTGCATACTTATAAAACTAAATTACAAGAATAGATTTTTTTTTGTAATTCTAAAAATTAAAAGCATATAGCAGATGTAGAGATATATGCTTAATTTTAATTTTTTCATTTTTATATATTTAACTTAATAATTTTTATAAAGGGATCAGTTTTGTAATTAAGTGAAGATAGGATGGTCAGCAGTAAAACTCACAGAGTGAAAGTGAACATGTACATCTAAAAAACAACATTAATTATAACTTTACATTACATACAAAATAATAATTACACCTTTGATGTTGTAAAGGATTTTAAACTATTACATTTTGATATCTTCATAATTTTAGTATAATCTTGAAAAAAATGGATTGTAAGGCATAAGGGGAAATAACTATAAGATAATTTACCGTGTGCTATAAATTTTATAAAATCACTATTAAGAAAGGGATATTAGAAGACATATATAGAAGGAAATATTCACATTCACATTTATAAAAACAGAAATTGGATTGAGAATATGTATATATTCATGTATATGTATAGCTTTATATACATATATATACTTATCACTAAAATATAAGACAGTCATGAAAATAAGGGGGAAAAGAAAGAAGCTTGAATTGAATTGACTCTTGGCAAATGAAATTTAAATAATTAAAAATTTTGTAAAATAGTTATAAGCAATATACAGTATTCAGTTAGTGACGTAGCACGCCTTGGTCCCCACAATAACTAAAATCGTAAAGCATAACAACACCAAATTTTGGCAAGGCTATAGAGCATGGGATTCTGAGAAAAGAAGTGTGAAAGGAAGGTATCAAAATTTGGAAAATACAGTAGTTTCTTCCCCATTATTAATAAACCAAGCTAATCATTACACGCAATTGAACGCCATTTGCTTATTCAAGAGAAAGAACAACACGTTTACCTCAAGATGTGTACAATTATGTTCACAGGAGCTTTATTCATACTTCCCCCAATATGGTAACCATGCAGATAGCCACCAATAAGTGAACAGACATTCAAATTCAGAATGTTTGCACAACAGATATTTGTTCATTAATAAAGGTAGAGTAATTTTAAAAATCCAAATGCCAAAGGAATCAAAACTCATTAAGCTAAGTGAATGATTGCTACAAGTTAACAACACACGGTCAGTACATTATTCTATTCTATTAACTTCTAATATGAAATATAATTATGGGTTCAAAGTTCCACGTAAGTTATTTCTGAGGATTAATCAAGGGTTTTTCTGAGAAGGAAGAAAAGTGAGTGTTTTAAGGTAAAGAAAATATTCTATATCTTTGTAGTGGTGCAGAACATAAAGGTGTACACATTTCTCAACTATTTGAAGATCAAATTTATGCATTAAGTGGATATAGACTTTATTGTAAAATCAAATTCATAATAAGAAAAGGTCAGAAAGTTTATAATTGTTTAAACTGAATGATGCTCATTTATGAATCTTGGTTTAGTTTGTATGTTTCAACATACAAATAATAAAATGGTATAAAACATGTCTGCCCAAATTAAGTGCAATTAGATCATACAAAATACAACATCATTCATTAAAATATTCAGTGTGAGAGCTTCTTTTAGACTGAACATTTTATTTGAATAAAATACAGATATCAAATCAATTAAAAAAGAAACAAAATTTTAAAAATTAAATTTCAATATTGTGTAGCTATATTAAAAGGACATAAAAATGAGAAACTTGTTAAACTTATTATGTCTGATACCAAAATACAAAAACAAGTTACAATAAGAGATATGTTGCCATTAATTTCCCTCATAATACACCCTTGGGCTTGGAACATACTTATTCCACTGTTCTTGCAATTTTCTGAAGCAGTTCTGGGCTCTTTCCTGAATGTCTTTTCTTACGTTCTCTTAGCTGCCTCGCTGTACTGAATCAATTAAAAATCTTTGCTTTCCGCTGTCATTTTGACTTTAGAGAAGAGCCAGGATTTGAAGGGTGCCATGTGTGACGAAGTAGATGGGTAAGAACAGACTGTGATGCTTCCTAAGCCCCATTTTTTTCCCCCTTTTTTTTTTTTTTTTTTTTGTACCAGGGATTGAACTCGGGACTTTCCGCTTGCGAAGCAGGCGGCAGAACCACTAAAGCCCTGGCCTAAGCCTGCTTTTTTTTTAGGTGGTACTTGGAATCTGCAGCATTCATCATATTTTGCTCATAACTCATAAAAACACTCATTCGAGTCGGCTTCAAAACTGTACAGAAGGTGTTGGGAGTGATCAAGTAAATGTGTAAGAAGCAGGAGAGGATAATTTGAGGGGACTTAATGACACTGTGTCTTTTACTCTAATACATTTTTTAAAATTTGTACTATTCACTGTATATTTTGATCACACAGCAATTGTGTAGTGATTTCTGTTGAGAATGATTTTTAGCTTTCTTCTTGGTAATTTCCTTATTTGTACCTCTGAATATCGCTTTAGCCTGTATCTGTGGTTCCTCTGTCGTCAGGAGACAATGTTCTGTTTGGTTATTTCCATTGTGATGCCTATAATTCTGACCTTACACATATTTGACAAGTATAACAATTATAAATTGCTAGATCTATGGTTTAAAGCAAATATCAATAACATATGATCGTGTTCATTCTTACCACTCCCAATAGATTTAGAGCCAGAGCATCTTAACAAAGCATTCCCGGCATTTACTTTCCTACACTGCTCACCCGAACGCCTATCTGCAGGGGCATTGCCTTCCTCAGTGGGGACCTGGGTGCTCTCTCTCTACAGTGATTGCTGAATCAAGGAGAGCGTGGCACTTTCATCTGGGGTGCATCTTTAAGAATACCTGATGTGACTTCCAAAATGTCTCCTGAATATCCACTGCTCTGGTTTACTCCATCTCTGTGAGACTTCATGGGAAAAAAGCCCCAGAATATGAACTGTGACCTAGGCTTCCTTCCCACTGGCACTGTCCCACCTCGTCTTGCAGTGTCAGGCTGGTCTCCCTGCCATGGATGTGCTTGTCCGGGAGGAGCCCTTTATGAGGAGGGGGAAGCTCCCCAGAGAAGGTGTCCGAAGTCGGTCTGTTCCTGGACTGAGGCTCTCTGAGAGCTTGAGGCCTGCAGCTGAAGCCTGCTGCTGGAAACTTGCATCTAGCAAGTTAGGAGCCCCTGGGTATTTTATCTCATGGGTACAGGAATTGTTTAAGATATCAATCTCCATTTCCTCTCTTCATATCCATCGACGTTCTATAATTATGTTGTGGTCGCTTCAAATGTGGGATGTACTTTGATTTTCAAATATATGTTTATTCATCTTTCCTTTGAGTTTCTGACCTCACTGATTTATAGATTACCATATGAATCGTATAATATGGGATCAACACTTGGCTGTTTTACAATCACTTCTAAATTAAATCTTAAATGAGAGGAGCTTATCCTGAAATTCAACAATTCACTTCAAATTTTATGTAATAAATATTAGGGATATGACAATAAGTATGTTGTATCTCGACTTACTACGAAGCGTTACCTAGGTAAAAAACAAATATCATTCCTAGAAAATATAAGTGATCAAGATGTAGCAAATGCTATTTTAGTACTAATGTTACTTCTTATTTGACTTTTTGTATGCTTCTGAAATCATATGGCATTAAGAGATGATTTCATTCTTACCCTGTGATCAACTTTCTTACTAGTCACTCATATACACCTATTATTTATATTGCAAAATTTCTGCACTTAATTTGTTCAATAGATTTTTAATATTTTAAGTCGTATATTTGTGTTTGCTCACATTAGAAATAGGGCACTTGCTATGTCACTTTAAATTTTTACTTATATTAATATTAATATATTTTATTGTGATCTTTTTCAGAAATTTTTAAATTACTTGTTTAAGCACCAATTATAGCAATATATGGAAATAGCATAGTGTGTATTTAATTTTTCATTTATATGTTTACTAAATTTATTTTTTCAGCTTTAATTGAGTTTATTGGTACATTTTAGGGATACAGTACAGTTACTTTCATTGTTGGGATCTTGTACCTCTACATGACAAGTCTTCATTCTCATTTTTTCCCCTTGTCCCTGCCCTCCCTTCACTCCCTTCTCCCCTCCTCATCTACAAACACTTTATTTCCATCTTTTCTTTATCTCACATTTTTTTCTTTTCCCTTATTACCCTTCCCCTACCCATCCCACCTTCCCTACACCCTTTTTATACACTTCTAAAGAAAAATTTTAGTTTATGTGTCTTTTGTTCGTAGGATTTGTTGTTTTTATTATACTTGACACTGTTGTCTTTCCTTGCTGCTTCTTTTCATTAGTCATAGACATGATTTTTATGCAATGATTTCTCTTTTGTTCCTTTGTACATTTTAATTTTTATATTGAGACAGCCCATGTGGTAAAATGGACTGGAAACAAACAAACAAAAAAACAAGCAAAACAATAACACGCCATGTCTCTACAATTTTTTCTTATACTCCACACTTCTTGGCTTCCATTAACACTTTTCTCTGGTAAAAAGGGAATTTACTTGCTGCTTATGTGTCAACATGGCCATGAATAAGGCATCTATCTCTTCAGAATGAAGTATTACAGTGTCTTCCCCTCCTTATTTTCCCCTAGTTACCTCCTTGCGCTACACTTTAGTTCATATGCTATCGTTGCCTCAGTATCCTCAGCAATGAAATGGAGAAATAAATATCATTTCTGAGAGCAGATGGAATCTTTGAGCAAATTACTGCAAAGTTATTAAAATTGCACCTGGCTGGTAAAATGTGTGTTAGAAATGCTTACTATTATCCTTATGCCTGTCAATTATTAACTTCTTATGCTTTTCCAAGTCACTGCACCTTTTTTTTTTTTTTATTGAGTTTATTGGTACATTTAGGGATACAGTACAGTTACATTCATTGTTGGGATCATGTACCTTTACATGGCAAGTCTTGATTCTCATTTTTTCCCCTTACCTTTGCCCTCCCTTCACCCCCTCCTCCCCTCCCCATCTACAAACACTTTATTTTCATCTTTTCATTCTCTCACATTTTTTTCTTTTCCCTTTTTGTTCTTCCCCTACGTATCACACCTTCCCTACACCTTTAGCTCCTTTCCTCCCATTTCTAAATGTCAGTAATCTTATTAGAATCTTATGCATTGTTGCAGAATATTCACACCAGGGAAACTATTTGGTATTTACACATGTG
>NW_022900928.1:24328436-24341661 GCF_012274545.1 Fukomys damarensis
ATTATATCCTTATATTGCACTTGTATTGTTTATTTGGTTTAAAATTTCTCACAGTTATAAATTAATGATTTTACAAATCCACACAGAAGATCCATCTTCCTCAGATATCATAATGTTGCAATTTTTATGTTAAACTAAGGTCCACTTACGCAGGCCGGGAGCTCCTGCGCAGGCCGGGAGCTCGCGCGCACGCCGCCGGGTGATCGCAGACTGCATCTTAATGATCATCTATCTGTGTGTTGTGGATGCAATTATCCTTATATTGCACTTGTATTGTTTATTTGGTTTAAAATTTCTCACAGTTATAAATTAATGATTTTACAAATCCACACAGAAGATCCATCTTCCTCAGATATCATAATGTTGCAATTTTTATGTTAAAGGCTAAGGTCCACTTTGTTTTATGTTAGTTTCCTGATCTCTGAAGCTCAACTTTTGTAATTTATTCCTGAACATTCTAATTACCCTTTCTCTGATCTGCTTAGTTCTGACACCATAAATAACAGGGTTGAGAGCAGGTGGGATGACAACGTAAAAGTTGGCAAGAAGTATATGAATGTATCTAGGAACATTATGGCCAAACCGGTGGGTCATAAAGGAGAAAAATGCTGGAGTATAGAACGACAGCGTGACACAGACATGGGAGCCACAGGTGCTGAGTGCTTTTAACCGGGCGTCTCTAGATGGTAGGTGAAAGACAGCAAGAGGGATCTGGATGTAGGAGAGGAAGATTGCTAAGATATCAAACAGGAGGTTAGAGATGGCGCATAAGCCATAGACGATATTGCCCTTGATGCTAGCACAGGGCAGGCGGGCAATACCCATGTGCTCACAGTATGTGTGGGGAGTGAGTTGATGACCACAGAAGGACAGTTTTAGCATGAGCACCACAAAGGGAATTGCAATGGCCAAGGGTCTCAGGAGAATGATGAAAGCTATGGCTGACACCACCTTGTTTGTGAGGACCAATGTGTAGTGAAGAGGGTTACAAATGGCCACAAAGAGATCATAGGCCATGGCCACAAGCACAGTCTATTCCATGCCAGTGCACAGGTAGATGAAGAACATCTGGATGAGGCATCCTTCAAAGGAGATTTCCATCAGGTTGAACCAGAAGATGCCAAGCATCTTGGGGGTGGTGGATGTGGACAGACCCAGGTCAGTGGATGACAAAATGGCCAGGAAGTAGAACATGGCTGATGGAGTCTGTGTTCAGTCTGAATCACAAAAATAATGGTAACATTTCCCAGAAGAGCAGTCAAATACACAACACAAAATGGAAAACCAATCCACATATGCACAACTTCAAGCCCTGGAATTCCCAGGAGAAGAAACATGTAGGGATGAAACTGTTTTATTGGAGGGAACTTGCTTCTATGCTTCTTTTTTACTTGGACAAATAACAGATCTAATTCTCATTCACTAAGATGCTCCAGTTCTTCTTACCCAATGAAATTGATTTCCTATAAAAATCACATAGAAAATATATTTTTTTCATTCTGATAACCAATCCATCTTGACATAATTGTATGACTTTTATGAAAACTACATTTTCATTTTGTTTCATTTCAATAAAACTAATTAGATCACTACACTTAATTCATATACAAAACATAGGTTAATAAAATATTAGCAAGAACCAATAAAATGTCACACTAAGGACAATATTTGGTAGGCAGAGAAGAATCACACACTGTTAATCTTATTAAATAAGTAGTGCACAGTTTCAATAGTTAAAAAAATCACAACCAAACATGATCTTGATAAGATTTTAATATGCATATTTTGTTTTCTATTTTAGGCATAAACTGTCTCATACTGAATTAAACCACTTTGAAGGAAGAATATGCACCAAAATCACATAAAAGTTCCAAACCCATTTGGATATTCCACTTAATCATAAATGACATAATTTCCTTTTAAGTAGAAAATATAAATTATTTGAGGATAAAATTTGTATAGTAGAAGTAATAGTAGTAATGGTCTTTTTAGTTTTCTGTTAAGAACAGCATAAGACAAAGATGAAATTATAAAAATGTGTTTCTTGGCAACATTAGAAATATCAATTCCATGATGACTCTGTGCAAGTATGTGAAGAAATCAAGTTTAATAATTTTACGTGGTGTTAAGTTTTCTTTTTCTTTTTCTTTTTTTTTGGTACCGGGGATTGAACTCGGGTCCTGACGCTTGCAAGGCAGGCAGCAGAACCGCTGAGCTAAATCCCCAGCCCTTTAAGTTTTCATCATGAAGGCAGTGGGAGATTTTAATGCATATAAAAATTCAAAACAACTATGCCAAACATTGTCATCCTGCATTTACAAAATTGAAAAATAGTGTTTACTCATAATCAATAACACTTTTCATATTTCATAATAAAAATATCTGACCCTAAAATTCTAATGGGCTTCCAGTTCTGTTCATGGCCACTCATCCTGTGCTATTTTCCCTGCAGTTTTTTTTGCTTTCTAAAATTAGAAGGTAACTTGGTCTGGCTTTGAATGATTGAAGGAAGCCACACATCATATTTTTTCCATCTCACTCAAGGCTTTTCCCCTCCACCTCTGTTGTCAGATCTCATCAATTCTATCTTCTCTTGTACAGTTTTTTTGATCAAAATAATTTATTTCCTGGGAGCTTTGCTTTTTCAGCTTTCATTCCATAGCTCTTCATCTTTTGTTGTCTATAGACTACTTCCCTTATTCATCAGTCACCTCTGTCTCCACAAAACATAGCTAAGAACTTCTGCAAACACTTTTACTCCATACCTCCGGTCCCTGAACAAAAGGCGCAAAATTAGAGGAACGAAATCTGCCTCAGGAAGACCATCTATGGTACATGAAAATACTTTCCTGTGTCCTCACTTCCTTCTACATTTTCTTCAGGAGATATATTGAACTTTTGTCACATTGAAATATATGGAAACATTTGCTTTGAAACTTTCAAAAGTTTCTCATCTTGTTTCCTAAAATATTACGAGCAAAGTGCAAGCCACATTTCCATTCTTTTCACTCTTTTCTTGTCATAGGGCAGCTTTTCTGTTTTGTTTTGTTTTATTTTTATTTATTTATTTATTTTTTGAGACAGGGTCTCACTATGTAGTTGAGACTGACCTGGAACTCACTATGTAGCCCAGGCCGGTCTCAAACTCACAGTGATCCTCCTGCCTCAGCCTCCTGAGTTCTGGGATTACAGGTGTATGCCACCATGCTAGGCTTGTCATAGGACAGTTCTGAATAAAGTTTGAATTTAATACTTTACATTCGGTTATTATCTCCTTTTAAATCTTCACATACTTATCATTACACCTTCTTTTAATTGGAAAAATTAATATTGTTTAAAATATTATTTCCACTTTCTCTAATTTTATTCAGCAATTAAATAACTATTAAAAGTATAAACATTTACTTGAAAACCAGAAATCTTTTGTCAAAAACATTAATTATGCCTCTTTATTCACGTGCCTCAGATATTTCTACCCTTGATCCAATATACCATGATTGTAAACCTTCTTTTAATTGGAAAAATTAATATTGTTTAAAATATTATTTCCACTTTCTCTAATTTTATTCAGCAATTAAATAACTATTAAAAGTATAAACATTTACTTGAAAACCAGAAATCTTTTGTCAAAAACATTAATTATGCCTCTTTATTCACGTGCCTCAGATATTTCTACCCTTGATCCAATATACCATGATTGTAATAGTTCTTTTCCATAGTTAAATACTATAGTAATTTTTGAAGGTGCCAACACATAACAGAGATGTACCCTCTGAAAATATTTTAAGTGTATAATAGAGTGTTATCTGTAGCCAGAATGTTTTACGTTGGATCTCTACAACTTAGCCATCCTTCCTTACTTAAACTGTTCAGAATGATGGTAAATCCTCCCTTCCCCCTCTCTCAAGCCCCTGACAACCATTATTCTATTTTAGATTCCTCATACAAGAGGAAACTTCTATTTGTCCTTCTGGCCCTGCCTTGTTTTATTTAACATAAAGTACTAAAGGTTCACCCACACTGTTACATACTGAATAATTATTGAATAATTCCCTTCTTTTTTTAGGGTTGAAAAATATGCCAATGTATGGATATGTTGCATTTTATCTATTTACCTGCTGGTTTGCTTTTAGGTTATTGACACATCTTGGCTATGATAAATGGTCCTGATATGTTAATGGGATTTCAATAACCTATTCTATTCAACATCCTATTTTCAATGCTTTTGGATAAACACCAACAAGCAGGATTGCTAGATCATATGAGAACACCTTACAATTTTTCATAATTGTCTGTACCATCATATACATTCCTATTATCGGGCTACAAGGGTTTTTCTTTCATCATGTTTCTACCACTATTTTTTTAAATAATCCCCCCTACAGTTGATATTGTTTATATCACTGGCATTTTTCTGAGCACTATTTCATATATTTATTTGTATTATGTGTGTCTTCTTTACAGAAATGGCTTTTGCCTATTTTAAAATCAAATATTAGGCTTTTTAATTTTACTGTTGACTATAAGAAATCACTATATACTTTAGAAATTACCCCTTCTCAAATGCATAATTTCCTCTTTATTCTTATGACAAAGGCTGCCTTTTCCCCCTGCTGATTCTTTTGCTTTGCAAACTCTTTTTACAATTTGATGAAGAATCACTCTTATTTTAATGTTTCTTGCCTGTGCTTTTCATGTTATCTTTAAAATGTCTGTGTCTTTTTAAGTAATTTTGAGTGAATGAATCATTCCTAAATGTTAAATCAGTTTATTATTTGTTGTTTTCCTAACATTTAAATATAGTGTAATATTATGTTTAAATGTGTACCTTTTGCAGATGCCACTTTCTTCCTTTGGTCTATATTAAGAGAGTTATGAAGAATATTGTAAAATGTATTCTATGAAATATCATGCACTTATGAGAAGATTATGAGTTTCATGACCTTATTTTGCTCCAATATATGTTTACTCATGGCCAAGTAGAGATGAACATGTTAGATATTTTCATTTTGAAATTTTTCTCCCTCTTAAGATACATAAAATGCACATCAACATTCTAAGATTACTTAAACTGGTGATTTAATGAATATATTTGACTTACAGAAACTTTTTGATGGGATACTTGTAAAAGTATTGCCAAAATAACAATTTCAGGCTCACTAGTTTTGAAAACTATATTATGCTGTAATAAATAAAAAATTTTACATAACTTTTTCAAAGAAGCATTAATTGTTTTACTTTTTCCTAGGTGTATAAATTGTACAGGACATAGCTATTTTAAAAATAGAAAAAATGGATATAACAGAAAGTGTATATTTTGCTCTTAGCACAGTGTCTGAAATATTTTTGGAGATTAATTCATTTTTAATTCTTCTCTAACATTTACTAAATATCAGCTTGTACTAGAAAAAGTGCACGCATTATTTTATTTCACCTCTGTGATATTTTATAAAGATAACTTTTTCTCAACTATGATGAGCATAGACTGAGGCTCAGGTGAATTACGAAGCCACTGACTAATCTATTTACCATGTACCACAAAGAGAAGCAGAGATTCACAATTCATGTGTGCTACAACCTGATGTGCTGACTTCTAAGTATTGAACAAAGTTTTCATATATATTCATGACAAGACATTGAAAATATCATTAGAGTAAGATATACTGAGATCACTTTGCAGAAAGTGTTTCATTGTAGTCAAATTTTGAGCCTACATGTAGAAAGGTCCAGATATTGTGGCACATGGCCAAGAGAAAGAATGCTTATTACATGTCCTGACCACACCAAAATATTGTTTTCTTCCACTGTGTTGCTCCTTTTGTGTCTACCTCATTCACGTTCATACTCCTATTCATGTGTTTGTGTCAGGTTCTAACTACCTTTTAAAAATTCTTGATAATTTCCTATAATTCACAGCAATGTTCTTTTTTTTCATACTTTCTAGCTAATGTTTATTTATTACCTTAAATTAGGGTTCAAAAGCCAGACAGGGATAAGTACAACTGACCTGCTCCGCAAATCTGTCACAGAATTAGTGCAGACAGGAAGTAAGCTTAGTGCAGGCAGGAAGTAAGTTTAAGGTCTCCACACTGTTCTTAGAACAGGCTGAGAGAGGAGAATCTGACCAGAAGTTCTACCTCTGACTTTACACAACAGCCAGGACAGTATGTAGGAAAAATGCATATTCTCAGTCCTGACCTGGAGATTCTGGATCTTTAAGTATAGAAGAGTAATCACACATCTGCAAAGCACTTGAGTTAATTTTATTCAACAATTTGATCACTTTGAAACTACAGTGTGCATGAGTGACTATTAGTTGAAATATATGAAATTATATCACCATGGATTTAATGAAGCAAAATAGAAAGCAATATCTCTTAATCTCGAATTTTAAGTGTGGACCCTCCTTTGAACCCCCCCAAACAAATTCTTATTTGACACTGACTCTGCCCTGTGCTATGAAGCTCTCAGGGTTTGGAGCATTTATCTGTTCCCTGAAGTTATATGTGGGAAAATTTTGCTTCACTATATTTTTTCTTCCACTTGTTTTAAAAATATGCCCATCAATAGCTCTCTAAATTAATACATTAAAATGCCATACTTAGTGTATGACAAATATACAGTAATAGTAGGCAGATATAGTTTTCTTCAGGATTTGCAAGTGTCTTGCTATAATCTCAGAAAGGAAAAGATATGAAAAACTTCAAAACTGTTGAATTAAACAAAACATGTTCTTCCTTTGGAGGCTGTAGATGTTCAGAGATTCTTAGAATACTAATTTTTCTCATTTTCGAACTAAAGATTTCCATGAATTTACAAGTGTTTTGCAAAACTATCAAATGGTCTTGGAATATTTTATTTTTGTCCCTTTCAAAGCAGGAATAATACGCAAATTACTCAAACACTTTTTAGTTGCCTAAACTCTGATAGTATGAGATGAGGGTAAACAAAAATGGCATTAGAAGAGAGAAGAGGAAATGAATCATACTAGTCAAACAGACCCAAAATCAATAATTTGGGGGCAAGATTATATGAAGGACAGTTTTCTTTCTGTAACTTGGACCTCAGTAGTCAAAATAGGTTTTGTAATGTGTGATAATGAAGAAAGTCTAGGCTTCGCATGTGAGACAGATGCTGCTAAAATGGCAATTTCATTTCTTTCAAGCTGACAGTTTTGCATATACTTCACTTACTTCAAAAAGACATTTTCATATATATTCTTAAAAGGACATAACATTCAGGTTTAATTCAGAATTACAAATGAATATAAACAATATATCAGGAGAACAGCATGAAACAAGAAATTTTATGAAGTAATTGCTGAATTATTTGAATTTTATTCATGCTATTTTTGTATTGCTGTCCTAATATATGTGTGTTCACTTCCAAACAGAAAATATTTATGAAGCTTATAGAAGTGATTTATATAAAATATTGCTTAAATATCACACATATAAAGTTACAATTGGCCTTTAAATGATGTGCTTTTTATTTCAACAATAATTTGGGGAATTTAGAGATTCTGAATCTGTTATTTCGTATCACCATGTTTGATCAAGGCTGTGGTATCGATTATTCATCTTGAGAGTAAACTGGAAACTCAGTTATGGAAAGTTCTGCAAGGTAGCTATGCTATGAAGACATTTAAGAAAAGGCAAGGGAAACAGGATTTAAACCTAAGATACAGTGAGTGTGCAACAGAGGCTGGGGAGATAATGAGCATGTTGGAGAGGGAATGCGGGAAAAAAAGGAAGAAGGACAGTAGGGCTAAGTTTCTGTTGCTATGTCCACTGTTACTAATGACAATTCAATATATAATATTACAATTAAATATATAATTCAAAATGACTAGTGGATATAATTTTAATGTATCCAACATTATCAGTATCCATATCAGTATCCAACACTATCAGTGTTATCAGTGTTTAAGATGCTATGGATATTCCAATTGCCCTCATCTAAGCATTGCAATTGTCGACATATACTGACATGCCATACTGTACCATTAAATATATGCACATTAGGAAAATGGACAAGCTGAACTAGATGATAAAGACTTGGAGACAAACAGCACAATGTTATAAAGATATTCAAACACACACACACACACACACACACGGTTTATCCATGTGTTTAAGAATATAATTGGCTAAAGAATTCACTGGAGTACACACCTGAGTCTGAGTAAACTGTTACCTTGCTTTACCTTTGATTCTCCATGCTGTCCATGTCCTCCCAGATTTCCTTTCTCTTCCTTTCCTCTCATCTACTTATATCCTCCTCAATTAAACCATAATTAAATGGCCACAATATGGTCATTTGTTAAAGCCACACCTTTCTGGCAACTCTTTCTAGATGAGCTCGTTTACCTCTTCAAACTATTTCAACTTTTACCCAGTCTGTGTTAAGTGGGAGGTATGTACTCCAAGCACTGCCCCTTAAATGGAGTATGCACACAGAGGTGCTCCCTGGGGAACAGAGACATTCACAGGAGCTAATTTCATGCTTTATAAACATGGGGAATAAAGTCATTATGGATAGAGGTAAATGTCTTGATTCTTAGCTTAGACCCCAACCTTATGCTAATCATGCACTGCCTTATCGTTAAGCAGGATTTGCAATGAGAAAGGCTTGCCTGTAATGCTTTATTTTCCAGAAAACTATAACTAGTTTCCTTCTGGCCAGCCATGGTACAAGTCTAGGTGACAAAGAATCTGGGATGATTGTTCCACTGGGTTTGACGTCATGCTGGATGTCCTTCCTCCCTTCCCCCCCCTTCCTCCTCCACCTTCTCCACTTCCTCCTCCTCTGCCTTCTTTTCTTTCTGTCTTTTTCTCTTTCCTCCTCCCCTCCCTCCCTCCCTTCTTTCCTTCCTTCTTCTATCCCTCCTTCCTTCTTTCTTTCCAATGTTTATTTAGGATCTCTGTTTGGTCAAAAATTTCAAAACTTAACTACTTTCTCTCTCCCGCCCCAATCATAAAAAATTCAACCTTAATAAATTAATGAAAAATTAAAACACAACATTTATCCCTCATTTTATGGAATATGTATTAGAAAAATATAGTAGGGGAGATTATATATACAAATAAATATCAGTCTGTTAAAAACACAAATACACATTTTTCCTAGTTGTAATTAATAGTAAAACATGGTACCTTAAAAAATACTAAGAGATAGAGGTCTGGAGAAATACATATGAATTGCAGGAAAAGGGCTAAAAGAATAGACTTCAGACAGACTGAATGGACTGAGATATCATCTCTCTTAATATACGCCTTTGGGCAAGAAATAAACTGTTTCTACTCCATTTAAAAATTCAGCAATATAAAACCTAGGGTGAAGCAATTTCTTAAAGTTTCAAAAATTTAACACCTATACACACCTCAATGCATTTCATAATAGAGTAAGAAATGTGCATATTTTTGTTGCTAATAATCTGAAATAAGACATTTTGTGGATATTCATACAGATTACAGAGGCCATAGAGCTCTGTCCTAGGATCCAGTGTTTAAGGAAGCTCGATAAATGACACCCTATTGGCTACTCATGTAGATTTGTTGACACTAGAACATAGCACATGGGCACCACACATACAACATTCAGAATGGCACCTTTACTCCTGAATAAAAGCTCTTAGTATACTTGGTTCAGTTATTTGTCTAAATCGCTAAGCTGAGCTTTCTAATTATTTTCCCCATAACTTGCCCTTTCCTGAAAAATTCCACTTTTTCAAACCACTTCCTTCCAGTGGCAGGAGCACAGCTTACCCAGGAAACTGACCAAGAGTGATTCTGAGATGCTCAATGTTAGCAGCTCCTATGTCACATCAACTCCTGTGCTTATGGATTCAAGGGCTCAGATTTTTGGGTTCCTTTGCCAACAGTCTTCTTCCATTATTTCATCGGTAGGCTAAAATTCTTGGTATTCATAAAGTATGTCTTATTCCTCTGTTCTAGTTCTGTAATGTATTACTACCTGGTAATTTTTAAATTTGTTTAAGTTTCAGATAAAACAGGACTTTTTTGCCACCCTTAAAGATTCCAAAATATTTAAAAATGAAAATATAGTGCAAAGAGATTTTTATAAGTCTTTCCTAATTTATAGTATCCTTAAAATTTTCCTACGGAGAAAACTAGGCTCATTTGTCTCAATTAATAAGACAATATTGATACAGTATTATTAAGCAGAGTTCACTCAAAATTCAGACTTCATTTTATGCTAGTGTATTTTATGTCTTATGGGATCCTGTCTGAGCTATTACAATATGTACAAATCCTAGTAATCACCTTAGGATGCTTTTGAGTGTGATGATTCCATTGTCTTTCTTGCTTTAATGACTGTTTCTATGAGCTATAATCAGCCATTTTCTAAAATTTTCTTCACACGGGATTAGACTGATTAGTCTCCCTGATTAACCTAATGCTGAAGATTTTGAGGAACACTGGTGAGCCTTTATACTTTTATTTGTTTACTTCCTTACCGGGGATCAAACTCGGGCTTTTGCACTTGCGAGGTAGGCGGTGGCAGAACCACTGAGCTAAATCCCCGGCCCATATACTTTTAATATATTTCCATATCAAAGTTGCATATTACTAACCTGACATTGCTGTAGATATTGAACTTGATCGCCTAAGTGAGATATTTCTTATCAGGAAATTCTTGCTTTCTCATTTCCACATTTTTTCCTTTGAAAATAAATTACATTGTAGAGCCAATAATTAATTAACCAGTTTGAGGCTATCCTCCACTTCCTTCAGGATGGAATAAACTCAAAAAGTAATTAGGATTGATTTTCTAAAAGTCATGTAGCTATACATGTATGAATTCATGAATACATAATATGTCAGATTCCTGCCCAATGCCACTTAACTTGTCAAAGCATCATGTTTGGCCACTGAAACATCTTTTTCTTTCTTTCTTTCTTTCTTTCTTTCTTTCTTTCTTTCTTTCTTTCTTTTTCTTTTCTTTTTATTGAGTCTATTGGTACATTCTAGGTATGCAGAACTGTTACATTCATTACTGGGGTCTTGTACCTTTACATGACAGGTCTTGGTTCTCATTTTTCCCCTTGTCCCTGCTCTCCCTTCACCCCCTCCTCCCCTCCCCATTTACAAACATTTTATTTCCATTGAAACATCTTTCAATTTCTATCTGTTCTATCACCAAAACTACAATTCCTAATTTGGGGAGTATACAGGAGGATGCTTCCTTCTTTTCTGATAAAATGAGGAGATTGGAGTTATGTTGTTCATTACCTTCTCAAATCTTAGCATGAGAAAAATTTTGAATTTGTCCCTTTTGTCAGATGATGGCATTATAAACAAAATTCTGGGTGATGGTTGTATACACTAGATGACCGAGCCAAAAACTATGTACAGTAACTTACATAAAATACTTATCTGTAAATATTTATATATCTATACTTATCTGCTATCGATCTGTCTTCATAATCATCTATCTCATGCCAAATATAATGATTACTCTAACCAGAATCTGATACCACACAGATTGTTCTAGAATTATCTCATTCTTATCTGTAAATACCCAGGGCAGCAAGAAGAAACCTGTTTTCTGCTATTTGCTATTCTTTGCACAGTAGATTAATGCAAGTGTTCTTATGTAGCAGTTAGAAATGTTATTACCAAATCCCTGGGGTAGGAGGAACGTTATTCATTACAGTGCAGTGCTTATGTATATTTCTATGTGCATTTATTTTGGGATGCTATTCATTACCAAAATTCCTTTGATTACATTTTTCTTCATTCACTGTAATGAAGTTAAGGTAGAAGGTGTGAAATAAAAGACAGACAATAGGAAAGAGACAGGAAAGAGGAAAGTTATTTCCACAGTGGTTGCACCAGTCTGCACTCCCACCAACAATGGAGAAGGTTTCCTTTCTCCCCACAGCTCCACTAGCATTTGTTATTGGTTGGTCTCTTAATAGCAGCCATTCTTTCTGGGGTGAGGTGGAATCTCAGTGTTGTTTTCAGCTTCATCTCTCGAATGACCAGGGATGTTGAACATTTTTTTCATATATTTATCTACTGCTTTTACTTGTTTGTTTGAGAAATGTCTGTTCATTTCAGATGCTCATTTTTAAATCTTTGTATTTAAGGGTATGATTTTTTTGAGCTCTTTATATATTTTAGATAGTAGTCCTTTGTCTGCGGAGTAGCTGGTAAAATTTTTGCCCACATTATAGGTTGTCTCTTAGCTCTGTAGGTGATTTCTCTTGGAGACTGGATAAAGAAGATGCGTCTTTTTAATAAAATGGAGTACTACTCAGCCATAAAGAATAAGAAACCAGAAACATTTATAGCTAAATAGATGCATATTGAGGCTATACTCTTTAGTGAAATAAATATGACACACTTGAGAAAATACCGAATAGTTTCTCTGGTGTGAAAAACTAAAAGTGTAAATAAGGTTTAAATGCTATAATTGAGAATGTGAAATAGGAAGAAAATGTTTAAAGGGAAAGTGAGAAGGGGAGGGGAAAGGGAATAAGGGAAAAGACAAAATGTGAAAAAAAGGACAACATGGAAACAAAGTTTTTGTAAATAGGGAAGTGTGAAGGGAGTGAAGAGAGGGCAGGGGTATGGGGAAAAACAAAAACCAAGACATAACATGTAAAGGTACAAGATCCCAGTGACAAATGTAACTGTACTGTTTGATTTAAATATACAATAAACTTAATGGGGAAAGAAAAAGTTATTGTATGCTGCATATGTTTCATTGTCAGTTTATACTTTCACTCTAACGAGGTGTAAAAGCTCACTTTCCAGGATTTCCATTTCTTTAGATATGTTGATGTCTTTATTGTTGAAGATGGTCTATGTTGAATAAAAAATACATTTCCAGAACAGGAAAGTCTGTAAAAGTAGAGACTAGCTCAGTGGTTATCAGAATTTAGTGGGGGAGAGACTGGGAGATGGTAGTGAGTGGAATGTTTTGTTTTGGATAACAAAAATGGTATATATTTGATTGTAGTCACAGTTGAACAACACTGTCCTATATGCTGAGATTACTGATACATGTACTTAAAGTTTTCAAATTGTGTTGCATACAAATTTTAGTTCAATCGGGCGTGCGCGTGAGCTCCCGGCCTGCGCGGGAGCTCCCGGCCTGCGCGACAACAGACCCAGGAAGGACCCAAGGACCCCAGAGGGGGTTTTTTTCAGCTGCCTGCCTACCTGCCTGTCTGCGATCACCCGGCGGCGTGCGC
>NW_022900928.1:24346639-24372463 GCF_012274545.1 Fukomys damarensis
ATTCATAGGAAAATGGATACATATTGAAGATATACTCCTAAGTGAAATAAATAAGTCCCACATGTGTAAATACCAAATAGTTTCCCTGGTGTGAATATTCTGCAACAATGCATAAGATTCTAATAAGATTACTGACATTTAGAAATGGGAGGAAAGGAGCTAAAGGTGTAGGGAAGGTGTGATACGTAGGGGAAGAACAAAAAGGGAAAAGAAAAAAATGTGAGAGAATGAAAAGATGAAAATAAAGTGTTTGTAGATGGGGAGGGGAGGAGGGGGTGAAGGGAGGGCAGAGGTAAGGGGAAAAAATGAGAATCAAGACTTGCCATGTAAAGGTACATGATCCCAACAATGAATGTAACTGTACTGTATCCCTAAATGTACCAATAAACTCAATAAAAAAAAAAAATTTTAGTTCAATCAAGATATTACATAAAAATAATAACAACGGGCTCAATTGGTTCAAGGTTGGCATGTGAAAAAAACTCACATTTTATACTGGTACACGTACATGATATATAATGATTATATTCATCACACGGAGGTGGGGCATGTACTGGATGTTTCTCAATTCCATTTTTAATCCCTCTTTTCTCTCCTCTTCCTCACTCTCCTCCATCTCTTGGAGATACACGCCCATGTGAACACACACACAGACACGAGAGAGAGAGAGAAAGAAGAGAGACTACATATGTTATAAATGTATATGTATTTTTATACATGTTTGTAGTATGTGATGATGACATTCCTCCTAAGGACTTGGTGTCTATACTCAGCACTTCGCAATTTCCTCTTTCATTATTGCATTTCCCTCTCCCCACTTCATCTCTCAGTTCCCTTCCCGTATACCAAAGACCCAACACAAGTTAAAGCTTGTGTGTCTGATTTATTTCACTTAACAATATGGTCTCAAAGTGCACGCATTTTTCTGCCAGTCACTCATGTTTATCTTTCTTTATGTCAGAATAGTCCCCATTGTTACCTATATCACATTTTTTTTCTTTTTTTCTTTTCTTCTTTTTTTTTTTTTTTTTTTTTTTTTTTTTTTTTTTTTTTTTTTTTTAACCAGGGATCAAACTCTGGTCCTTGCATTTGCAAGGCAGGCACTGAAACCACTGAGCTAAATCCCTGGCCCTAGACCACATTTTCATTATCTATTCATCTATTGCTAGACGTATAGGCTGCATCCAAGATTTAGGTAGTATGAATTGTGCTACTGTAACTATGCATATACTTGTACCACTTGTAACTCAATTTTTTAAATTCTTTGGGGAAAGTACCTAGAGGAGGAATATCTGGTTCAAATGGAATTTTTAGTTGTAGTTTTTGAGAAATCTTCACGGTGTTTTCCGCAGTGGATGTATGCTTATACTCTCACTAACAATGACAAAGCATTCCTTTTTACCCATAGCCTCTCCAGCATTTTCTATTATTTGATTTCTAGAAGGCAGCCAGTTTTTCTGGAGTAAGACAGAATATCGGTGTTATTTTAATTTACATTTCTAGAATGACCAGTTGAACATTTTTTCATGTATGTACTGTCTATTTGTACTTCTGCATCTGAGATGTAGCTATTCATTTCAAAAGTCTATTTTTGATTGGGTCTTTTACTGGGGGGGTCTACTTTTTTTTAGTTCTTTATATGTTCTAGGTATGTCTTTGTTTAAAAAGAAGCTGGCAAAATGGTCCCATTCTGTAGGCTGCCTGTTCATTCCACTGATGATTCCTTTTGCTGGGCAGGGTTTTATTAATTCGATGTGATCCTATTTGCTGGCTGACAATTGGTATTATTTCTTGTGCAATTCGGTTCTTCTTTCTTTTTCCCCCAGAAAGTCTTTCCCTACACATGTGTCTCGTTTTGTGTTCTTTAATAGTTTCTCCTTTTTCCACTTGCCCATTCCTTAAGAGTTTGCTAATACTCTTTTTGCCTTGTATAGCAGGTCAGTAAATGAAAAAAATCGAAGTGTGAGTTAGCACACTTTGGGAATTGAGACACATTCCTTTTCTCTAGAGTACCACCAGACTCCTAAGGGAAGTATTGTAAATGTTATAAACCCTGGAACAGTCCTGGTCCTTGCTGAACTGAGAAGCACTTCACAGGTGGCCCAAAACAGAGGTACTTGCACATTCTTCTCTGAAGTTCATATTTGATTATTTTAGCATCAGCCAGAAGGAGCATTTAGAGTTCCAAAATTCTATGAACAAATGGGAGGCTCTAACTTACTCTAATAAAGAAGATAATGAAGGAGAAAGAGATGGTTATTCTGAGAAAAAAATAAATACATAAAAAGCAGTGTAAATATTGGTGTCAGATCTTGCTTTAAATTAGTAGATCCAAGAACGAGCTATGTAGCTTCCAAGAGAAAAATTTCACCATGGTAACATCCTCATGAGAGTGTTTTTTAATTGTACTGATACATTTTAGGTATACAATGTAATAACATCCATTATTCAAAATTTGTACCTTTACCTAATCTATCTTGGTTCTTATTTTTCCCCATTCCCTTAAACACCTCCAACCCTCCCTATGTATAAAGACTTTGTTTCCTTTTTCCATTTTCTCACATTAATTCCATTGCCTTCTTTCCTTTCCTGTACCCCGCCCCCTTCCCCTTCCCTTTTGCCCCTTTACTTCCTATTTCACGCTATCTATTATGCCTTTTAGTCCTTATTTACACTTTCAGTTTCACTCTGAGGAAGTCCAAAGATGTATTAAGCATATCTTGTTCTAAGGCACTGCTCCTGTGCATAGAACTATATCCATGAAAGGAACTGAAAACCAAAATCCTCACTATCCTGTAACATTCAATAAGTAACAGGTTTGTTTCTTATAAGGTAATGCATCGAGATCTGTGGAAAGCTCTTAACATCATGTTCTTTACCCTATGATGACCCTTGTTCTCATTGTTTATATTTTCAATGTAACCCTGAAGAATTATAACCACAGATTACTTTGAAACCATTAGTCATTTGGAGAGATTAGAGATTGTCGGGCATCTTTCTTTAAGTCAACCTGATATTTCCATTCTGACACCTGTTACTTAATGAATATTATAGGATAATAAGGATTTTGGCTTTCAGTTCTGTTCATGGATATAGTTCTATGCATGGGAGCAGTGCCATAGACCAAGGTATGCTTAATATAACTTTGGACTTGCTCAGAGTAAATGTATAATTCATAAAAGCTTAATTATTCAGAAGGCAACCTTCAAAAGTTTCCTGATTATCTTTGTAATTTATAGTTGTAGAGTTGAAGTCTACCATTCTCAGTATGAATGTATACCTTGTGTTTGTGTAACTAGTGCCATCAAATTTCTTTTAATATTGCAGCCATTATCATATTCATGGTTTCATTTTTGTTATAATCATTTACTTTTTTAAGCAAAATATTTAGTGGTACATTTTCAATATACATGAAGATGACCCTCATAATAGGGAATTTGCAACTGTACATGATATATCCTGCCTCTAGAACATGTTCATAATTTTTAAATGAGTTCTTAGTCAGAAATTTCTGTCTTGTCTTTTTTTTTTTTATACCAGGGTTCCAACTCAGGACCGTGCACTTGTGAGGCAGGCAACAGAACCACTGAGCTAAATCCCTGGCCCTATTCTCTATTATTTCTCCCATACAAATTCATGTTGGAGGAAATACCCTTCTGTGAGATTTCAGTGATGTCAGTTCTATTGAAAACACTCTGGCAATTCCAGACTTTCACTGAAGAATAAAAAAATGTTGGATTTTTATTTTCTGCATAGTGTACTTGTTATGGTTTTACATGTCATAATGAAGAAAATACCTAAACGGCTCAACCTAGATTGTTATCACTAATATTCAGTGGTACTTAATAAGAACTCAATGTAATTCTTATCATTCTTCTCGCACAAATATAATTTTCCATTAATGAGCTCATACTATATATTCAGAAGCAGTTTAATCCAGTGCAGTGATTCAATATAACCTTGCTTTGGTTTTGTCAAAACGGATACTGACAAAGATACACCTGTCTGATTCATTTACATCAACTATAAAATTGAATCTTGCCAGGTGTCTAACTAAATTATGTTAAGTAGTTTTAAACAACTCATATACCGCTTCTAAGTATGACTTGTTATCACACTTGTTCAAATTCCCTGAATTATTGTAACACTAAAATATTTTGGTATTTAATTGTTCATCCAATAAATATAGACTAATTTATTTATCCAATTCAACAGGGCCAAAACTTACTTAATTACACTTTTTACACCTTCAGAGCTATTCAGCATAGGGACGAGTACAAATTCAAAACATTTATTTATGAACAGGTTTTCTTTTCTTAACTCCTGTTTGTTACCCTATCTACTTGGTTTGTTATTGTTTTGTTTTATTTTGTTTTAAACTTTTTAAAAAAATATAACACCACAAATACAGGTCACCTCTACTCTTTGTAAACCTCTGGATTACTTAGGAGAAAAACAGGAACTTAGAATATTACCATTTTTTTTTAAATGCAGGAAACATAAGTAGAGAAAACTCTCTAAACCTCTGATCCTTGCCAGGAACTACTGTACTTTGGGCTGTGCTGGCTGAAGAGAGTTCTGGGAAGTGGACATTGTACCCTCACTGTTCTAGTACACTAATTTCTGGTGGCATTGCAGTATGCTCCTAATGCTTGGATGCATTTCCTTGAAAAGACTAAAATGAACAAAGCAAAGAGAAAACTCTGTTTCTACATGGGTCCACCTTTTCTTGTCTTTTTTTGTATTTGGTACGGATCGAACTTGGAACCTTGCACTAGAGACGCAGGCAGCGGAACCACTGAGCTAAGTCCCTGGCCCCCTTTTCTTTTCAATTAGTAGATGTTTGAAGTGCATAATGTTTACCTTCCTTGTGGAGAGTGGGGACATGTATTCAACACATCTTAGTTCCTTTTCTCATCTCTTTATCCCTCTCTCCGAGTCTCTCCTTCTCATGGAGAAAGTTCTAGCTCCCTACTTCCTACTCTCTGTCTTCTATTGTGCTCTTTTTGTAAGCCTCTTATGAGAAACCATGTGATATTTATGCTTGTGTGTCTGATCAATGTCACTTAAGAGTACAGCCCCAAGATGTGTCCATTTTCCAATAAATGACATGTTTATCTTCACTTCACAGATGGCACAGTATAGGTTATTAAATGATTTTCCTATAGCCCCCTAATAATGATGGAATCAAGACACTTGGCAATTCATTTAAAAGTGTTAAGTGTGTGCAAGTGGTGGGAAGGATTCAGCCTTATCCCACAGCTTTTTGCTACTTGATATTGTCCCAAGAAAGAGAGAGGTTTTACAGTTTTAAGTAATAGCAGAAAGACATAATTGTGTTTATCTTAGGGTGAATTAAATTAATAGGAAGAAGGTATAAAACAGCTGTAATCATTCTAATGCTTAAAGAGTAAAAACAAATGCTTTAACAAACTTATTCCCGTTTTAGCAATAAGCATATGGATTGTTATTAGCCTTCTGAGTCCTGAGATCAGTGGTTTTAATTTGGAAATAACTTCAGGAGCTAGTTTTTATTCAAATTGCCAATTGTTTTCTTTGATTACATTTCAAAGGGAATTTCTTTTTCTGGTAAGAAAGAATAATAATAATAACACAGATACTGATTTACTTAGTTTGTTTCTGTTGATCTCCATACTATACAAGTCATGCATATACAAAAATATCTTGAAACTACAAGCTGATCTTTTTAATGTAAGATCTATGATACTCTATGTACTTTAGAATTGTCAAAGGTGGCAATATAATCACATAGGTAATACAAATCACTGCCAAGTAAAAATGTAGAGAGGGCGAGATGAATGATAATTTCATTTAAAAATGTAATTCCCTTGGAAGAATTATGATTGTAAATAGGAGAAAAGATATCAGTAGCATATTTTGTTTTATTACATTAGAATATTACTTAATATTTATCTGTATATTATTTGGAATAAAAACATTTATAATATTTTAATTGTAAAAAGGTATGCTTCAAATAATATGGAATTAATAATATACTTAAGGAGGTAAAGACTTACTTATATTGGGAACATGAATAATTTGGGGCACGTTTGGTGAATTTTTCTTTTGTTCGTACACATCTATGCTTTATTTAAGGAATAGGGGAAATTTATTTAAAATAGTTTTTTTATCTTTTGAAATACCTAAAACGTGTCATCTTTCCTTAGTGAAATCAAGGTTAAAATCTAGTTTAGCACTAGCAGAATGCTACAGATTATCGTATTTTCCCAAATTCTTTCTAGCATAACACTGAATAATTAAAACTACTAATGAATTTTATTCGTTCTAATTAGACTGGAAATTCAGAGAGATTTTCTCTCATCGTCCTGTCATGTTGTTTGCCAATGGTACCTACTCCATACCGTCTGTTTTCATGCTAACTGGGATCCCAGGACTTGAAACAGTGCAACACTGGATTGGGATCCCATTCTTCGTCTCCTTTATCCTGGCTGCCATCGGAAATGGCCTCCTCATCGCCGTCATCCGCTCGGAGCGCAGCCTCCACGAGCCCATGTTTGTCTTCTTAGCTGTACTGGCAGCTACTGATCTGGGTCTGACCCTGTGCATCACCCCAAAAATGCTGGCCATCTTTTGGCTTCAATCAAGGGAGATTCACTTTGACTCCTGCCTCGCCCAGATGTATTTCACTCACACTTTCCAGTGCACGGAGTCTGGCATTCTCCTAGCCATGGCCTTCGACCGCTATGTGGCTATCTGCGAGCCCTTGAGGCACTCCGCTATTCTCACCAGGAAGGTGCTGGTCAGCATCGTCATGGCAGTGACCATCCGGGCAGCTGTTGTCATCATCATGTGTCCCCTTCTAATTAAATTGCGCCTGAAGCGTTTTCGGACGACGGTCATTTCTCATTCCTACTGCGAGCATATGGCTGTGGTAAAGCTGGCTGCCGAAGACGTCAGAGCCAACAAAGCATACGGACTGTTTGTGGCTTTCTCGGTTCTTGGATTGGACGTGATCTTCATTTTTCTGTCCTATGCCTTCATCTTCCGGGCTGTTTTTAAATTGCCACAGAAGGAGGCACGGTTTAAGGCATTTAACACATGCACGGCCCACATCTTTGTTTTTCTTCAGTTCTACATTCTCACATTTTTTACATCCTTCATACACAGATTTGGCTTCAGTGTTGCTCCTTGTGTACACATTCTGCTGTCCAACCTCTACCTCCTAGTTCCACCCCTGCTGAATCCCATTGTCTACGGAGTGAAGACCAAGCACATACGCCTCGGAGTCGTCAAGATGTTCTTTCCCGAGGGCTGAATGGAAAGATGCCCAGGCTAATACACCCAGCATTTCCTGTTATGTAGAGTGGTAGTACGATAATATTTATATTATTAGTTTCCGCAGGATAGATAGGATTTCATAAATAATATTACAAAGAATTAATATCACATTTTCAGATAAAATTTTGATTATTTAATCAAACCAGAGGATATTTTCTTTTCAAACCTCATTTACCTTTTATTGTCCGTTGACTGCTCTTCTTCCTTTCTTTACAACTAAACTCGCAGATACATGACAGAATGTTTATATTTTAATTTTTAGTAAATTCTCAATTCTCTAAGAACTCATTGACTTAAACATTTATATATAACATGATAAAATACAGGACTAAAATTTTCCTTTTTTCTCTTCTTTTCACTTTACTTTTTCCCTCTTTCTTTTTTCTTTTTTCGTTCCTTTCTTTTTTTTCTTTTCTTGAGTTTATTGGTACACTTTAGGTATACAGTACAGTTACATTCATTATTGGGATCTTGTACCTTTACATGACAGGTCTTGGTTCTCATTTTTTCCCCCTTTTTTCCTTTCTTTCTTTGCCTCATTGCGAGTTCTGTATTGGGTTATCTTATTAGAATTAAATGGAGACCCAAACTATCATTAAACCCTTTTAAATCATCCTTAAATTTTCTACAAGTTACTTCTTGCACACTGATATCTCATTCAAGTTTATGTAGTGCTTGCCATTTTTTTGTTTCCTTGTACCGGGGATTGAACTCAGGTCCTTGCGCTTGCAAGGCAGGCCACCGAACTGCTGAGCTAAATCCCCGGCCCTGTAATGCTTACCTTTCTGTTCCTCAATGAACCTCTGAAGAAAGCAGATCTGTGTCTTTGAGGGGCAATGAGGAGACAGCAGTCATGTGTCTTCCTTGGTAGACTACTAAGGCCCTGATGTGAAAGGGGACTTTATTATCTGTGTATCACCGAGTTTTATATCTCTAAATTGCTAAAAAAAAAAAAAAAAGCTAATTGTTCTATTAGCTTATGTATTTCACAATATCCTCAAACCTTATAACTCTAATGTAAAATGTGCACATTATAGTGATTTGTAATAAAGCATCTTAAAAATATCGTATTTGCCTATATTAATTGAACATAGTGAACACTTCTTGAGCAGAAGCATGATAGAAATTCATTAGACTGCAGTCTCAGAAAGCACATTTTATGTGTAACACCATTTATATGGCTAACATCTTTAAATTGTCTTTCAACTTGCCTTTTTAAAAAAATCCCCCTTTGCCCTTCACCTAAAATAATACCCACATAAACTGTGTCTGTTCAGCCACAGCCCAATCGGTTTTAGAAATGGCTGCACCCTTTTACATCATAATAAGCGATGTGTAGAGATCCACATTTTTCACTCCCTTAGCAACACTATTTACAATTTTCTATCCCAGCTTGTTGTGGTAATCATAGTGAAGATGAAATAGTGTAATGATAGATTTGATTGTTTCTCAGAGAACTAAAAATGTTAAAGACTCCTTCAAATACTTATTGGAAATTTATGTATCTTTCTTAGAAAAATGATTAATAATAGCCTTTCCATTATGTGTTACTAGTTCTTTTTCCACTTTTTTATTACTGCATATTGGTTGTACAGGTTCATGAGTTTTTTTCTGGAAGAAACCATACACCCAAACCACATAACACTCTGCTCATCCTCCTCCATCACCCCTGTGCTTCCACCCTCTCTCCTAGTTACACTTTTTTGGGGGGTTCAGTTGCATAATGCTTTTCTATCACACTCATTCCCTTCATTGTCCACACCTGCACCATGTTTTCTTTTCCGTTCACCCGCCTTCCCCTTATCTTGTCTAATAATGTCTCCCTTTGATTTTCTTGTCCTCTTTTTATATTTTACATATTAAGGAGAACATGCAATATTTGTCTTTCTGAGTCTTGTTTATTTTGCTCAATGTGAAAACCACCAGGTCCATTCATTTTTCTGCAAATGACAAAATTTCATTTATTGTGACTGAATAGTACTCCATTGTGGATATATACTACATTTTATTTATCTATTCATCTGTTGATGGACACATAGACTGGTTCCATGTCTTGATTATTATATATTGCACCAAAATAAAAATGAGCATGCTGGTAAATCTATGCTATGATTTTAATTCCTTTGAGCATATCCAAGGAATGGTAATCTTGAATTTCAGGGTAATTCTATTTCTAGTTTTTGAGGAACCTCCTTATGGTTTCCATAGTTGCTGTTCTAATTAACATTCTCACCAGCAATGTAGAACTGTTTGTTGTTTTTTTTTTCACCACATCCTTGCTAATGCTTACTGTTTTTAATTTAGTATTCTTGATGATAGCTATTGTGGCTGGTGTAAGATGGAATCAGTGTAGCTTTCATTTAAATTTTCCTAATGGACAAAGTTATTGAATATTTAATATAATTATTGGCTTTTTGTACTTCTTTTGAGAAGTATGTATTTAATTCCTTTACCATTTAATGATTGTGGTATTTGAATTTTGAGTGCCAAATATTTTGAGGTCTTTATGTATTTTAGATACAATCTTTTGCCAAAAGTATAGTGGGCAAATATTTTTCTCATTTTATAGGTTTTCTCTTCATTCTGATTGTTTTCCTTTATGGGGAGAAACTTTTTAATTTGATGCATTCCTATTTTCTGGTTCTTGCTGTTATTTCTGGTGCTACTGGAGCTTTGTTCAAGAAGTCTTCACCTATGCCCATGGCTTCAGTTTTTCCCCTGGTTTTTTGATTTTTTTGTTTTGTTTTTAGCAGTTTCAGATTTCCCCATCATATTCCTTGGTCTTTGATTTATTTTAAATTGATGTTTATATGGGGTAAGAGATAGAAGTCTAGTTTCTACTGTCCATAAGTGCGTATCCAATGTTCCCAGACCATTTGTTGAAGAAGTTCTTTTCTCTAACATGTAGTCTTTTTTTTCAATTTTGTTGTTTATTTTTCATGTTTGCTGTACATAGTGATTTGATTCACTATAGTGAGTTGGAACATGTACGTAACACATCTTAATTTTTATGCCCTTTGCCCTCAATTCCCTTCTCCTACCCTCCATCTCTTATTCTCTTTTCCTTTTCTAACAGACCTGTCCTATTTCCTACTCTCTGTCTTTCATTTTGCTCCTTCTTTGTATTTTGAGTGTCTCATATAAGAGAAGCCATGTGATATTTCAGCATGATTGTCTGATTTATCTCAGTGAACATTATGGACTCTCTTGTGTCCAGAATCAAGCGGTTATAGTTTTGTGTTTGTTTCTGAGTCTCCTTTTTTATGCCATTGGTCTACATATCTATTTTTTTGCTCTCACCATACCATGTTTGCTACTTTGACTCATAATATCACTTCAACTTGGGGACTGTGGTTCTTCCAGATTTGCTTTGTTGCTTAGGATTGTTTTATCTGTTCTGGAGAATTAGTGTTTTCATATCAATTTTAACATTGCTTTTCTAGTTTTGTAAAGAGTATCATTTGTATTTCTCTGAGGACTTCATTGAATCTGTAGTTCACTTTCACATCTGAAGCATTTTAACAGTATCAATCCTATTTATAAATACCACATAGGGGGTATTTCCATCTTCTTGTGTCCTCTTCAATTTCTGTCTTCAGATTTTTTTAAGTTTTCATTGAAGGGGTGCTTTCTCTATTTGCTTAGGTAGATCCTTAGCTTTGTACAACCCTGTTATGACTTGAATTTTTTTTCTGATTTCTTTCTCAGCTAATTCATTACTGGTGTGTAGAATAGCAATTGATTATCTAAATGGTTCTTCTGGATTTTGCTACTTTGCTGAATTTTTTATCAGCTCTGTCTTTTGGTAGAACCTTTAGATTTTTCTAATTATATGATCATATTATTTGCCTATAAGGATAATTTTAATTCTTACTGTCCTATTTGCATCCTGCTTATGTCTTTGGTTTTCTAATTACTTTATCTTTAAAAAATAAAAAAATATTAATAAAAGTGGTATGAGGGACAGGAATGTAGCTCAGTGGTGTCACACCTGCCTCACAAGTGAAAGGTCCTGAGTATAATCCCCAGTAGCAGACAAAATGAAAACCAAACCAAAACAAAACAATACAAAAAGATGGTAAGAATAGATATTATTTGTTCATTCCTGATTTTAGAGGAAATATTCCCCATTCATTACGATGTTAGCTATAGTTTACATATATGGGCTTTACTATATAGAGGAATAATATTTCAGTATCTAATTTCTTTGGGGCTTTTATCATGGAGAATGATGAATTATGTTGAACAACTTCTCCTCTTCAATTGAGATGACCCTGTTTTTCATCCTTGACTCTCTTTATGTGTTACATTCTGTTTATTATGATTTGTGTGTGTTCAATCATATTTATATCCCTAGAATGAAATCAACTTGTTCATGGTGTATTGTTCTTAAAGTGTTGTTGAATGGGGTTTACAAGTAGTTTAATAAGCATTTTTGCATCCATATTTATCATGGATATCTATGTATAGTTTTCTGGTTTGGGTATCAAGGTGATGTTCGCCTTTTAGAATGAGTTTAGAAGGATTCCTTCCCTTTCTATTTCATGAAATAGTTTGAGAAGCATTGCAATTTTTGAAAGATGTAGTGAAACTCTGCCTGGAATCCATCTATCTCCAGACTTTTCTTATCTGGGAGCTTTTTATAACTGTTTTTGTTTTGTTGCTCATTACTGACAGGTTTAGGTTTTATATATCTTCTTGACTCAATTTTGGTGCTTCATTTATGTCTATATTTTATTCATTTCTTCTAAATTATCTGATTTACAAGTATAACTTTTCAAAGTAGTCCCCAAGAATCCTCTGGATTTCAGTGGCAATTGTAACATTTTCCCTTTTAATCTTGAAGTTCACAGGTTTAGTTTCAATTTTCTCTCTTGTTTTGATTGGTTTGACTAAGGGTTTATTAATATTGTTTATCTCTTCAAAAAGCAAATTCTTTGTCTTCTTCATTATGCATTATTTTTTTGACTCTCTGCCTCATTATTTTCAGATCTATTATTTATTATTCCTTTCCTTCTTTTATGTTTGTTCTCAATTTGTTCTTGTTTTTCCACAGCCCTGAGAAACATGATTAGATTAATTTGTGATCTCTGTGGCTCTTTGATTTAAATATCCCTTTAAGTATTGTCTTTGATGTGGCCCATAGTTTCTGGTATGGTGTCCTTCCATTTTTATTTGTCTCTAAGAATCATTTTAATTTCTTCCCTGAGTTTTTCATTGACCTATTGATGGTATAAAAGTGAATTTTTCAGTTTCCATGTGTTTGTCTAATTTCTTTTGTTTCTCTTGCTGTTGAGTTTTAATTTCATTCCATGATGATTTGATAACAGAAACTTTCAACTTTTTCATTTGTTAAGGTTTGCCATATAACTGAAGATATAATTTACATTAGAGAATGTGAGGAAGACTATGATTTGCTGATGAATATATTAAATACAATTGTCCTGTCAGGTATTTGATTTGAAAATATTTTCTCCCACTAATAGAGTTCAACGTTCTCTTTCTTGACTGTACCATTTGTAAAAGTTTTACATTTAAACACACCTCATTTTAAATATTTGCTGTGTTATTGCTTGTACTCTCTCTGTCACATCTATGACTTTTGTCTGATACAAAGTCATAAAGGTTTATTCCTGTTTTTTGTATTGAATGGCATACTTTCATCCTTTACACTTGAGAATATGATTTGCTCCAGTTTTGAATTGATTTATTGGTTTTTGTATCTATGATGAAAGTTAATGTTACAGTTTTTAAGCTCTGAGAAGAGATGTCTAACTGGCTTACTGTCATTTCTTGAAAAAGCTGTTCTTTCCACCTAATTTTCTTGGCATCACCAGGGCTCTTGACATCCTGGACACTGGATTAGTTTCCAATAATCTCTAAGACTACCTTTATGCCAGTTTCACAGTATATCACAGTATAGAGAGTCTTCAAATGAAGTATGAGTCTTTCATTTTTTTCACGTTTCCAGAATTTTGAATTCATAATTATGTATTGTTTTGGTGGCCATAATAATTTTAAGATCTAATTACACATTTTTGTGAAAAAGTAGCATTGGAATTTTGGTAACAATGTGTTGAAATTGTCTAACAATTTGGGATGTATTGCCATTTTAACAGTATTAATTCTCTTCTATAATCATGTGTTCCACTTATTGTATATCTTTTAAATATATTTAATAATGTCTTTATTGAATTGTTTACTGTAGCTTATTCGTTTTGAAGTTTTGAAATAAAATATGTGATCTTTTGTGAAATTTATAGCTATAATAATTTAATGCTATTTAAAATAAAATTATTTTCATAAATTCAACTTTCTCCATTGTTAGACAATGAAGTATCATTGATTCTTAAATCATTTCCCTTAAATTTTTCAAAAATTATTATATTATTGTATACATGTATAACTATTTCACTGTAATCACTTTAAGTGTGAAATTCAGTGAATTTAATTATGATCACAATGGTATACAAGCACAACTGCTATTTACAAAACATCTCATCACCCCAATCAGAAACAGTAACCATGAAATAATTCACTCTTTCTACCTGTTCTCAACTCCTTTTCCCTCTATTTCTATTTAAGTGATTTGCTCATTATAATTGTTATGTAAAGGTAGAATCATGGAATTTTTACCCTTTAGTGTCTAGTTTATTTCATTAATCATACAGTAGAAGATTCCTCCATGTTATAACATATAGCAAATCTTCATATTTTAATTAGGTCTTTTTTTCCTATTGAGTTGTGTGAGTTGCTTACATTCTTTAGGTATCAACCCCTTATCATAAATATTTCTCCAATTCTGTGAATTTTCACTTCATTGACTGTTAACTTCTTGAAGCGTTTTTGTTTGATAGAATCTCATTTATTTATAATTTTCCTGTTGGGCTTTTTCTATCTCAGTAAAGAAATTTCCAACATCCATTTTGAGGAAGATTATCCTTATGACTTCCTGTAGAAGTTTCAGAATTTAAATTACATTCTGTCTTTAATCTATTTCAAGTTCATTTTTGTGAGTGCTGCACGATGGGGTCTAATTTTAATATTTCCTGGTGGATATCTAATTTTCCTAACATGATATAATGAAGTGACTGTTTTTTTCTCTTGTGTATTTGGTGGCTTTGTCCAAACTTACTTTACAATTTCTGACATTACTATCCAGTGAGAGTGGTCCAACCATCCTTATTTTGGCCAGTAACATACTATGTTATCACCATAAGTTTGAAATACAGTTTGTAAAAGGGGAGTATGATGTTTGCAGTTTTTTATTTTGTAGATTGTTTAGGATACTGGGAATCTTTCATAGTTATATGGGACTTCTATTTCTTTGAAATTTGCTATTGTAAGTTTTATGAAGATCACATTAAATCCATGGGTCATTTTGGGCAATATGGACACTTTAATAATATTAATTCCATTTACCATTGAAACAGCTATGATGAAAGCAGAGACCTGAGTTCGAGACCAGCCTGGGCTACATAGTGAGTTCCAGTGAGCTACATAGTGAGACTCTGTCTCAAAAAAGAAAAAAAGAGTAAAAACAGAAACCTTATGTAAGCCTGATAGCAAGATTAGCAAGATCTGCCTTAGCACTCTTCTTCCCATGATTAATCATGTGAAGACTATGCCACAGGGAGTAATTGCTTGTTTAGGCCAGGACCTCAGAATGAAACACATGTATGTCTCAACCTGGCTTTCTTCAGCAGAACAGTTTCTAGTACTTCACTCTACAGGATGCAATTTACCTTTTGTGTTAAGCAACTCTGGTAAATGTTTGATTAAAAACCTCCCTCCAGAAAATACTGGCAAATGCAGCGTTGACCCAGTTGTGAAGGGTATCAGGGTGATGATATAATTAGTGTCAGTTAAATACTGAGAATAGAAGCAATACTATTGAAAATATTTTAAGTACCAATTATCAAAACCTTCAAGTTAATCAGATGTTCTAACGGTGTTTAAAAATTTTCAAGTTAGTGCATGTGTGTTCATGTGCATGTGTAATAAAGAGGACAATATGATGCATAATGATCGCTAACTTCTATAAAAGTAATGTGATTGCATTGACTTATGAATTATTTCTAGAATAGCTGGTTGCAAGTGTTTCAAAATTTTAAAATTCAGTGATGCTGTTAAAATAAAGTGAAATTTACTTTTGTATTCCATAAAATCAATTCAGGTCTTATAACTGGAAACATTTCACAAGTATTTAACCCTCATTTGATACTTCATTTAAGCTCTCCACAGTTATGAGTAATGTGTGTATCTTCTGTGAATTCCTATTATCAAGTCCAAAATATTTTCAGCTGACACATTGGTAAAATTTATTAAAATAACTTTCACTGCACTAAAATCAATGTCATAAATTTAGGCTGAAAGTACAACATAACTCCTAAAAAGCTTTGGATGTAGTGTTGTGTCTTAGTAGTTGTAACATATTTGAAGAAAATAAAATATATTTAGGTATTTCTTGTGTTATTGTCCATAATTCCTTCCAGAAAAACTTTAGAGCAATCCTAATTCATGATCATTGGTGAAAAAGTAACCTATTTCCTATGCTACTGAGCCTTGAAGATACATCTACTAGTAGACTTAGTCATAGCACAAAACTGTAAAATTATTTTTCTTCCACCAGATGAGGAACAAAACACTGAAAGTTTAGCTATTAGCTACTGAACATTTGCCTCATATTTCATTATTTTTCTGTGCCTATTACTTTCTGCCAAAAGCAAAATGATGAGTAATAATTGAAATGTTGCCCTGGATCCATGATTTTCAGTGGAGTTATCCATTTGTAGCCTTTATAACTTTACACCAAATAGGTGAAAGGGGCACCAAAGATTTCTGTTAAAGTAGCAGACTAGAAAATTTATTTTGTACTAAAAACGCATTTTGTGTCCAAAGAGTCAGCCACAAATTGAACTTGTGTATATTGCATTCCACAAAAGGACACTGGAAAAGAAAAATTAGCACATGTATCACACATAGGTAGAGGCTTGCTTAAATACTTCAAACACACAAAGAAAGAGAAAAAGATAGGGACCGAGAGAGACAGAGAGAAATGAGAATGATTAAATAGAACTTTAAATCTTATGATTAAAATTCTATATATTCACATTCATAGCCACAATTCCATTCTGAAGCACAAGCATTGTTGTCAGTTACTTCATAGTTTTACACAGAGTGAGAGGTTAGCAGAGTGAGGGCAAACAGTGCCTGCAGAGCTTAATGAAATATAAAAGAAAGGTGCTAAAAAGGAAAACAAAACTATACATTTTTAAAAGCTTAATTCCATATCTCAGTGATGTCTTCAGATAGATGAATGTATTTTCATTATACTTGGGAAATCAAAATTTTCCTACTTTTAATTGAATTTTGGGTACTGTTTTTTAAAATACATCAAAAGGATTGCAGTGAATAGTTTCATGTGAAATATTCTCCTATTCTCAAATAAAGTCATGCAGTTTTCACATCATCTCTGTAATTAAAATTGAAAGGGCTGCCAGTAGGATGATTTTCCCTACTGTAATGGGCCACAATACTCAACACCAAAAAGAGAGCAGTCTATTTTAAGATATGAGTATTCTCCAAAGATTTTCATTCAGTATCTATAAAGTCCTATGATATGAAGATTCCCTTAAAGGATAATTATCATGAGAAGTGTCAAAAGTGACTACTTCATGTGTATCCATGCTCTCTAGGGCTACAGAAACAAGACCTCTTATTTTGAAGTGAGAGAATGAACCGCATAGTCACAAATCTGCCTGATTCTCACAGCATAGATAATAAGGTTGAGGGCACGTGGGATGATCACATAGAGATTGGCCACAACAATGTGGATATAATGGGGGATTTTTTTTTCCAAATCAGTGGGTGAAGAAGGAGAAAAGTGAAGGTGTATAAAAACCACACACGGCCCCCTCAGGGGGACCACATGTGCTTAGTGCTTTGTGACAAGCATCTCGAGATGGGAGGTGGAACACAGCACGCAGAATGAAGCCATAGGAGATTCCAACCAGTGCCACACTCAAAATGGGAAAAGAAGCCACAAACAGCCCTCAAATGCAAATGCTAGCACAGGCTAATTTGGGAATGTCCATGTGCTCACAGTAGGAGTGGGAAATAATTTGAGCATCACAGAAAGGCAGACTATGGCTTAGGTAACGTGAGCAGGACTGCGTGAATTACAATACAATTACACACCCATGCCTGCCAACACCCAGAGCATCCGAATGGTTGAGTAATGCAGTGGCACACAGATGGCCACATAGCTGTCAAAGGCCATGGCCAGCAGGACTGCAGACTCCATTCCCATGAAGGTGTGTATCAGAAGCATCTGGGTGACACAGGATCCAAAACGGATTTCATGTGCCTCAAACCACAAGATACCTAACATTCAAGGCACTGAGGATGTAGAAAGTGCTAGATCTATAGCTGATAGGATGGCGAGAAAATAGAACATAGGGTCCCTCAGAGTATTGTCAGACCAGAGGACCAGTAAAACTGTAATACTGCTCAGAAGAGCCAGTAAGTAAACAGAGCAGAAAGGCAGGGAAATCCATCCATGGAGAGCCTCCAGTCCTGGGATGCCTGCAAGGAAAAAGGTGTCTGTGTGCAAAGTGGTAGTGTTTGTGTGGATCACCTTGACACGGATGAGAAAAGAAGCAGTGGACCAACACCAGAAGGAAAATTAAGACTCAGAAACACTTAGGGTAAAACTTCTCCATTTAGCATACTTTCTACTTTTACTTTTCTTATATAAATATTGCAGAATTTCAATCCCAAATCAATAAGCAGAGATTGAACACTTCAAGTTGAATAAAAACTGACTTTATAGTAGCATTGGGACAAGAAAATATGCATTTTTGACTTCTCATGCAAAACCTAGAATTAATTTTAAACAACACAAATCATATATTTAGATGGCAATCTCAGGTTCCTCTTGACAATGTAGCAAACCTCACTTTAGCACTTCAGCATGTGACATCATAGAAACACATAGCAGTGGCTGCCTGGAGAGCATGACTCCAGATACAAACTGGCAGTGTACCTGTAGATAGGGAAAAGCCGGCAATGTGGCAGAGTTTCCTGTGTTAATAATGTTTTGATCTCTGTGTGGGTGCGTATTTTAAAAATCTTCCCCAAAATTTAGTGTGCTACACTAATTCCTTCTGCACATGTCCACTCTCATAAGCTCCAACAAATACACTGTAGGAAGCCTTTGATATAAATCATTTGCCCAAAGATGGGAAACATTGCTCATAGAATTCAGAGAAAAAAAAACACATATCTCTTTATTACAGGCATTCTGGTTGGAATTTAATGAATAAGGAAGTCCCAGTGTTATGTTGGCTGCCATATTCTCTGAAATATCCAAGAATTTTCAACAATTATACTCTTCACTCAGTGGGGAAACTAAGGGTTGTTAAAAGGAGAAAACTTCCTAGACATAAAGAAAAGATAATAATGGCAGTCAACAGTCAGAAATCATTTTTCTAACTAATTTCATTTTATTTGTCGTCTTTCTTCCCTTTCTTCTCCCTTCCTCCCTTCTTTCCTTCCTCTGACTTTTTCATAATTAAAAAAAAAACAGAATAGACTAAAGGAAAAAGAAGAAAGATAGACTGGTATAGAATGGAAGAGATGGAGGAAAGAAAAGATGAAAAAGAAAGGAGTGAAAAAGAAATGTTGGAACAATGCAGAATGACCGCTGTTAACACACCCAAGAACTGTACTTTATTCCTAATTATTTTACAATAGAGATTTCTGCATCTGGTAAGCCCCATGAGACTGTGTATAAAATTCATCTCCAGTGTTTGTATTTCCCTTTCTTTTTGGAATCAACTTCGTTAGTCTGCACTTACCTTTGGTCCTCTGCTAGCCTTACTAGTTATGTCTTCATCATAGAAGACTAAACCCCAGCACAAAATTATTAGGAGGAATAGAGATTACTACTTATACAACATTGAATGCCCTCCATAGATGGTTATTTCAACAATGTAAGTGCCCTAGTCTAGTATAGTAAAGACTTCTTCCTATCAGGGTATCTTTCTACAGTGGTGACTGGAGAACAGTTGTTATTTAGGAAGTCAGCTGTACCCTGTTCCTTAAATGTTCAACAGAAGTCCACGCGTACTGTCTATTTATTTCAACAGGTTTATGGGATGCTCACCTCCAGCAAGGGACAACACTAGCAAGCTCTCCTGTGTGTCCAAAAGGGAAGAGTGTTTTACATCAGTACTTTGAGACCTGGGAGACCTGTCTGAATTAAAGGTAATTAAATCTTTCTACCAGTTCTAATGAGGACTAAAGACTCAGAATCTCTGGGGAAAATTTTTTTACTAAGGCAGGAGCAGATGCACTAATGTAGAGGCAGACACCTCCCTATTCCTTAGCCCCTGTACACTGAAAATGTCACTTGGAATTCAAAGATACAAAAATAATAGTAACAGAACATGCATATGAGATGAACAGAATCTCTTTTTGGGTAAATTTTGTAGAGTAATTTTCTAAGAAATTATAATTTGCAGATTTACGGTGTTAATTATCAATTATATCTCCTAGTAGCAGGTTTAGAATTCACCAGATATTTACTAAGTTACTATGAACATCTATAAAACATAGCCTCTCATTTCTTTTCCATACACTACTCAAAAAACTGACTTTAAATGTAGGTTAATAAAAATAGGCTGGGGATTTAGCTCAGGGGTTCCATCACCTGCCTCGCAAGCACAAGGACCAGAATTCGATCCCTGGCACCAGTAAGTAAATAAATAAATTAATGCATAAATACACAAACAAAAAAATAGAATAGCTGCTATGTATTTACAAAGAAAGAAAAAAATGTTTTCTTGTCCAACCTAAAAACTAGTCACTCAATACACATGTTTGCTGGTAATGATTCAAAATAAAAGTTAAATGACATTAATTAATTATAGAAAGTAAACAATATCATTAAGCAATATACATGCCTTGATTTATAAACAGATTAATAGAAAGACAATGAGAGAAGAAAAGTAAGGAATTCTGCATTATTGTCATTAATATAAATCCTTAGTCATCTTACAGGAAATTAATATATCTAACTTGATGATAATGGCTTAGTACCTAGAAAGAAATTCATCACAAAGTGTTTTGGAATTAAATGACAGAATCTTGACAGAAGTATTGAAAGTAGATATTGCCAAGTAATAGAATTGGAGAATGGATTTGGGAGATTAAAAATTACTATTCTATTCATTGTTCCTCTCACTGTGATATTTTCGAGTATAATTTATGTGATGAAGTTATTAAATTTGAAAAATGCAGAGTTTGTTGAGGCATTTAACACTCTACATTTCCAGAATAAATTAAGGTAAAAGCAAATCTAGTTTCTTTTAATTTTGGATATTTAAGAAAATTTTATTCTAAATTGAACTTCTCTTACTTACTGATACATGAAACTCGTGATGTAGTACCTTCTTAATACATACATTTCTTGCACTATATCTTTGTTCCTAACACCTTAAAACATTTATCTTCCATAATTAGTTTGACTTTGAGAAAGAGCAGAATGGCCATATCACACCTCGTTCCTGAACACCTTTTTGAAGCGTCCTAAATTTCCCGCAAATGTAAAATGTTTACAGAAATTTCTGACCAACAAAATCGTAACAATGTATCTGCACCCACTCATTCACAGGGTCTGGCACTGTGAAACTTTTGGCTCTTTTCCCCAAAGGCAAAAGAGCTGTGAAAGGTAAAGGTTTTTAAGCAATTCAGGATGTAGAGTCAGGCACAACAGCACAACTAAAGATACTTGCAAAAGAGGAATTCTTTTTTTATTATTTTCTTTCTTTTTTTTTATTTTTTTGAGACAGGGTCTCACTAGTTGAGACTGACCTGGAACTCACTTTGTAGCCCAGGCTGGTCTCGAACTCACAGTGATCCTCCTGCCTCAGCCTCCCTTTTTGAAGCTTTTTGAAGTAGTGACTCTCACTGGGTGGTCAGCAGTCAGATGGAAGGTTTCGTGGCTCTACTCAGAGTAGCCAGGCTCTGAAAAACAGGCTTGTGGAAGATTTCTTGGGACAACTGATCTCATTTGGATTTGTGGCTTCTGAAGACAAACTGGTTGTATCTTGCAAATAATGGCATCTCTACTATTATAGGCTAAGACTGGGCAGCAATTTTCCTTAGGAGTAAATCTGAGCATGGGCTTTTTCTCCATACAACAGAACATCTGAGGTAGATAGATGAAGAAGAGGATGGGAGTGAAACACACGAACTCATACATATGGGGAGAAAACCTTAGAAAGCTATGATATTTGAATGTTTCACCCTGCTCAGAGCAGTCCGAATTGTGTAGTGTCATTTTATATTTAAGAACTCAGGGTGTACTCTTTTTTTTTTTTTTTTTTTTTTTTTTTTTTTGGCACCGGGAATTGAACTCGGGTAATTGCGCTTGCAAGGCAGGCCACCGAACCACTGAGCTAAATCCCCGGCCCTCTCAATCCTCTTTTTAATTTGAGATCAGCTGAAACGACAGCTCAGAACATTATTTTGTTTAACCTCATCTGTGAATGTAAAAGTCCGACAGTTCAAATTTTTGGCAGCTTTTTGTATGTGGCCAGTGAATGATCATGAATATTGACTTGGAGCTGCAAGTACATTTTAAAGATTAGACAAACTTGCCATTTGGAATCATGAGAACCAATCATATGTGCAGTTTATATGAAATATATGAGATATGGAACCTCTAATCCCAGCTCTTTGAGGTATCTCCGTACTGATTTCCACAGTGGTTGCACCAGTCTGCACTCCCACCAACAATGGAGAAGGGCTCCTTTCTCCCCACAACCCCACCAACATTTGTTATTGGTTGACTTCTGGATAGCAGCCATTCTTTGTGGGATGAGGTGGAATCTCAGGGGAGGGAGGAAGGGGTGAAGGGACAGCAGGGGCAAGGGGAAAAAATGGAGAACCAAGACCTGTCATGTAAAGGTACAAGATCCCAATGATGAAGGTAACTGTACTGTATACCTAAAATGTACTAATAAACTCAATGAAATATATATATATATATATATGAGATATACAATTATGCATGAACTTGAATGAAGAAGGTTAACTATGCATAATTTTTAATTAATTATACATAATTAAAATAATTCATGTGATTGACACAAAAGTGTTTCAAATCTAGTTTAAAGATGTAAAAGGTGGCTGAGATGCATTCAAAAGCAAAAAATATTCATGTAGCTAAAAAGATTTATCGATTAACCATGTCAGTTTTTCTATATTAATGTTTAGATATAATAAAAATTCTCAGCAAAATCCCATTGTGATTGTAGCTAAATATTTTCATGAATTTTAGTCTGATAAATTATGAAAGGAATAATGGATATATAATAACATAAATTTTAGATTATGATATAAAATTTAATGTCTAACATGATGCAAATATCAAAATCATATAAATACAAGGTATGCAATAAAGCCTAAAAGCAATATAATATGAAAGATGTTAGTGCTTTCATAATATTTTATATTAAAAATCAAAATATATTATGTGAAACATTATTTTAAAGGCCAAAAAATGTGCAACATAATAATTCTTCTTTCTGAAAGGCAGGCTCCAGAGACACCTGGAGCACACTCCCCTTCTTTCTCCCAAAGTCTCTTTATTAAGGTGTTTATTTCTAAGATGAAAGAAGTTGTGTCCTAAACCAAAACCTTAACTCCCTGGGGCTACTTTTCCTTACACCATAGGGAAGTTATCAGGATTCCTGACCACTGGAGCCTGGGGAACCTAGAAACTACCTTTAACTGAGTTCCTTTGGTAAAGCTGTAACTCATGAGAGAAGGGAAGACTTGCTTGGGACAAGTAGCTGCTTACTTTGATCCACACAGAATCCCTGGTGAGGTACAGCAGTACAGAGTGACTCTCACTGGGTGGTCAGCAGTCAGATGGAAGGTTTCGTGGCTCTACTCAGAGTAGCCAGGCTCTGAAAAACAGGCTTGTGGAAGATTTCTTGGGACAACTGATCTCATTTGGATTTGTGGCTTCTGAAGACAAACTGGTTGTATCTTGCAAATAATGGCATCTCTACTATTATAGGCTAAGACTGGGCAGCAATTTTCCTTAGGAGTAAATCTGAGCATGGGCTTTTTCTCCATACAACAGAACATCTGAGGTAGATAGATGAAGAAGAGGATGGGAGTGAAACACACGAACTCATACATATGGGGAGAAAACCTTAGAAAGCTATGATATTTGAATGTTTCACCCTGCTCAGAGCAGTCCGAATTGTGTAGTGTCATTTTATATTTAAGAACTCAGGGTGTACTGGTGTTTTAAAATTTCATGTAACTACTACAACTTCAAATTCCATCTCCATAAATTCACAGTGGAATAGCTTCGGGGAAACTAATTTAATATTCTTCACTTGTTTTCTTATCTGTGTCATAAACATTATCACCAACCCCCAAACTTCTTTAAAGACAAAGTGGGCTAATGCCAGAAATGTAATTAACAAAATATAAGAGCTCAATTCTTGTTGGTGATAGTATTTAATTTTAAATAGATGGATAACAGATGCAGGAGTCATTCAGAAGTTATTATAAGACATGTAATACATTCTCCAAAAACATACATAAAATTCTCCTTCTTGCCTCAGTTTTTCAGGATGAATGGAATAGAATTCAATTTTGTTGAAAAATAGTCATTGCATATGTCTAAATGTCTGCACTCCCACCAACAATGGAGAAGGGCTCCTTTCTCCCCACAACCCCACCAACATTTGTTATTGGTTGACTTCTGGATAGCAGCCATTCTTTGTGGGATGAGGTGGAATCTCAGGGGAGGGAGGAAGGGGTGAAGGGACAGCAGGGGCAAGGGGAAAAAATGCCACCAACAATGGAGAAGGGCTCCTTTCTCCCCACAACCCCACCAACATTTGTTATTGGTTGACTTCTGGATAGCAGCCATTCTTTGTGGGATGAGGTGGAATCTCAGGGGAGGGAGGAAGGGGTGAAGGGACAGCAGGGGCAAGGGGAAAAAATGGAGAACCAAGACCTGTCATGTAAAGGTACAAGATCCCAATGATGAAGGTAACTGTACTGTATACCTAAAATGTACTAATAAACTCAATGAAATATATATATATATATATGAGATATACAATTATGCATGAACTTGAATGAAGAAGGTTAACTATGCATAATTTTTAATTAATTATACATAATTAAAATAATTCATGTGATTGACACAAAAGTGTTTCAAATCTAGTTTAAAGATGTAAAAGGTGGCTGAGATGCATTCAAAAGCAAAAAATATTCATGTAGCTAAAAAGATTTATCGATTAACCATGTCAGTTTTTCTATATTAATGTTTAGATATAATAAAAATTCTCAGCAAAATCCCATTGTGATTGTAGCTAAATATTTTCATGAATTTTAGTCTGATAAATTATGAAAGGAATAATGGATATATAATAACATAAATTTTAGATTATGATATAAAATTTAATGTCTAACATGATGCAAATATCAAAATCATATAAATACAAGGTATGCAATAAAGCCTAAAAGCAATATAATATGAAAGATGTTAGTGCTTTCATAATATTTTATATTAAAAATCAAAATATATTATGTGAAACATTATTTTAAAGGCCAAAAAATGTGCAACATAATAATTCTTCTTTCTGAAAGGCAGGCTCCAGAGACACCTGGAGCACACTCCCCTTCTTTCTCCCAAAGTCTCTTTATTAAGGTGTTTATTTCTAAGATGAAAGAAGTTGTGTCCTAAACCAAAACCTTAACTCCCTGGGGCTACTTTTCCTTACACCATAGGGAAGTTATCAGGATTCCTGACCACTGGAGCCTGGGGAACCTAGAAACTACCTTTAACTGAGTTCCTTTGGTAAAGCTGTAACTCATGAGAGAAGGGAAGACTTGCTTGGGACAAGTAGCTGCTTACTTTGATCCACACAGAATCCCTGGTGAGGTACAGCAGTACAGAGTGACTCTCACTGGGTGGTCAGCAGTCAGATGGAAGGTTTCGTGGCTCTACTCAGAGTAGCCAGGCTCTGAAAAACAGGCTTGTGGAAGATTTCTTGGGACAACTGATCTCATTTGGATTTGTGGCTTCTGAAGACAAACTGGTTGTATCTTGCAAATAATGGCATCTCTACTATTATAGGCTAAGACTGGGCAGCAATTTTCCTTAGGAGTAAATCTGAGCATGGGCTTTTTCTCCATACAACAGAACATCTGAGGTAGATAGATGAAGAAGAGGATGGGAGTGAAACACACGAACTCATACATATGGGGAGAAAACCTTAGAAAGCTATGATATTTGAATGTTTCACCCTGCTCAGAGCAGTCCGAATTGTGTAGTGTCATTTTATATTTAAGAACTCAGGGTGTACTGGTGTTTTAAAATTTCATGTAACTACTACAACTTCAAATTCCATCTCCATAAATTCACAGTGGAATAGCTTCGGGGAAACTAATTTAATATTCTTC
>NW_022900928.1:24372603-24414004 GCF_012274545.1 Fukomys damarensis
TCTCTTTTGTTTTCTTATCTGTGTCATAAACATTATCACCAACCCCCAAACTTCTTTAAAGACAAAGTGGGCTAATGCCAGAAATGTAATTAACAAAATATAAGAGCTCAATTCTTGTTGGTGATAGTATTTAATTAAATAGATGGTGGAGTCATTCAGAAGTTATTATAAGACATGTAATACATTCTCCAAAAACATACATAAAATTCTCCTTCTTGCCTCAGTTTTTCAGGATGAATGGAATAGAATTCAATTTTGTTGAAAAATAGTCATTGCATATGTCTAAAATTTAAAACCATTTTCATAAAACTGTTGCTGCAGTTCATATTGAAATTATTTACCAGAAAAATAAGAATATTCACTCTCCTTGTCTTTTCCTTTTGTTTTCACTCTTTCATTGGAACCACAAGGAAATGTATGAAAACACACCATTTCTATGCAGGATGAATCTGAAATAGAAATTTTTAAAAGCTATGAAAAAGTGTAAAATACAAAATGACAGACGGACAAAGGTAAGTGCAGAGGACAGAGACTATATATATATATATATATGAGATATACAATTATGCATGAACTTGAATGAAGAAGGTTAACTATGCATAATTTTTAATTAATTATACATAATTAAAATAATTCATGTGATTGACACAAAAGTGTTTCAAATCTAGTTTAAAGATGTAAAAGGTGGCTGAGATGCATTCAAAAGCAAAAAATATTCATGTAGCTAAAAAGATTTATCGATTAACCATGTCAGTTTTTCTATATTAATGTTTAGATATAATAAAAATTCTCAGCAAAATCCCATTGTGATTGTAGCTAAATATTTTCATGAATTTTAGTCTGATAAATTATGAAAGGAATAATGGATATATAATAACATAAATTTTAGATTATGATATAAAATTTAATGTCTAACATGATGCAAATATCAAAATCATATAAATACAAGGTATGCAATAAAGCCTAAAAGCAATATAATATGAAAGATGTTAGTGCTTTCATAATATTTTATATTAAAAATCAAAATATATTATGTGAAACATTATTTTAAAGGCCAAAAAATGTGCAACATAATAATTCTTCTTTCTGAAAGGCAGGCTCCAGAGACACCTGGAGCACACTCCCCTTCTTTCTCCCAAAGTCTCTTTATTAAGGTGTTTATTTCTAAGATGAAAGAAGTTGTGTCCTAAACCAAAACCTTAACTCCCTGGGGCTACTTTTCCTTACACCATAGGGAAGTTATCAGGATTCCTGACCACTGGAGCCTGGGGAACCTAGAAACTACCTTTAACTGAGTTCCTTTGGTAAAGCTGTAACTCATGAGAGAAGGGAAGACTTGCTTGGGACAAGTAGCTGCTTACTTTGATCCACACAGAATCCCTGGTGAGGTACAGCAGTACAGAGTGACTCTCACTGGGTGGTCAGCAGTCAGATGGAAGGTTTCGTGGCTCTACTCAGAGTAGCCAGGCTCTGAAAAACAGGCTTGTGGAAGATTTCTTGGGACAACTGATCTCATTTGGATTTGTGGCTTCTGAAGACAAACTGGTTGTATCTTGCAAATAATGGCATCTCTACTATTATAGGCTAAGACTGGGCAGCAATTTTCCTTAGGAGTAAATCTGAGCATGGGCTTTTTCTCCATACAACAGAACATCTGAGGTAGATAGATGAAGAAGAGGATGGGAGTGAAACACACGAACTCATACATATGGGGAGAAAACCTTAGAAAGCTATGATATTTGAATGTTTCACCCTGCTCAGAGCAGTCCGAATTGTGTAGTGTCATTTTATATTTAAGAACTCAGGGTGTACTGGTGTTTTAAAATTTCATGTAACTACTACAACTTCAAATTCCATCTCCATAAATTCACAGTGGAATAGCTTCGGGGAAACTAATTTAATATTCTTCACTTGTTTTCTTATCTGTGTCATAAACATTATCACCAACCCCCAAACTTCTTTAAAGACAAAGTGGGCTAATGCCAGAAATGTAATTAACAAAATATAAGAGCTCAATTCTTGTTGGTGATAGTATTTAATTTTAAATAGATGGATAACAGATGCAGGAGTCATTCAGAAGTTATTATAAGACATGTAATACATTCTCCAAAAACATACATAAAATTCTCCTTCTTGCCTCAGTTTTTCAGGATGAATGGAATAGAATTCAATTTTGTTGAAAAATAGTCATTGCATATGTCTAAAATTTAAAACCATTTTCATAAAACTGTTGCTGCAGTTCATATTGAAATTATTTACCAGAAAAATAAGAATATTCACTCTCCTTGTCTTTTCCTTTTGTTTTCACTCTTTCATTGGAACCACAAGGAAATGTATGAAAACACACCATTTCTATGCAGGATGAATCTGAAATAGAAATTTTTAAAAGCTATGAAAAAGTGTAAAATACAAAATGACAGACGGACAAAGGTAAGTGCAGAGGACAGAGACTTCAAACAGTCTGTCAATGAGGGTTCAATGTACCTAGCAAGATAGTGTCATAAAATTTGATAGATGAATAGATCTTCAATACCAGTAAATGTTATTAAAGATTAATATGTGTTTAAAAAATACCATGATAAACAAACACACAGGGTCACAGCCTTCATAGATTGAGAAAGTGATCAGTTCTCCAGGGAAAGAGATGTGGAGAGCTGTGTTTCAAATGGTAATATTTTCATGAATTTTAGTCTGATAAATTATGAAAGGAATAATGGATATATAATAACATAAATTTTAGATTATGATATAAAATTTAATGTCTAACATGATGCAAATATCAAAATCATATAAATACAAGGTATGCAATAAAGCCTAAAAGCAATATAATATGAAAGATGTTAGTGCTTTCATAATATTTTATATTAAAAATCAAAATATATTATGTGAAACATTATTTTAAAGGCCAAAAAATGTGCAACATAATAATTCTTCTTTCTGAAAGGCAGGCTCCAGAGACACCTGGAGCACACTCCCCTTCTTTCTCCCAAAGTCTCTTTATTAAGGTGTTTATTTCTAAGATGAAAGAAGTTGTGTCCTAAACCAAAACCTTAACTCCCTGGGGCTACTTTTCCTTACACCATAGGGAAGTTATCAGGATTCCTTCCTTGATCCTTGATACATATTATATTAGACATGGGAGGACCCTGACTTGTTTGTAATTTCTTGGGTTTTTCTGATGCCTACATTTGCAACTCTGCATTATTTACTGACTTTAAACACTACAGGGAAAGCATATAGATTGAGAAAGTGATCAGTTCTCCAGGGAAAGAGATGTGGAGAGCTGTGTTTCAAATGGTTAGAAAAATTCCTTGATACATATTATATTAGACATGGGAGGACCCTGACTTGTTTGTAATTTCTTGGGTTTTTCTGATGCCTACATTTGCAACTCTGCATTATTTACTCACTTTAAACACTACAGGGAATTCATGAATCATATAGATTGTTAATGTTAAGAAAAAAAGTCAAACCATAGCCGTAAAGGTCAATGATATGCTTTCTGTACTTTTTTCCACCCATCCTCTCCTAACTAGAATGAGGACCTCCTTAGATATTTTTGTGTTACATAAATATCAGTACAATTATGCTTCCATTCTATATGTACATGTTTTGTTTGTGTATACATAATCTAATACTGGTAGAAAAATCAGTTATTTTATTTGTGTGTTTTTGTATCAGTTCATAGAAATATCTAAACCAAAACCTTAACTCCCTGGGGCTACTTTTCCTTACACCATAGGGAAGTTATCAGGATTCCTGACCACTGGAGCCTGGGGAACCTAGAAACTACCTTTAACTGAGTTCCTTTGGTAAAGCTGTAACTCATGAGAGAAGGGAAGACTTGCTTGGGACAAGTAGCTGCTTACTTTGATCCACACAGAATCCCTGGTGAGGTACAGCAACCTTAACTCCCTGGGGCTACTTTTCCTTACACCATAGGGAAGTTATCAGGATTCCTGACCACTGGAGCCTGGGGAACCTAGAAACTACCTTTAACTGAGTTCCTTTGGTAAAGCTGTAACTCATGAGAGAAGGGAAGACTTGCTTGGGACAAGTAGCTGCTTACTTTGATCCACACAGAATCCCTGGTGAGGTACAGCAGTACAGAGTGACTCTCACTGGGTGGTCAGCAGTCAGATGGAAGGTTTCGTGGCTCTACTCAGAGTAGCCAGGCTCTGAAAAACAGGCTTGTGGAAGATTTCTTGGGACAACTGATCTCATTTGGATTTGTGGCTTCTGAAGACAAACTGGTTGTATCTTGCAAATAATGGCATCTCTACTATTATAGGCTAAGACTGGGCAGCAATTTTCCTTAGGAGTAAATCTGAGCATGGGCTTTTTCTCCATACAACAGAACATCTGAGGTAGATAGATGAAGAAGAGGATGGGAGTGAAACACACTAGTAGTTGCTCAGTACAACACTAAAAACATTTCTACAAAAACGAAACAGATAAAACAAGAACTTTCTTTTCAACAAACTACCACCAATTGGTCTTAAAAGTTCCTCTTTAATCCAAATCTTACATCTATCTTGAATTTCTCTTGTCTAAAAATAGACTCTATGATTACTATCATTCATCTTATTTTAAATTTCCACATTGTAAGTAAGAGTGAAACTTACTTTAATGATTGGATGTTAACATTCATTTTAATCATTTTTTTTCAGTGTAATCTCTCCAATTACTCTGTATTGGGACAATATATTCACATTTGTTTAGGGAGAAAAGTAAACAGAAAGACAGATGGGTAAAGTATAAGAGAATGTTAAAAGAACTACAAATATATTAAGTGATATTACTCATCTATTTTAGAACAAAAAGGGGGAAAGTATGTAAAAGAAAGAAGCTCAAAGAATATCAACATAAACATGATTAGAGAGCAGTGTAAACCTGACAGAGTCTAGTTATGTTAAATTTCCTTCTCAGATGTTTTGGAGAAAGTCTAGTTTGGGGGAAAAGGCTTAGATTTAGAAAAACTTATTGAAGGAATATATAAATGGGGCTTTCAAACAGTATTTAAAAATTAAATTAATGGGGAAAGTATTTTTTTCAGTTTTTCAGAAATCATCCTTTCTATGGTCATCCACACAGACCATCCTATAATTAGGGTAATTCATCACTATAATTAAATAAATGTGAGATATCATATTAGTCAACATCTGCACTTAAAACTAAGTCTAACAGTAATCAGCTGTTTAATTTTATACAGGTTATTAAACACTCTTCAATCAAAAGTAAGGATAAAATTTACATGTGTTAATACATGAAATGTATTTGTTTTAAGTGACTGAAAAATCTGGAAATGTTAACTATTATCTTCTCACACAACTTTCCCGTAATCTATTTCCCTAAATTCTTATGCAGTCGAATAAGTGTAATGATTCAGAAATGACATACCCCAGACTTTCCAAAGCTACCTTGATGCATTAGCTATTGCCATTTAAGCTATTTTCACACTCAAAAGAGAATATCCATCCACTGGGACTCTGTAGTTCAAACACTGAAACTAAGCAGAACTTTTGAATGTGAAACATCAAAGACAGATTAACAGGCTATAATGTATTAAATAATTACAACAGAGTATTGAGGTCCAGTGTACTAAATATATTTCAGCCCTCACTTCATTGGACACTGACTTGAGCCTTTCTTTGCATAATCACAAAACAGTATAATCTAGGAATATAACTGTAACAGCAGAGTCTCGGGAACAATGCCAATTCTGCACTGAAAGAGAAGAAAAGAGGAAGAAAGGGAAACTACTATGGGACCCTTATGACTGTCAAAATGCTGTTATACCAATCTTAAGAACGGGATTAAGTACAATGAGCAAATCATAACATGGGGAGGAGGTGAGAATGAGACAGCATAGATGAACGAAGAGCAAAGGGAAAATTATGAACTGAACTTGAATTAGAATGCTTTAGGGGGAAATCAATAAAAAGCCAGTGCCTAAAAATGCCAGTGCTTTGACTAATCAGCATAATGAAAGGGAGTAATAAAGCCTATGTGACAAGTTATAAATTTTTCAATAATGGCTTCATCATATTAGGAAGAAATGCAAATTGTGGGGGTTGGCAGAGACGTATTAATACTACATTGACTTATTTCCTAGTATACGGTCCTCACCTCAACCTTGTTATCAACCTTAAATGTGCCTCATGAAGATGTGAATAAACCTTCTGCTTTCACAAACACTGAAAAGTTCTCTATGCTAGATTTCATAACTCAAAGCCACACTCTGTTACATGATATATCCTAAATATTGTAACTAAAATATTTTTAAAAAATCAATTATCTATTTGAAACCTCATTGTTTAATTTTTGATTGGTGTCACATTCTTCTCAATGAAAGATAATATTAAGTTTTCATAAACCTTTCTCTGGATTTGGGTATGTAAATCCTAACCTCGCATGGCAAATCTGAATTAGTCATATCACACATGAAAAACTCATAAACCAATAAAACATGTCAATGTTAATATATTGTGAAAATCCATTAAAGATTCCTGTGCAGGGTTAAGGAGATTCAGATCCCACTGCACCTCAATGAGAGCAAAATGGTTTTTGTAACTCTCAGTTCAGGAATCATCTGTGTTTTCACATGCAATCACTTTTAAGGCAGAGTGACCTTGTTTTAATACCTGACTGTCAAATAATGAGACAGTTTTTTTCTGGACATTTATATTTATTGCTTTTGCTCTATGACCCACATTTCTTTGCAGTATGGATTTCATTTTGAAGATTTCAAAACTCATAAGCTATTTTTCTATTTGCTTTAGAGGAAACATCCAAGGGGAGGAAGCGAAAACTCTTGACCCTTGTCATGTCAACCTACAATAAAACCGATGTCCATCCATCAGTCTTCATTCTCATTGGCATTCCTGGGTTGGAGGCTGCCCATACCTGGATCTCCATCCCATTTTGTGTGCTCTACCTCTTGGGCCTACTGGGAAACTGTTCACTTGTGTTTATCATCAAGACAGACTCCAACCTCCACGAGCCAATGTATCTCTTCCTCTGCATGCTGGCCATGGCTGACCTTGTTGTGTGCACTACAGCTGTTCCCAAACTACTCAGCCTCTTCTGGTTTCATGATGGAGAGATTCACTTGGAAGCCTGCCTCACTCAAGTGTTCCTGATTCACTCTTGCTCCACCATGGAGTCTGGATTCCTCCTGGCCATGGCCTTTGACCGTTACGTAGCCATTTGTGATCCACTGAGACACTCAGCTATTCTGACACACCCCGTAGTTGGAGGAATAGGACTTGCTGTTGTACTCCGGGGCACAGCACTTCTCAGTCCTCACCCTTTCCTGCTGCGCTCGCTTCCCTACTGCAGAACCAACATAATTTCCCATACCTACTGTGAGTTCATGGCCCTCATCAAGCTTGCCTGTGCTGAGACAAGAATCCGCAGAGCCTACAGCCTCATTGTTGCCTTCCTCACTGGGGGGGTGGACTTCATCCTGATCCTTTGTTCTTATGTCCTCATCCTCCACACTGTCTTCCACCTCCCATCCAAGGATGCCAGACTCAAGACCTTGGGCACCTGTGTCTCCCATGTCTGTGTCATCTTAGTGTCCTACACTCCAGCCTTCTTCTCCTTTCTCACACATAGGTTTGGGCACCAAGTGGCTCCCCACGTCCACATATTTGTGGCCAATATCTATCTTCTTGTCCCACCCATGGTGAACCCCATTATTTATGGAGTAAGAACCAAGAGAATACGAGACAGATTCCTTAAGTTTTTCTCTTTTTCAAACCCTATAAAATAAATCATTTCTGTTGGTGAATAATTTGAAAAAAATCATTAAATCTTGTTTTTAGAAGAATATTATGTATTCTTCATCAAGGTTTTATTTTGACAATAAGCTGTTTTAAGTTTTTTATAAAAAGTAACTTTTCAAAAAGAATTGTACATTTAAAAATATGTAAATGTAGTTTATCTATGCATTTCATAAATGTTTCCCAGTAAACATAGGCATTAAATATATGAAAAAATACTTAACAGATTTAACCATCAGGAAAGTACAAATGGGTGCACATATATCACTGTGGTATGATTCTTCTAATTCTTTTGGAAAATGCCCAGCAGAGGGATGCTGGGTCAAATGGAACTGCTAATCCTAGTTTTTTGAGGTATCTTCATATTGATTTCCATAGAGGTTGCATCAGTCTGCACTCCCACCAATAATAATGTAAAAACTAAAGACCTAGTTTCGATCTTCTACAGTTGGATATTCACTTCTCCCAGTGCCACTTGATAAGGAGGCTGTCTGTTCTGGGTATGCTTTTGATTTCTTTAGTGAGTATCTGATGTATGTAAATGCATGGGCCTATTCTTTGCTTCTCTATTTGCTGCTTCTTGTGACTGTTTTTATACCACTAAGATGTTGCTTTTTTTTCTTACAATGGCTCTAAAGTATACTTTGAAGTTAAGTATTGAGATGCCCCCAGCATTGTTCCTTTTGCTCAGGATTGCTTTATTTGTTTGAGGACTTGCTTATATTTGTCCATGTGAATTGTAGGACTCTTTTTTATAGTTCTGTGAAGGATGCCACTGGTATTTTGATGATAATTGTATTAAATATCCAGATAGATTTCAGTACTGTGGCTATTTTCACATTATTCATCCAATCCATGAATGTGAAAAAAATTTCTATTTTCTATTGTCTTCACTTTCTATCTATGACATTTTATAATTTTTGAATGCAGAGGACTTTAATCTCTTTGGTATTTTATTTCACTTTTCAAGTTATTGGGAATTGGATGTTTTTCCTAATTTCTTTCTCACTGGGTTCCTTCTTGGTGCATACTTTCTTTTGTACATTCATTTTGTACAGTGCTATTTTACTGAATTTGTTTACCAATTCTAAATAAATTTTGGTAGTCTTTTTGTTTTTGTATGTGCAGAATCATAACATCTGTAAACAAGAATAATTGGACTTTTTCGTTTCTAATTTTCTCCTTTTTATTTTTTAGGTATCCTGATTTCTCAGCCTAAAATTTCCAATACTATACTAACTAGGAATCAATAAATTGGACACCCTTTTTCTTTCCTAATTTCAGAAAGAAAGCTGTCAGTTTTCCTCATTCAGTGTGATATTGGCTATGGATTTTTCATATATAAGTGTTATTATGTTGAATTGTAATTCTTTTATACACAGCTTTTTCAGGATTTTTATCATGATATGTTGAATTTTATTACAGTTTTATTTTTGTTTCTATTGGGACTATAATGTGATTTTTAGCCTTGATTCTATTAAAATGATGTATTTCATTTATTAATTTGTCTGTCTTGAATCAGACCTGCATTCCTGGTTTAAAATCAACTTGCTCTGGTGTATGATATTTTAATATGCTAATGAATTAAATTTGCAACTATTTTATTGAGAATTTGTTATTATCTATATTGTGTGTGTGCGTCCTTATTGGACTTTGGTTGCAGGGCATACTGCATTTTTAGAATGAGTTTGGAAAAATTCCTTCCTTTTGTGTTTTATAACAGATTGGGTAGCTTTGATGTGAATTCTCCTCTAAAATTCTGCTAAAATATGACAATAAATCTACCCAGCACTACCCCCCATATACACACTTTAGAAAACTTTTCATTAGTGCTTATACCTCATTGCTGGTTATTGATTCAGTTAGGTTTCAAAACTTAGATCAATTTTGGTAGGTCATACACATATAAAAATTTGTTCATTTCTTCTAGTGCTTCAGATGTGTTGGCACATAGTACTTCTAAATAGTGCTTAGGAGCCAAAGGCCCTTCCTACCATCAATAAGTGCTTACAGATCCCAGGGAGAAACTGTGTGGACTAAGTGGCATGGCAGTAGGTGGATCCCAGCCAGGGCCTTGCTCCAACCCCAGAGATGTGGATAAACCCACCCACAATAAAGACATGCCCAGGAAAGAGCTGCACAGGTGCACAAGCTTTACTCAGAGGCCTACCATACCACTGGCCAAAGGCAAGGGCACACCAGGGAAAGAGCTACACAAGTGCAAAAGCAACAGCCAGAGGCTCACTCCAATACCACTGATAAATGTGTGGAGACCCTAGCCAGAAGCCTGCACAGACAACAGAAACTGGGGTACACAGCCCACAGCCAAAGGCAATCACGGACAACAGCCACATAGGGGCCCCAGGGATACACACACCTAGATACCATCCAGTTGTGCAGAGGTGCCAGCTAGAATCCTGCCCAGACAACAAGTCAGCTCAGGAGGATCCAGAAGGCCGACATTATGAACCCAGGAATTGGTGTAGTAGTGAGAAACACATTAAAGGCTGCTCATTGGCTTTCTGAGAATTAAAGACCACTGGAATGAGCAAAAAGTTGCCTCAATAAAGGCACAGAAGACCACATCTGTTGAAAAGGGAAGATGCAAAAATAGTCTCAAAACCAGACTTCCAGATCACCTAAAGTAACCCAAAGGTCAACGAGATGGAAAAATCTGATACTCAACCACCCAGACTCCCAGAGCTGGCAATGAAAGAGGACCTGGAAAAAAATAAAATCAGAAATAAATTTTTAGATGACAGCACAGATTATTCACATAGTTAAAGACATGATTAATAAATCTAAATTAACCAACCTTATCAAGGGGGTGGGCGAGGCCCAAATACATGCTATTAGGAATGAAAAGGGTGAAATTACAATGAAACCATTAGAAATACAGAGGAACATCAGTGTATACTTTGAGAAGCTGTAGACCAATAAGACAGAAAAAAACAGAAGAAATGGGGAGAATCCTAGATATGTACGAATTACCAATGTTGAATGAAGAAGACCTAAAAATTCAAAGCAACCCAATATCAATCAATGGAATTGAAAATTTAATAAAATCTTACCACCTGAGAAAAGCCTGGGTCTTGATTGCTTCACTGCTGAATTCTACAAGACATTTATAAAGAAACTACTGCCACTTCTGTTTAAACGGTTCAATGAAATTGAGAGGAGAGCAATCCTCGCAAAATCATTCCTGGAAGCAGGCATCGCCAAGATCCCCAAAGCAGAGAAAGACCCAACCAAAAAAAAGAGAACTAAAGGCCAATCTCATTAATAAACATAGATACAAATATCCTTAATCAGATACTTGCAAACAGGATGCAGAAGACCATCATGAAGATTATATAACCTTACCAAGGTGGGACTCATCCCAGGGATTCAGGGATGGTTCAACATATACAAATCATGACATGTATTACATTATATTAATAGAACCAAGGATAAAAATCAAATGATCATCTCAATAGTCTCAGAAAAAGCATTTGACAAAATTCAGCATGCATTCATGATAAAAACCCTACAAAATACAAGAATAGACAGTCTCTACCTCAATCTGATAAAAGCCACCTATAAAAAACCAACAGCCAATACCTTACTAAATGATCTAAACTGAAATCCTTCAAATCAAATCAGGAATAAGACAAGGATATCCACTGTCACCACTCCTGTTCAACATAGCTCTGGAAGCATTGGCCGCAGCAATTAAACGGAGAAAGAAAGGAATAAAGATAGGAAATGAAGAAGTCAAATTGTCGGGATTTGCAGATCACATGAAATGTTATATAGAAGGCCCCAAGAACTCCACCAAAAGCCTTCTAGACTTAAGAACCAAATTCAGAAAAGTAGCTGGATATAAGGTCAATACACAAAAATCAGTAGCTTTTCTGTACACAAAAAACAAACACAGAGAGAAATTGGGCAATCAATTACTTTCAGAATAGCATCAAAAATTTGAAATACCTATGAATCAACCTAACAAAAGAAATCAAAGACCTTTACTCTGAAAAGTACAGCATTCTGAAAAAAGATTGAAGAGGATATCAGAAAATGGAAAGACACCCCTTTCTCTTAGGTAGGAAGCATCAACATAGTAAAAATGTTCATACTTCCAAAACTGCTACATAGATTCAATGCAATCTCAATTGATGTCCCAGAAGCATAATTCACAGACCTTAGAAAACAACCCAAAATTTCGTTTGGAACAAAAAGAGACATAGAATAGCAAAAGCAATTTTAGGCAATAAAGACAAAGTAGGGAGTATTACAATGCACAACTTGAAAATATTACAAATCTACTGTGATAAAAACAGCATGATACTGGCAAAGAAACAGACCTGAGGACCAGTGGAGCAGATTAGAAGATACAGAAAGAACATACTCAGCCACCTTATTTTCAGCCAAGGAACCAAACACCACCACTGGAGGAAAGATAGCCTCTTTAATAAATGGTGTTGAAAAAACTGGGTTTCAATTTGCCAAAGATTAAAATTAGACATATATCTCTAGCCATAAACTAAACTAAAATTGAAATGGATTAAAATCTAAATATTAAAACACTAAACAATACAGAGACTAGAAGAGAAGTTAGGCAGAAATTTTGAAGAAGTTCTTATAGGAAAAGATTTTATGAACAAAACCTCAGTTGCCAGTGAACTAGCACAATCAACAAGTTGAATGTCTTCTGATTAAAAAGCTGCACAGGCGTTCTCACCATCTTCAGCACAAGAGGGTGTTCTCAGCCCGGCCCTCCACTGAAGTGTTCCAGCTATCTTTAGCACAGGAGGACCTGCTTGGCTGGGCCCTCCCCTGCTGGCGCTGCTGCCACCATCTTCAGCACCTGAAAGGTAGCCGTGCAGGCACCCCTAACCCTTCAACCTCCCCCCTCACACTTTTAGACCTCCTGATTGTGCCAGTCTTTGGACCTACTCTGTAGAGGCAGAGGTGGTCATAAAGAGAATTTTCTGGCACTTTTAACTTTGAACATCTTTAAAGAAGGGGTGGGGAAACTTATAGTAGAACTGAGTGGAGTTCAACACTTCAGGAGGTTGGGGAACTCAGTCTGGGCCTTGCAGCTCTTGCTCAGGCTCCATCCTGGGGTTCTGCCACTAGATGAGATCAGGGACTGGGCTCTGCACATAGCAGCACATATTGTTTTTTATGACAGCGGTGATATAGTCTGAAAGAGGCCCTTCAAACTCAGTTTTGTTTCTTTCTCTTTTTTATTCCACTCTGCAAATTCTTTTTTTTCCTTTTTTTTCTTTTCCTTTTCTGTCTTCTTTCACCAACTCAGTCTCTTACTGCACTATAGTATCCCTCATCTCCCTTTCTGTTTTTGCTCTTGTGTTAACTCAGATTTCTTCTTTTATTATTTTTTCTCTTTTTTTATGTTCTTTGCTTATGTTATTCTACCTCAGTCAAGGGTTATCATACTTCTATTTTGTTTTTTCTTTTTGAATTTAACAGTTTCCTCATGATTGTGTGGTAATTCTGCATCTTCTAGGTTCATGTGAAACCTTTTCTAATTCTTTTATTTATCTACTCTTCTTGTCCTAACTCTGTCTTAAGCCCCCATTCTAAATGGTAAATATCCTTGTTGAAAAGTCTATTCACTGTAAGCATATTTTGGATTGCTTCTTGATTTTAATTTAATTCATATGGTTTGAAAGTGATAGACTGATGAATACCATAAGTGGTCAATTTGCAAATTGTGCTTCATTATATTGTGGTGCTGATTGTATCATTAGGATAAAGGATTGTGATTGATTCAATGAGCTGTTTTCTTTGGTATTATGAAAATGAGAATGTCTTTGAGTCATTAGAGACCCATGGGCTGCAACCCAACTATATCAGGAATATTTAAGTAATAACCTAAAGGATAAATGAAGGATAACCCAACAACAATAGCAAAAATGAGAACATGCTTAAGCAAGATACAGGGACAGACTTCTGGTTCACCGATGGCAAATAGGAGGGCAAATGAGGATGAAAAGTCTGACAGTGAATCATCAGGACACCCTGAACTCTAAGCACAGGAAGTAACAAAACTGATCAATCAGGCTCTAGAGAAATTTAAAACAGAGGTAATTTCCCAGATAATCCTAGAGATGATGAGCAAAATTCAAGTTATGATTTGAGACTCTAGAACAGAAACTGAGAGGAAAATAGATGAGCTCAGGACCATGAGAGAAGCCATGAATGCCCATCATAAGAAAGCATTGGAAACAACAAATGTCCAATAAAAGAAAGAAATGGAATCTGTTGGACAGGTTCCAACAGATATCCAGGAGATTAAATACTCCATTGAGGGGCCGGGTATTTAGCTCAGCAGTTTGGTGGCCTGCCTTGCAAGAGCAAGGACCTGAGTTCGATCCCCTGTACCAAAAAAAAACAAAAACAAAAAAACTTCATTGAGAGTGTTCACAAAAGAATAAACGAGTCAGAAGATAGAATCTCAGATATAGAAGATAAAATTGCTGTCAGTGACCATGAAAAGTGAGGTCTCTTAAAAACTGTAGGGGATCATGAGAAATTGATACAACTCTTTGACGATATAAAGAAGAATAACATAAGACTGATAGGAATTCAAGAAGTAGCAGGAGAAAATGCAAATGACTTAAAAAAGCTGTTCACAGAATTAATTATAGAAAACTTCCCAAACAGAGGAGAAGAATTTGACATACAGGTAAGTGAGGCATGTAGGACTCCAATTAGCTGTGATAAAAAAAAAAAAAAATCTGCCCCTAGACATATAATAATCAAGATCCCAGAAACCCAAAAGAAGAACAAAATACTACAATCAGTAAGAGACAAGAAACAAATTACATGCAAAGGAAAGCCCATCAGAATCACAGCAGACTTTTCAGTACAAACCCTTAGGTTAAGGAGAGCCTGGAATGAGACATTTCAAGTACTAAAAGAAAACAACCTCCAACTTAGACTGATGTATCCTGTAAAACTTTCTTTCAAAAATAAAGGGGAAAATAAGATATTTCCAAGATAAAGAACACCTGAGAAACTTTATGAATACCAAACCAGCACTACAATGAATTCTAAACAATACCCTAGAAAAAGACAATGAAGGTAACAGTACAGTGAGACCTAACAGAGCAAATCAAATAGGCAAGCCAAGAAACTAAAAGGAGAAGGCATAAAAAACATAACAATAATAAGTTAGTACATATCAGTTATAACCAGAAATATCAATGACCTCCCTTCACCAATCAAGAGAAATCGACCAACAGTATGGATTAAGAAGTAAAATCCAGTAATATGTTGTATACAAGACATGTTTAGTGCAAAAAGAAGCCCATAGACTGAAAGTGAAAAGACAGAAAGCTTCTTCATGTAACAGGAGCCCAGAAAAAAAGCAGAGGTAGCAAGCTTATTCACAGACAAAGTAAGTTTCAAACCTAAACTGATTGTAAGAGACAAAGAACTTCACTACATCCTTGTGAAGGGAACAATTCAAGAGGAAGAGACAACAAATAATTTATTTTTAATTTATTGAGTATGTCAGAACGTACATATGCTTTTTTTTCCCTCTTTTCTTCTTATTTTCTTTTTCTTCCTCTGATGCTGGGGATTAAACTCAGCACATTGTTCTGGCTAGGCAGGTGCAGCCCTACTGAGCTAAAGCTCAGGCTTTACATTTCATATTTTTAAAATTTATCAACACATTAATCCTTGTCTTTATATGTTGGTCTACCAAACTGATGTTATTTTGGTTCTCATTTTCTTTGCTTTCTTATTTGAGAATTTATGAAATTTGTATATATGAGTAGTATGAAAAGTATTAATGTCCATTTGTCATTTTGCTCTTTCATCTCTGCTTCCTATAAACTTCCTTTTCTGTCACTACAGCTTGTTTGTTTGGAAATTTGTTAAGACAAATGTTGTTATGTTATCAGTGTGTCTTTGTACATATTTTCTACTGTTGACGGATATTAATTTTTAAGTAAATTTTATTATAACTATACTTAAATAAATCACTAACATTATTAGTATCTGGCACATATTACAAATTCTCCAACTCCCTCAAAGATATTTGGTTTTTCTCAAATCACACAAATCACCAACATTCCACATATCAATGCACTGTTTTATTATACCAAAGTATATATTGTATTGTAGAAAACATGCATTGTGTATATGTGGGGGATATGTTTTTACATATACGTATCACAGAAAGGCAGACTATGGGTTAGGTATACAATGGGTAAGGTGAGCAGGACTGGGTGAATTACAGTACAATTACACAACAATGCCTGCCAACACTCAGAGGGTCCAAGGGTTGTGTAATGCAATGGCACAGAGATGGCCACATAGCTGTCAAAAGCCATGACCAGCAGGACTGCAGACTCCATTCCCATGAAGGTGTGTATCAGAAACATCTGGGTGACACAGGATCCAAAACGGATTTCATGTGCCTCAAACCACAAGATACCTAACATTCAAGGCACTGAGGATGTGGAAAGTGCTAGATGTATAGCTGATAGGATGGTGAGAAAATAGAACATAGGGTCCCTCAGAGTATTGTCAGACCAGAGGACCAGTAAAACTGTAGTACTGCTCAGAAGAGCCAGTAAGTAAACAGAGCAGAAAGGCAGGGAAATCCATCCATGGAGAGCCTACAGTACTGCGATGCCGACAAGGAAAAAGTTGTCTGTGTGGAAAGTGGTAGTGTTTGTGTGGATCACCTTGACACGGATGAGAAAAGAAGCAGTGGACCAACACCAGAAGGAAAATTAAGACTTAGAAACACTTAGGGTAAAACTTCTCCATTTAGCATACTTTCTACTTGTACTTTTCTTACATAAATAATGCAGAATTTAAATCCCAAATGAATAAGCAGAGATTGAACACTTCAAGTTGAATGAAAACTGACTTTATAGTAGGATTGGGACAAGAAAATATGCATTTTTGACTACTCATGCAAAACCTAGAATTAATTTTAAACAACACAAATCATATATTTAGATGGCAATCTCAGGTTCCCCTTGACAATGTAGCAAACCTCACTTTAGCACTTCAGCATGTGACATCATAGAAACACATAGCAGTGGCTGCCTGGAGAGCATGACTCCAGATACAAACTGGCAGTGTACCTGTAGATAGGGAAAAGCCGGCAATGTGGCAGAGTTTCCTGTGTTAATGATGTTTTGATCTCTGTGTGGGTGCGTATTTTAAAAATCTTCCCCCAAATTTAGTGTGCTACACTAATTCCTTCTGCACATGTCCACTCTCATAAGCTCCAACAGATACGCTGTAGGAAGCCTTTGATATAAATCATTTGTCCAAAGTTGGGAAACAATGCTCATAGAAATCAGAGAGAGAAAAAAACCACACATTTCTTTATTACAGGCATTCTGGTTGAAATGTAACGAATAAGGAAGTACCAATGTTATGTTGGCTGCCATACTTTCTGAAATATCCAAGAATTTTCAACAATTATACTCTTCACTCAGTGGGGAAACTAAGGGTTGTTAAAAGGAGAAAAATTCAGAGACATAAAGAAAAGATAATAATGGCAGTCAACACTCAGAAATACATTTTTCTAACTAATTTCATTTTATTTGTCGTCTTTCTTCCCTTTCTTCTCCCTTCCTCCCTTCTTTCCTTCCACTGACTTTTTCATAATTAAAAAAAAAACAGAATAGACTAAAGGAAAAAGAAGAAAGATAGACTGGTATAGAATGGAAGAGATGGAGGAAAGAAAAGATGAAAAAGAAAGGAGTGAAAAAGAAATGTTGGAACAATGCAGAATGACCGCTGTTAACACACCCAAGAACTGTACTTTATTCCTAATTATTTTACAATAGAGATTTCTGCATCTGGTAAGCCCCATGAGACTGTGTATAAAATTCATCTCCAGTGTTTGTATTTCCCTTTCTTTTTGGAATCAACTTCGTTAGTCTGCACTTACCTTTGGTCCTCTGCTAGCCTTACTAGTTATGTCTTCATCATAGAAGACTAAACCCCAGCACAAAATTATTAGGAGGAATAGAGATTACTACTTATACAACATTGAATGCCCTCCATAGATGGTTATTTCAACAATGTAAGTGCCCTAGTCTAGTATAGTAAAGACTTCTTCCTATCAGGGTATCTTTCTACAGTGGTGACTGGAGAACAGTTGTTATTTAGGAAGTCAGCTGTACCCTGTTCCTTAAATGTTCAACAGAAGTCCACGCGTACTGTCTATTTATTTCAACAGGTTTATGGGATGCTCACCTCCAGCAAGGGACAACACTAGCAAGCTCTCCTGTGTCTCCAAAAGGGAAGAGTGTTTTACATCAGTACTTTGAGACCTGGGAGACCTGTCTGAATTAAAGGTAATTAAATCTTTCTACCAGTTCTAATGAGGACTAAAGACTCAGAATCTCTGGGGAAAATTTTTTTACTAAGGCAGGAGCAGATGCACTAATGTAGAGGCAGACACCTCCCTATTCCTTAGCCCCTGTACACTGAAAATGTCACTTGGAATTCAAAGATACAAAAATAATAGTAACAGAACATGCATATGAGATGAACAGAATCTCTTTTTGGGTAAATTTTGTAGAGTAATTTTCTAAGAAATTATAATTTGCAGATTTACGGTGTTAATTATCAATTATATCTCCTAGTAGCAGGTTTAGAATTCACCAGATATTTACTAAGTTACTATGAACATCTATAAAACATAGCCTCTCATTTCTTTTCCATACACTACTCAAAAAACTGACTTTAAATGTAGGTTAATAAAAATAGGCTGGGGATTTAGCTCAGGGGTTCCATCACCTGCCTCGCAAGCACAAGGACCAGAATTCGATCCCTGGCACCAGTAAGTAAATAAACAAATTAATGCATAAATACACAAACAAAAAAATAGAATAGCTGCTATGTATTTACAAAGAAAGAAAAAAATGTTTTCTTGTCCAACCTAAAAACTAGTCACTCAATACACATGTTTGCTGGTAATGATTCAAAATAAAAGTTAAATGACATTAATTAATTATAGAAAGTAAACAATATCATTAAGCAATATACATGCCTTGATTTATAAACAGATTAATAGAAAGACAATGAGAGAAGAAAAGTAAGGAATTCTGCATTATTGTCATTAATATAAATCCTTAGTCATCTTACAGGAAATTAATATATCTAACTTGATGATAATGGCTTAGTACCTAGAAAGAAATTCATCACAAAGTGTTTTGGAATTAAATGACAGAATCTTGACAGAAGTATTGAAAGTAGATATTGCCAAGTAATAGAATTGGAGAATGGATTTGGGAGATTAAAAATTACTATTCTATTCATTGTTCCTCTCACTGTGATATTTTCGAGTATAATTTATGTGATGAAGTTATTAAATTTGAAAAATGGAGAGTTTGTTGAGGCATTTAGCACTCTACATTTCCAGAATAAATTAAGGTAAAAGCAAATCTAGTTTCTTTTAATTTTGGATATTTAGGAAAATTTTATTCTAAATTGAGCTTCTCCTACTTACTGATACATGAGCAACGTGATGTAGTACCTTCTTAATACATACATTTCTTGCACTATATCTTTGTTCCTAACACCTTAAAACATTTATCTTCCATAATTAGTTTGACTTTGAGAAAGAGCAGAATGGCCATATCACACCTCGTTCCTGAACACCTTTTTGAAGCGTCCTAAATTTCCCGCAAATGTAAAATGTTTACAGAAATTTCTGACCAACAAAATCGTAACAATGTATCTGCACCCACTCATTCACAGGGTCTGGCACTGTGAAACTTTTGGCTCTTTTCCCCAAAGGCAAAAGAGCTGTGAAAGGTAAAGGTTTTTAAGCAATTCAGGATGTAGAGTCAGGCACAACAGCACAACTAAAGATACTTGCAAAAGAGGAATTCTTTTTTTATTATTTTCTTTCTTTTTTTTTATTTTTTTGAGACAGGGTCTCACTAGTTGAGACTGACCTGGAACTCACTTTGTAGCCCAGGCTGGTCTCGAACTCACAGTGATCCTCCTGCCTCAGCCTCCCTTTTTGAAGCTTTTTGAAGTGGGATTAAAGGCACGCGACACCATGCCGGACAGGCAGCTATTCATGTTTATAATATTGTTCATAAGCACAGAAATAAGTATAAATATACAGTACATCTCTCAGCCACATTATCTTGGACCAAGGGACCAAATATATTCATGGGGAAAAGAACCTCTTTAATAAAGTGCTGCTGAAAGAACTGGCTTTCCACAGGGAGGCTTGGTAATTAAAACAGAGAAAAATATGGAAACATCCAGTATAAAGATAATTGGCTGGATTTATGCCGGACAGGCAGCTATTCATGTTTATAATATTGTTCATAAGCACAGAAATAAGTATAAATACAGTACATCTCTCACCCACATTATCTTGGACCAAGGGACCAAATATATTCATGGGGAAAAAAAACCCTCTTCCATAAAGTGGTGCTGAAAGAAGTGGCTTTCCACAGGGAGGCTTGGTAATTAAAACAGAGAAAAATATGGAAACATCCAGTAGAAAGATAATTGGCTGGATTGTGTGCAAACACATAGCCTATTTTCTCAATCCTCTTTTTAATTTACAATCAGCCATCAAAAATAAGATACAAGGATGCCTATGAGATATTATCGCCATATATATTGGATACCAAAGTTTAGGCTATTACTTTCTGTACTCAATAGGGTACATAAAAAAGGAAACAGAAGCAAATAATAATTTCTGTCAAACATATTTAAGTGTATATAATATAATGTGTTTCTCTGCTGACAAGTTCAATTTAATATGTATTAAATGTTATTGCTTTTCAATTATTTATGTGATAGTATTTTCTTCATCCGATCATAGATCTGCTTGGTTCTTACCCCATATATGACAGGGTTGAGCATTGGTGGGACTACTACATATAGATTGGCCAGGAGTATGTGGAGATAGCGGGGTACGTTTCTGCCAAATCGATGCGTCATGAAAGAAAAGAGTGCAGGTGTATAGAAGGCCAGGATGACACACACGTGAGACCCACACGTGCTGAGGGACTTGAGTCGGGCGTCCCGAGATGGCAGACGGAAAACAGCACAGAGTATCTGAACGTACGACAGGGTAATTGCTATAATGTCAAAAACCAGGATCGAAATAGCACCCAAGCCGTAAATGATATTGATCTTGATACAGGCGCAAGACAGACGAGCGAGACCCATGTGCTCACAGTAGGTGTGGGGAATGACATGATTCCCACAGAAGGGCAGGCGTAGTATGAGAAAGACAAACGGGAAAACAGAAGCAAATGACCTCACTAAGACACCAAAACCAATCAGTGCCACGACCTTGTTGGTGAGAATGGTGCTATAGCGAAGCGGGTTGCAGATGGCCACATAGCGGTCATAAGCCATCGCCAAGAGGACTGCTGACTCCATGCCAGTGAAGTTGTGGATGAAAAACATCTGGATGAGACAGGCATCAAAAATTATCTCTCTGAAGCTAAACCAGAAGATTCCAAGCATCTTTGGGATGGTAGCTGTTGAGAGGCCCAAGTCAATTGTAGCTAACATCGCCAGGAAGTAGAACATGGGTTGATGCAAAGTCCTCTCAGCCCTGATCACAAACAGGATAGTAAAGTTTCCTACAAGTGCAATCATGTACACAGCAAAAAAAGGAAAGCCAATCCAGAGGTGAAGAGTTTCAAGTCCTGGAATCCCCAGCAGCAAGAAAGTGGAGGGATGAAACTGGGTGTCATTGGGAAGGATCATCCTGCTTGGTGACACCTGAGCCCACGTCCTTACAAATGTATGCTTATCAACCTGTGGGCCACCAAGTAAAAGTCAGTAGAGTTGAAATCGTAAAGAAAAAGAAGACTGTTATTCCACTGTGTGTATCTATTCTTAAAACTATCAGAAATACAACGTGTAAAGAGCACTGTGGAAAAGCACATTCTGAATGAGAAGGCTCTGAAGGAAGTTATGCTGTGAAATTTTTAAAAATTAAGAAGTGCAGGGCTGGAGATTTAGTTCAGTGGCACTGCCCTTGCCTCACAAGCACAAGGTCCCGAGTTTGATCCCCAGTACCAGAAAAAAAAATTAAGAAGTATATAAGGGAGCCACGGAGACACACACTCCTAATCCAAGCACAATGAGAAACTGAGGATTGCAAACTAGATAGAGCTCAGCCTGGGCAGTTTAACAATTTAGAAAAACCCTATCTCAAAACAAAACATACATACATGGCTGGGGATATAGACAAGTGTGAAGATCCTGTGTTCAACCCCCAGTAACACAACATACACACACATACAAAGTTGTACATTGTTCATCTTTGATATATTATTAATCTTTGTTTATATTCGCCTTTGTTAGGCTCTTTCTTCTCCATTAATTTGCCATAGTTTTATAGTTGCCCTTGTGCAGATGTTACCTCAATACCTACTCCACTAGTTATATACTCTGATCATCACCAGCACAATTTACTTTCGTTCTGGCAGACAGACGAATTCGCCAGGCCATCCAGGAAATCATTTCTATTTATTCCACTTAGCTAGATGGTAACACAATGTGTTGTACAAGTAAAATTAGTGAAGATAAGTTTAAAAATAAAATATTCAACATTAAAAGTCATGTAAATGAAGAAAACTGACCCAATTTGTAATATTAATTTGGGATTATTATAAAATAATGAAGTAACATTTACTGAGGCACTGCCTGCTGTATGTGAAATTCAATGCAGAACCTGTGCAACATCATAGGTGATTTTTATAAACACCTACAGGAAAGCATTTTGAATACATTTTGTAAAGGAATGGACCTCAAAGACTTCAAAAACTCATCAAATCGTTGAAGGGCACATGTTTACAATGCAAGGGGAAAGTACACAGGTTTTTGTGTATAGTGAATGCTAGGAAAAGAGTGGCCATAAGGAAAATAAAAATCATAAATTTACCCATGGCATAAATAAGAACACATTCCATGCACATATATTTACAGATATAATCTCCTTAAAATCCACATCCATCTAAATTAGATACTTCACTGTCTATATTTTAAATTCTAGGGGTGAAAAGTAGGATACTTTCAGGCATGGAAACATTTTTGTATGATTTATCAATGTAAGCGACAATGGCAGATGGTGCATTAAATAAATTTTCCTCTATTTCTAAGCAACATCTATGTAAAACAGGAATGTAGTCAAAGAGTTTGAGAAAGCAATAAACGTACTTTCCTTTTTTGAGCATACCCAGGATAGAGTCTAGCAAAACAGAAAACTATTTTAACTAATAGCTACTGGGCTGATATTTAAAAACTTATTTCAGCTAATATATAAATGTTAATTAGTATATGCATATTAACAAGGCACCAATAATAAAAGGAAAATATGCTACATTATGCTACACTTCATTCCTTTAAAAAAGAGGGTTAGTATTTTATTTTGATTTATAACTAAAATAGAAAAATTGCATAACTTAATGCAGATAGGTTTATAAGTATACAGTGATTTGAACCCTGTTTAGCAATAATTGAAGGACATATATAAAACAATGAAATTGTATAGTTTTCAGTATTACATCAATACCATTCAGTTGACTGATTATGTTAAAAATACTATCAGCATCTCCCTTCCCCAGCCATACTTTTTTAAAAAATTTAATTGATCCTACTTTTTAAAATCAATCATTTGTCTCTCTTATGACAAGACTTTTTCAAACCATTTTTATTAATTTGATTGATTGCAGCCTGACTTTCCTCAATACAGAGAAGCATGAGTTCTGTGGTCAGTCTAGTATGTGCTTCATGATTGCGGTCAAAAGGAAGGAAGTCAGCACTGTTGGCCATGTTACACTCCACAGCTATCTTAACATTTTTCTGTCTCATTTTCATCTATAAGGAGAAGGTGAAGATAAATGATCCTACAAATGTCATTGGATTTCAACAACTATTTTAAGATACTCTAAACCATATTCCAAAGTTTCCATGTTATACATTATTTTTTAGATATAAGCAGATTGATTTTTGTAAAATTTACATTAAATAGATTCTGGGTATAATCCAAATGGTTTCAGTAGTGTTATGTGACAATTCCTAGCCATATTTCTTATTCATTATTTAAGCTTCATCTTTAGACTTCTTCCCTCAAAGTTTCTTCTTTGCTTCTGCTGTGCCTCTACCCCTATGTTCTATGGAAGCACCTGTGAAAAGAGAAACAAAAAATACTCACCAGATTGAGCCCAGGATAGAATCCTGTCTCTGTTTTTCTCAACCCATCTTGTCCACTATTTATGAGGCTACTCACTATTGGCTGAAAGGCACTTGCAACAGAAAATCCTCTAGAGGTGATTTTTTGAAGCACGCAAAGTCTCTGAGGAGTCTACTTTCTAATGTGGTCTTGACTCAGGAAGGCAGCAAAATTAAGGGGCCCACATGGCTAATGCAACAAAGGGGCTTGTAGGTCAGCAAGATGGCAAAACAGAAATACTCAGCCTCCATTCCCCTCACAAACACTAATTTAGTAACCAATGAAAATTATTTTGTGACAGCTCTGCCATTCAGATGAGAGGTTTCAGCAACCTGGTGGAGCAAGAATGAAAAAAGGCACATTGAAAATTTTAAATAAGAAAGCTCCACTTATCCATGTGCCACAAGATAGATCCTTCTGCTCACTGACAGGACAAATTACTCAGCCTTGGCATCCTCTCTGTGAAGGAAGAAGGCACAGAAGACAGGTGACACACACATGTACAATGGAGCACCGTCAACCTTATAAAGTAGTAAATTCTGTCATTTATAACAACATAGATACCTAAGTGATATGAACATAATCTCAGCACAGAACGACAAATATATCAGGATCTTATATATGTAAATTAAAAAGCAATTGTTGAACTCAAGAGACTGGAGGCCGAGGAGACTGGAAAGAAATGAACAGGGACAAAAATTTTAGCTAGGCAAAGAAATAAGCTCAAGAATTCTATGTTCTACGATGGCAACTCTACTTAATAACCCTATACAATTTACTCGAAAGGTGCTTTAAAAAGCATGTTAAAAAATTCTTCTGCTAGTATGCAGAACCTGCCTTAGTCACAGGTATGACATTTGTCATGGCTTGGAAACACACACCAGAGAGCTAGATATTTTCCTGACTGGTTAGTATGAATGGAAATGCATTTGGTTTTCAGCTTTATCCAAATGCTCCACATTAGCCTACTAGACTACACTAGATTTTATTGTCTGATATCTCACGAATTCACCAGTTTAGAAATTTCTTTCACCAGTGAAATATCTTTTTCAACAAATTCAGTTTAAGGATCTAATCAGGTTTTATTACTAATTCATGAATCAAGGATAATCCTATCTCAAAATACAGGGTTCTATATGATAGAGGACAGAACTAATGGTTTTTGTTGAATGGATTGAGCAGGAACAAGGACATCAAATAATACAAAAAAGAGATTGACTAATTCCAGATTACTTTTCTTGTGAAGTTTAAAACAAAGAAGAATTCTTTCTCTTGCTGACGGAGGTTGAGCTGTCTCTTTCTGATTAGTTCCTGTGATATCTCCTATTTGAGGAGAAACTGGTCTGTTTGAGGAGTGTCCTATCTGATTCCCTTTGATTACATGTCACTTTGCTTAAGTGAATCATTTCTGGCTTTTTCTAGTCTAGTAGCCCCTACAGCGGGAGCTCAATATGAAATAATATTCTCCCTCAAATTTTAGTTAGCACATATTTTCTGTAACTGTATGACACATTACAGATGTGACTTCAGCATTTTCCACACAAGCCTCCTAATGAATATATGAATAGCCAAACTTTTTATTTTGTTGAGGGGGGCTGTATTTATTCATTAGCACTGAATTCATAACCATAACTCCTGTCGGCTGAAGACTGAAAGTCACTTTCCTCATTAGGGGTATAACAATCCTTTGCCACTTCAGACATTTCACAGCACCTCAGCACTAAACTTGTGAGCCACTCTTTATAGGGGGATCATTATGAAAGAGAGAGCAAAAGAGACAGAGAGAGAGAGAGAGAGAGAGAGAGAGAGAGAGAGGTATAGCACTGAAAAGAGCAAAAAGGACATGTGTTTCTGCCAGCTGAAACTACAACTCAGAACATTATTTTGTTTAACCTCATCTGTGAATGTAAAAGTCAGACAGTTCAAGTTTTTGGCAGCTTTTTGCATGTGGCCAGTGAATGATCATGAATATTGACTTGGAGCTGCAAGTACATTTTAAAGATTAGACAAATTTGCCATTTGGAATCATGAGAACCAATCATATGTGCAGTTTATATGAAATATATGAGATATGGAACCTCTAATCCCAGCTCTTTGAGGTATCTCCGTACTGATTTCCATAGTGGTTGCACCAGTCTGCACTCCCACCAACAATGGAGAAGGGTTCCTTTCTCCCCACAACCCTGCCAACATTTGCTATTGGTTGACTTCTTGATAGCAGCCATTCTTTGTGGGATGAGGTGGAATCTCAGGGCAGGGAGGAAGGGGTGAAGGGAGGGCAGGGGCAAGAGGAAAAAAATTGAGAAACACTACCTGTCATGTAAAGGTGCAAGATCCCAATGATGAATGCAACTGTGTTGTATACCTAAAATATACTAATAAACTCAATGAAATATATATATATATATATATATATATGAGATATATAATTATGCATTAACGTGAATGAAGAAGGTTAACTGTGCATAATTTTTACTTAATTATACATAATTAAAATAATTCATGTTATTGACAGAAAAGTGTTTCAAATCTAGTTTAAAGATCTAAAAGGTGGCTGAGATACATTCAAAAGCAAAAACTAATCATGTAGCTAAAAAGATTTATCAATTAACCATGTCAGTTTTTCTATATTAACGTTTACATATAATAAAATTCTCAGCAAAATCCCATTGTGATTGTAGCTAAATATTTTTATAAATTTTAGTCTGATAAATTATGAAAGGAATAATGGATATATAATAACATAAAACAGATTATGATAGAAAATTTGATGTCTAGCATGATGCAAATATTCAAAATCATATAAATACAACATATACAGTAAGGCCTAAAAACAATATAATATGAAAGATGTTAGTGCTTTCATAATATTTTATATTAAAAATCAAAATATATTATGTGAAACATAATTTTAAAGGCCAAAAAATGTGAGACATAAAAATTCTAAAAGGCAGGCCCCAGAGACACCTGGAGCACACTCCCCTCCTTTCTCCAAATTCTCTTTTTACTAAGTTGTTGATTTTTAAGATTAAAGAAGTTGTGTCCTAAACCAAAACCTTAACTCCCTGGGGCTACTTTTCCTTACACCATAGGGAAGTTATCAGGATTCCTGACCACGGGAGCCTGGGGAATCTAGAAACTACCTTTAACTAAGCTCCTTAGGTAAAGCTATAACTCATGAGAAGGGAAGACTTGCTTGGGACAAGTAGCTGCTTACTTTGATCCACACAGAATCCCTGGTGAGGAACAGCAGTGCACAGTGACTCTCACTGGGTGGTCAGCAGTCAGATGGAAGGTTTCGTGGCTCTACTCAGAGTAGCCAGGCTCTGAAAAACAGGCTTGTGGAAGATTTCTTGGGACAACTGATCTCATTTGGATTTGTGGCTTCTGAAGACAAACTGGTTGTATCTTGCAAACAATGGCATCTCTACTATTATAGGCTAAGGCTGGGCAGCAATTTTCCTTAGGAGTAAATCTGAGCATGGGTTTTTTCTCCATACAACAGAACATCTGAGGTAGATAGATGAAGAAAAGGATGGGAGTGAAACACATGAACTCATACATATGGGGAGAAAACCTTAGAAAGCTATGATATTTGAATGTTTCACCCTGCTCAGAGCGGTCCGAATTGTGTAGTGTCATTTTATATTTAAGAACTCAGGGTGTACTGGTGTTTTAAAATTTCATGTAACTACTACAACTTCAAATTCCATCTCCATAAATTCACAGTAGAATAGCTTCGGGGAAACTAATTTAATATTCTTCGCTTATTTTCTTATCTGTGTCATAAACATTAACACCAACCCCCAAACTTCTTTAAAGACAAAGTGGGCTAATGCCAGAAATGTAACTAACAAAATATAAGAGCTCAATTCTTGTTGGTGATAGTATTTAATTTTAAGTAGATGGATAACAGATGTAGGAGTCATTCAGAAGTTATTATAAGACATTTAATTCATTCTCCAAAAACTTACATAAAATTTATCTTCTTGCCTCAGTTTTTTGGGATGAATGGAATAGAATTCAATTTTGTTGAAAACTAATCATTGCATAGGTGTAACATTTAAAACCATTTTCATAAAACTGTTGCTGCAGTTCATATTGAAATTATTTACCAGAAAAATAAGAATATTTGCACTCCTTGTCTTTTCCTTTTGTTTTCACTCTTTCACTGGAACCACAAGGAAATGTATGAAAACACACCATTTCTGTGCAGGATGAATCTGAAATAGAATTTTTTAAAAGATATGAAAAAGTGTAAATTACAAAATGACAGACGGACAAAGGTAAGTACAGAGGACAGAGGCTTCAAACAGTCTGTCAATGAGGGTTCAATGTACCTAGCAAGATAGTGTCATAAAATTTGATAGATGAATAGATCTTCAATACCAGTAAAACGTTATTAAAGATTAATATGTGTTTAAAAAATACCATGATAAACACACAGGGTCACAGCCTTCATAGATTGAGAAAGTGATCAGTTCTCCAGGGAAAGAGATGTGGAGAGCTATATTTCAAATGGTTAGAAAAATTCCTTGATACATATTATATTAGACATGGGAGGACCCTGACTTGTTTGTAATTTCTTGGGCTTTTCTGATGCATACAGTTGCAACTCTGCATTATTTACTCACTTTAAACACTACAGGGAATTCATGAATCAAATAGATTGTTAAGGTTAAGGAAAAAGTCAAACCATAGCCGTTAAAGGTCAATTATATGCTTTCTGTACTTTTTTCCACTCATCCTCTCCTAACTTGAATGAGGATCTCCTTAGATCTTTTTGTGTTATGTAAGTATCAGTATAATTATGCTTCCATTCTATATGTACATGTTTTGTTTGTGTATACATAATCTAATACTGCTAGAAAAATCACTTATTTTATTTGTATATTTTTGTATCAGTTCATAGAAATGCACTATATTCCTTTGGAAAATGTTGAGAATACAATCACAAACATGCTAGTAATTTTTAAATTTACTGTTTTTTTATTATTAGATTTTTGAATGATCCAATTTTTATTCCATTAGAGAGTGTTTCACAATAAGAATCACTATACTTATTCCCAAGTTTATATGTGAAACTTTTTCTAGGAATGAGAAGCAGTTAAATAATTCATTTAAAATATTTTAGTAGTAATATTTGCCATAAAATTTTACCTTAAAAGTTGCAATAAGTCCTATGATTTTTTCCTTTTATTTTATGAAAAATAAAAATAGATCTTTATAGTCAAATCATATTAGAATGAAAATACTTACTATGCTATCTATCGTTTTCTTCAAAGTAGTTGCTCAGTACAACACTAAAAACATTTCTACAAAAACGAAACAGATAAAACAAGAACTTCCTTTTCAACAAACTACCACCAATTGGTCTTAAAAGTTCCTCTTTAATCCAAATCTTACATCAATCTTGAATTTCTCTTGGCTAAAAATAGACTCTATGATTACTATCATTCATCTTATTTTAAATTTCCACATTGTAAGTAAGAGTGAAACTTACTTTAATGATTGGATGTTAACATTCATTTTAATCATTTTTTTTCAGTGTAATCTCTCCAATTACTCTGTATTGGGACAATATATCACATTTGTTTAGAGAGAAAAGTAAACAGAAAGACAGATGGGTAAAGTATAAGAGAATGTTAAAAGAACTACAAATATATTCCTCATCTATTTTAGAAGAACAAGGGGGAAAGTATGTAAAAAAAGAGGGTCAGAGAGCATCAGCATAAACATAATTAGAGAGCAGTGTAAACCTGACAGAGTCTAGTTATGTTAAATTTCCTTCTTAGATGTTTTGGAGAAAGGCTAGTTTGGGGGAAAAGGCTTAGATTTAGAATAACTTATTGAAGGAATATATAAATGGGGCTTTCACACATTATTTAAAAATTAAATTAGTGGGGAAAGTATTTTTTCAGTTTTTCAGAAAACCTCCTTTCTATGGTCATCCATACAGACCATCCTATAATTAGGGTAATTCATCACTATAATTAAATGTTAGATATCATATTAGTCAACATCTGCACTTAAAACTAAGCCTAAGAGTATCCAGCTGTTTAATTTTATACAGGTTATTAAACACTCTTCAATCAAAAGTAAGGATAAAATTTATATGTATTAATACATGAAATGTTCTTAGAAAATCACCTGATTCATTTTAAGTGACTGAAAAATTTAGAAATATTAACTATTATCTTCTCACACAACTTTCCAGTAATCTATTTCCCTAAATACTTATCCTGTCCAATAAGTGTAATTATTCATAAATGACATACCCCAGACTTTCCAAAGCTACCTTGATGCATTAGCTATTGCCATTTAAGCTATTTTCACACTCAAAAGAGAATATCCATCCACTGGGACTCTGTAGTTCAAACACTGAAACTAAGCAGAACTTTTGAATGTGAAACATCAAAGACAGATTAACAGGCTATAATGTATTAAATAATTACAACAGAGTATTGAGGTCCAGTGTACTAAATATATTTCAGCCCTCACTTCATTGGACACTGACTTATGCCTTTCTTTGCATAATCACAAAACAGTATAATCTAGGAATATAACTGTAACAGCAGAGTCTCAGGAACAATGCCAATTCTGCACTGAAAGAGAAGAGGAAGAATGGGAAACTACTATGGAACCCTTATGACTGTCAAAATGCTGTTATACCAATCTTAAGAACGGGATTAAGTACAATGAGCAAATCATAACATGGGGAGGAGGTGAGAATGAGACAGCATAGATGAACGAAGAGCAAAGGGAAAATTATGAACTGAACTTGAATTAGAATGCTTTAGGGAGAAATCAATAAAAAGCCAGTGCCTAAAACTGCCAATGCTTTGACTAATCAGCATAATGAAAGGGAGTAATAAAGCCTATGTGCCAAATTATAAAGTTTGCAATAATGGCTTCATCATATTAGGAAGAAATGCAAATTGTGGTGTTGGCAGAGACGTATTAATACTACATTGACTTATTTCCTAGTATACTGTCCTCACCTCAACCTTGTTATCAACCTTAAATGTGCCTCATGAAGATGTGAATAAACCTTCTGATTTCACAAACACTGAAAAGTTCTCTATGCTAGATTTCACAACTCAAAGCCACACTCTGTTACATGATATATCCTAAATATTGTAACTAAAATATTTTTAAAAAATCAATTATCTATTTGAAACCTCATTGTTTAATTTTTGATTGGTGTCACATTTTTCTCCATGAAAGATAACATTAAGTTTTCATAAACCTTTCTCTGGATTTGATTATGTAAATCCTAACCTCACTTGGCAAATCTGAATTAGTCATATCGCACATGAAAAACTCATAAACCAATAAAACATGTCAATGTTAATATATTGTGAAAATCCATTAAAGCTTCCTGTGCAGGGTTAAGGAGATTCAGATCCCACTGCACCTCAATGAGAGCAAAATGGTTTTTGTAACTCTCAGTTCAGGAATCATCTGTGTTTTCACATGCAATCACTTTTAAGGCAGAGTGACCTTGTTTTAATACCTGACTTTCAAATGATGAGACAATTTCTATTTAGACATTTATATTTATTGCATTTTCTCTATGACCCACAGGTCTTTGCTGTTTGGATTTCATTTTGAAGATTTCAAAACTCATAAGCTATTGTTCTGTTTGCTTTAGAGGAAATATCCAAGGGGAGGAAGCGAAAACACTTGACTCTTGTCATGTCAGCCTACAATAAAACCGATGTCCATCCATCAGTCTTCATTCTCATTGGCATTCCTGGGTTGGAGGCTGCCCATACCTGGATCTCCATCCCATTTTGTGTTCTCTACCTCTTGGACCTACTGGGAAACTGTTCACTTGTGTTTATCATCAAGACAGACTCCAGCCTCCACGAGCCAATGTATCTCTTCCTCTGCATGCTGGCCATGGCTGACCTTGTTGTGTGCACTACAGCTGTTCCCAAACTACTCAGCCTCTTCTGGTTTCATGATGGAGAGATTCATTTGGAAGCCTGCCTCACTCAAGTGTTCCTGATTCACTCTTGCTCCACCATGGAGTCTGGATTCCTCCTGGCCATGGCCTTTGACCGTTACGTAGCCATTTGTGATCCACTGAGACACTCAGCTATTCTGACACACCCCGTAGTTGGAGGAATAGGACTTGCTGTTGTACTCCGGGGCACAGCGCTTCTCAGTCCTAACCCTTTCCTGCTGCGCTGGCTTCCCTACTGCAGAACCAACATAATTTCCCACACTTACTGTGAGTTCATGGCCCTCATCAAGCTTGCCTGTGCTGAGACAAAAATCCGCAGAGCCTACAGCCTCATTGTTGCCTTCCTCACTGGGGGGGTGGACTTCATCCTGATCCTTTGTTCTTATGTCCTCATCCTCCACACTGTCTTCCACCTCCCATCCAAGGATGCCAGACTCAAGACCTTGGGCACCTGTGTCTCCCATGTCTGTGTCATCTTAGTGTTCTACACTCCAGCCTTCTTCTCCTTTCTCACACATAGATTTGGGCACCGAGTGGCTCCCCACGTCCACATATTTGTGGCTAATATCTATCTTCTTGTCCCACCCATGGTGAATCCCTTTATTTATGGGGTAAGAACCAAGAGAATACGAGACAGATTCTTTAAGTTTTTCTATTTTTCAAAGCATATAAATAAATCATTTTTGTTGATGAGTAATAATTGAAAAAAATCACTAAATCATGTTTTTAGAAGAATATTATATATTCTTCATTAAGTTTTATTTTGACCATAAGCTGTTTTAAGTTTTTTATGAAAAGTAACTTTTCTAAAGAAAATTGTACATTTAAAAATACGTAAGTGTAGAGTATCTATGCTTTCCATAAATGTTTCCCAATAAACACAGCTATTGGTCTAAAATGAGAATCATTATTCTGCTTAAAAACAATCATTTGAATGTATTCAGTATAACTGTCTTTTAGTTTATTTAAATGTATGAATTTGGATAAACACCTGATGTTATCATTACAGAAAAATTTATATTTGAATATATTTGGAGATCAGATCTTTATTAAAACAGGAGTTTACTAAATAGTATCACCATTTCCTGACCCAGCATCAAGAGGGAGAGTTTCAGGAAAGTGGCTGGCTAGGACTGCAGATCTCCCTCCAAGGCCCCAGGCACTGCTAAGCACCCCCCCCACTCTCATATCCCCTGATTGTGGCAGTCCATGGATGCACTCCACAGAGGCATGGCTGGCTATAAAAGTTGGTGACTGATCCTATTGTATTCCTGATTGTATCTATTAGGATAAAGGATAGGGATTGATTTGATGAGTTGTTTCCTCTATTATGAAAATGAGAATGTCTGTGAGTCATTAGAGCATCAAAGGCTGGGACTCAACAATATCAGGAAGATTTAATGACCCATAGATTGAATCAAGGTCAATCCAACAGAAAAAATAAAGATGAGAAAACAGTTAAGCAAGCCACAAAGACAGACTTTCAGTTTACCAATGGCAAGCAGTAGGGCAAAGGAGGATGAAAAGCCTGACAGTGAACCTCCAGGACACTCAAAACTCACAGCACAGGAAGTAGCAAAACAGATTAATCAAGCTCTAGAAAAAATTAAAAAATAAATAATTTCTCAGAAAACCATAGAGATGGTGAGCAAAATGAAAATAATGATTCGGGGCTCTAGAACAGAAACAGACAAAAAAATAGATGAGCTCAGGACCATGATAGAAGCCATGGAGGCCCAGCATAAGAAAGACATGGAAACAATGAAAGCCCAACAGAGGAAAGAAATGGAATCCATTAAACAGATTCAAACAGATATCCAGGAGATTAAAACCTCTATTGAAAGTGTATGCAACAGCATAAGAGAATGTGAAGATAGAATCTCAGATATAGAAGCTAGGATCAAAAGATAGGATCACAGACAGTGACCATGAAAAGAGAGGACTCTTATAAACAGTAAGGTATCATGAGAAATCAATCCAACATCTCCTAGATGATGCAAAGAAGAATAACATAAGACTGATAGGAATCCATGAAGTAGCAGAAGAAAATGCAAATGACTTAGAAAGAATTAATGACAGAAAACTTCCCAAATAAAGGGGAGAATTTGACCTACAGATAAGTGAGGCATATAGGACTCCAACTAGCCATGATAAAAAAAAACTACACCTAGATATATAATAATCAAGATCTCAGAAACCCAACAGAAGAACAAAATACTACAAGCAGTAAGAGAAAAGAAACAAATCATATGCAAAGGAAAGCCCATCAGAATCACAGCAGACTTTTCAACACAAACCCTCAGGTCAAGGAGAGCCTGGAGTGAGGTATTTCAAGTCATAAAAGAAAACAACCTCCAACCAAGACTGATGTATCCTGCAAAACTCCCTTTCAAAATTGACGGAGAAATAAAATACCCAGCAGAAGGATGACTGGATCAAATGGAACCTCTAATCCTAGTTTTTTGAAGTATCTTCATATTGATTTCCATAGAGGTTGCACCAGTATGCACTCCCAGCAATAATAATATAAAAAACTAAAGACCTAGCTTCAGGGCAGGGGATTTAGCTCAGCAGTTCGGTGGCCTGCATTGCAAGCACAAGGACCCAAGTTTAATCCCGGGTACCAAAAAAAAAAAAAAAAAAAAAAGACCTAGCTTCAATCTTCTACAGGTAGATATTCAGTTTTCCCAGTGCCACTTGGTAAGAAGGCTGTTGGTTCTAGTTATATTTTGGGCTTGTTTAATGAGTATCTGATGGTGTAAATGTATGGGCTTATTCCTTGCTTCTCTATTTGCTGCTGTTTGTGACTGTTTTTATGCCAATAAAATGGTGCTTTTTTCTTACAATGGCTCTAACGTTTATTTCGAAATTAAGTATTGAAAAGGCCCCAGCATTGTTCTTTATGCTCAGAATTACTTTGTTTGTTTGAGGACTTATATTTGTCTATATGAATTGTAGGACTCTTTTTTATAGTTCTGTGAAGAATGGCAATGATATTTTGATGATAATTGTATTAAATGTCTAGATAATTTTCAGTACTGTGGTTATTTTCACATTATTCATCCAATCCATGAATGTGAAAAAAATTTTAAATTTTCTATTGTCTTCAGTTTCTGTGACATTTTTTAACTTTTTTATTGAAGAGGACTTTAATCTCTCTGGTATTTTATGTCACTTTTCAGGCTATTCTGAATAGGACTTTTTTCCTAATTTCATTCTCACTGGGTTCCTTCTTGGTGCATACTTCCTTTTGTACATTCATTTTGTACAGTGCTATTTTACTGATTTTGTTTACCAACTCTAAATAAATTTTGGAGTCTTTTTGTTTTTGTATGTACAGAATCATAACATCTGCAAACAAGAATAATTGGACTTTTTCTTTCTAATTTTCTCCTTTTTATTTTTTAGGTACCCTGATTTCTCAGCCTAAAGTTTCCAGTACTATACTAACTAGGAGTCAATAATTTGGACACCCTTTCCTCTTTCCTAATTTCAGGAAAACAGCTGTCAGTTTTCCTCATTCAGTGTGATATTGGCTATGGATTTTTCATATATAAGTGTTATTATGTTGAATTGTAATTATTTTATACCTAGCTTATTCAGCATTTTTATCATGATATGTTGAATTTTATTACAGTTTTATTTTTGTTTCTGTTGGGACTATAATGTGATTTTTAGCCTTGACTCTATTAACATGATGTATTTCATTTATTAATTTGTCTGTCTTGAATCAGACCTGCATTCCTGGTTTAAAATCAACTTGCTCTGGTGTATGATATTTTATTATGCTATTTCATTGAGAATTTGTTATTATCTATATTGTGTGTGTGTGTCCTTACTTGACTTTGGTTTGCAGGGTATACTGCATTTTTAGAATGAGTTTGATAGAGTTCCTTCCTTTTGTGTTTTATGACATAGATTGGGTAGCTTTGATGTGAGTTCTCTAAAATTCTACTAAAGTGTGGCACAAAGTGTACTTGACAGTGCCCCCCATATACACACTTTAGAAAACTTTTCATTAGTGCTTATACCTCATTGCTGGTTATTGATTCAGTTAGGTTTTAAAACTTAGATCAATTTTGGTAGGTCATATAAATATAAAAATTTGTTCATTTCTTCTAGTGTTTCAAATGTGTTGGCACATAGTATTTCTAAAAAGTCCTTAGGAGCCAAAGGCTCTCCTTACCATCAGTAAGTGCTCACAGATCCCAGGGAGATACTGTGTGGACTAAGTGGCATGGCAGTGGGTGGATCCCAGCCAGGGCCCTGCCCCAACCACAGAGGTGTGGATACACCCACCCAAGACAAAGTCATGCCTCTTTACCCAGAGGGCCACCACACCACTGGCCAAAGACAAGGGCACACCAGGGAAAGAGCTACACAAGTGCAAAAGCAACAGCCAGAGGCTCACTCCAATACCACTGATAAATGTGTGGCGACCCTAGCCGGAAGCCTGCACAGACAACAGAAACTGGGGTACACAGCCCACAGCCAAAGGCAATCACAGACAACAGCCACATAGGGGCCCCAGGGATACACACACCTAGATACCATCCAGTTGTGCAGAGGTGCCAGCTAGAATCCTGCCCAGACAACAAGTCAGCTCAGGAGGATTCAGAAGGCCAACATTACGAACCCAGGAATTGGTGTAGTAGTGAGAAACACATTAAAGGCTGCTCATTGGCTTTCTGAGAATTAAAGACCACTGGAATGAGCAAAAAGTTGCCTCAATAAAGGCACAGAAGACCACATCTATTGAAATGAGCAGACTCAAAAATAAGTCTCAATACCAGACTTCCAGATCACCTAAGGCAACCCCAAAGGTCAACGAGATGGAATAATCTGATACTCAACCACCCAGACTCCCTGAACTGACAATAAAAGAGAACCTGGAAAAAATAAAATCAGAAATATTTTTTTACATGACAGCACAGATTATTCACATTATTAAAGACATGATTAATAATCTAAATTAACCAACCTTATCCGGGGGGGGGCAAGGCCCAAATACACGCTAATAGGAATGAAGGGGTGGAATTACAATGAAACCAGCAGAAATCCAGAGGAGAATCAGTGTCTACTTTGAGAAACTGTACATCAATAAGACAGAAAAAAACAGAAGAAATGGGGAGAATCCTAGATATGTACGAATTACCAATGTTGAATGAAGAAGACCTAAAAATTCAAAGCAACCCAATATCAATCAATGGAATTGAAAATTTAATAAAAAACTTACCACCTAAGAAAAGCCTGGGTCTTGATGGCTTCACTGATGAATTCTACAAGACATTTATAAAGAAACTACTGCCACTTCTGTTTAAACTGTTCATTGAAATTGAGAGGACAGCAATACTCCCAAATTCATTCCTGGAAGCAAGCATCACCTAGAGCCCCAAAGCAGAGAAAGACCCAACCAAAAAAGAGAACTAAAGGCCAATCTCATTAATAAACATAGATACAAATATCCTTAATCAGATACTTGCAAACAGGATGCAGAAGACCATCATGAAGACTATATAACCTTACCAAGGTGGGACTCATCCCAGGGATTCAGGGATGGTTCAACATATACAAATCATGACATGTATTACATTATATTAATAGAACCAAGGATAAAAATCCAATGATCATCTCAATAGTCTCAGAAAAAGCATTTGACAAAATCCAACATGCATTCATGATAAAAACCCTACAAAATACTAGAATAGACAGTCTCTACCTCAATCTGATAAAAGTCATTTATAAAAAAACCAACAGCCAATACCTTACTAATTGGTCTAAACTGACATTTTTCACACTCAAATCAGGAATAAGACAAGGATATCCACTGTCACCACTCCTGTTCAACATAGCTCTGGAAACATTGGCCGCAGCAATTAAACAGAGAAAAAAAGGAATAAAGATAGGAAATGAAGAAGTCAAATTGTCAGGAGTTGCAGATCACATGAAATTTTATATAGAAGGCCCCAAGAATTCCACCAAAAGCCTTCTAGACTTAAGAACCAAATTCAGAAAAGTAGCTGGATATAAGGTCAATACACAAAAATCAGTAGCTTTCCTGTACACAAAAAACAGAGAGAGAAATCGGGCAATCAATTCCATTCACAATAGCATCAAAAATTTGAAATACCTATGAATCAACCTAACAAAAGAAATCAAAGACTTTTACTCTGAAAATTACAGCATTCTGAAAAAAGATTGAAGAGGATATCAGAAAATGGAAAGACACCCCTTTCTCCTAGGTAGGAAGCATCAACATAGTAAAAATGTTTACACTTCCAAAACTGCTATATAGATTCAATGCAATCCCAATTGAAGTCCCAGCAGCATGATTCACAGACCTTGAGAAAGCAACCCAAAATTTCATTTGGAACAAAAAAGACACAGAATAGCAAAAGCAAATTTAGGCAATAAAGAAAAGTAGGGTGTATCACAATGCACAACTTGAAAATGTATTACAAAGCTACTGTGATAAAAACAGCATGATAGTGGCAAAGAAACAGACCTGAGGACCAGTGGAGCAGATTAGAAGATGCAGAAAGAACATACTCAGCCACCTTATTTTCAGCCAAGGAACCAAACACTCTCACTGAAGGAAAGATAGCCATTTTAAAAAATGGTGCTGGAAAAACTGGGTTTCAATTTGCCAAAGATTAAAATTAGACATATATCTCTAGCCATAAACTAAACTAAAATTGAAATGGATTAAAATCTAAATATTAAAACACTAAACAATACAGAGGCTAAAAGAGAAGTTAGGTAGAAATTTTGAAGAAGTTCTTATAGGAAAAGATTTTATGAACAATACCTCAGTTGCCAGTGAACTAGCACAATCAACAAGTTGAATGTCTTCTTATTAAAAAGCTGCACAGGCGTTCTTACCATCTTCAGCACAAGAGGGTGTTCTCAGCCAGGCCCTCCCCTGAAGTGTTCCAGCTATCTTTAGCACAGGAGGACCTGCTTGGCTGGGCCCTCCGCTGCTGGCACTGCTGCCTCCATCTTCAGCGCCAGAAAGGTAGCCATGCAGGCACCCCTAACCCTTCAACCTCCCCCCTCACACTTTTAGACCTCCTGATTGTGCCAGTCTTTGGACCTACTCTGTAGAGGCAGAGGTGGTCATAAAGAGTATTTTCCGGGTCTTTAAACTTTGAACATCTTTAAAGAAGTGGTGGGGGAAAATTATAGTAAAAATGAATGGAGTTCAATCCTTCAGGACGTTGGGGAACTCAGTCTGGGCCTTGTAGCCCAAGCTCAGTCTGCATTGTGGGGTTCTGCCACCAGTAGATGAGATCAGGGACTCAGCTCTGCACATAGCAGCACATATTGTATATTATGACAGCAGTGATATAGTCTGAAAGAGGCCATTCAAACTCATTTTTGTTTCTTTCTCTTTTTTTCATTCCACTCTGCAAATTTTTTTCTTTTTTTTTAATTTTCTTTTTGTCTTCTTTCTCCGACTCAGTCTCTTACTCCACTATAGTTTCCCTCATCTCCCTTTCTGTTTTTACTCTTCTTGTAACTCAGATTTCTTCTTTTATTATTTTTTTCTCTTCTCTTTATGTTCTTTTCTTATGTTATTCTACCTCACTCAAGGGTTATTATACTTCTATTTTGTTTGTTCTTTTTGAATTTAATAGTTTCCTGATGATTGTGTGGTCATTCTGCATCTTCTGGTTTCATGTGAAACCTTCTCTAATTCTTTTATTTATTTACTCCTCTTGTTCTAACTCTGTCTTAAGCCCCCATTCTAAAAGGTAAATATCCTTATTGAAAAGTTTATTCACTGCATGCATATTTTGGATTCCTTCTTGATTTTAATTTAATTCACATGGTTTAAAAGTGTTAGACTCATGACTACCATAAGTGGTCAATTTGCAAACTGTGCTTCATTATAATGTGGTGCTGATTGTATCAATTAGGATAAAGGATTGTGATTGATTCAATGAGCTGTTTTTTTCGGTATTACAAAAATGAGAATGTCTTTGAGTCATTAGAGACCCAAGGGCTGCAACCCAACTATATCAGGAAGATTTAAGTAATAACCTAAAGGTTAAACTAAGGACAACCCAACAACAATAGTAAAAATTCGAAAATGCTTAAGCAATCTTTAATAAAAATTTTTTAAAAAGCTGCACAGCAAGATAAATGACCAACAGTGTGAAGTGACAACCCACAATGTGAGAAAATAATTTTTGTCTTGTTGTTCCTCAAAGGTCTACTATCTAGAATATACAAAGAACTTTAAAAAATCAGATTTCCCAAATTTAAAGTCCCAATCCAAAAAATATAGAAAAACCACCTTTTCTTTATCCAGTTTCCAACTGATGGCCAAATGGGCTGTTTCCAAGTTTTAGCTATTACAAACTGTGCCACTATAAACACAGGTGTGCATATGTCACTGTCAAATGATTCTTTTAATTCTTTTGGAAAGATACCCAGCAGAGGGATGGCTGGGTCAAATGGAACCTCTAGTCCCAGCTCTTCGAGGTATCTCCATATTGATTTCCACAGTGGTTGCAACAGTCTGCACTCCCTCCAACAATGGAGAAGGGTTCCTTTCTCCCCACAACCCTACCAACATTTGTTAGTGTTTGATTTATTGATAGCAGCCATGCTTTGTGGGGTGAGGTAGTCATTTTTTTGTTTTCCTTTTGGTCAGTTTGGCTAAGGTTTTACAGTTATCTTTCAAAGAACCAAGTTTGGTTTCATTTAAAATTTGTCCTTTGCTGTTATTCTCTATTTCATGTATTTCTGCTCTAGTCTTTTTCATTTATTTTCTTAAACTAATTTTGAGTTTATTTATACTTGTTTTTCTCAGTTGAGGTTATTTATTTGCTGTCTCTCAGAGTTTTTAATTTATGCACCTTGGACTAGATAAATTTTTTGGATCTGTCCTTGGCATAAACCACAGATTCTGCCACCTTGTGCTATCATTTTCATTTGATTCTAGAAAATTTTGATTCACCTTATTTTCTGCAGTGACCTGTTGACAATTTAGAAATGCAATATTCAGTCTTTGTGTCTTTGTATAGTTTCTTTAGTTACATTTGCTGTTGATTACTATATTTCATTTCACTATTATCTGATAAGATGCAGTAATTGTTTTGTTTTTTGTTTCATTTGTTAAGAATTGTTTTATGGCCCTGAATATGATATATTTTGGAAAACTCCCATATGTTCATGAAAATAATTTGTATTATTTGACTATTGGATGTAATATCCTCAAGATGTCTATTAAATCTCTTTAATCTATAATTTAACTCTGACATTCCTTTGTTGAATTTTTTTTTTTTATGAGTGATCTGTTGGTAAGAGCAAGATATTGAATTCATCCAGCAATTACTATATTGGAGGCAATTTTCTCTTTATGTTCTATATTGTTTCCTTTATAAAATTTCATTCTCTCTCTTGCTTTCTGGCTCTATCTCATAT
>NW_022900928.1:24414065-24415935 GCF_012274545.1 Fukomys damarensis
TATATGTATACGCAAATCTATATATAGAAATGATAATGCACAGAATATATAGAAATGATAATATCCATCTATCTATATATATATGAAAATATATCTACCTATATAGGTAGATATATATTTATATATGTGGTGAGATACATATGGTGAATAGTTTTCTGTTTATATTCTTCTTCTTCCCCGTTAGGAGGAGAGTCTTAAATTTTTATCCATCCTTTTTGATATATGAAGTAAAAAAACAATTAAATTTGCCCTATTTATATTCCATAGCCTAGAAATATGACATTTTAAAAATTATACTAAAAGATAGGAAAGGAAGAAGTTAAACTATCATTATTTGCTGATGATATGATACTCTACATTGAAGATCCAAAAAACTCCACCAAAAAACTTCTAGACTTAATTGACAGATTCAGTAAAGTATCTGGATACAAGGTGAATACCCAAAAATCAATAGCCTTTCTATACACAAATAACAGACAGACAGAAAGAGAAATAAGGGAAAAAATTCCTTTTACAATAGCATCCAAAAAAATGAAGTATCTAGGAATCAATCTAACAAAAGAAACAAAAGATCTCTACACTGAAAACTACAGCACTCTGAAAAAAGAAATTGAAGAGGATATAAAAAAATGGAAAGATATCCCCTGCTCCTGGGTAGGAAGAATCAACATAGTGAAAATGGCCATACTACCAAAACTGCTATATACATTCAATGCAATGCCAATTGAAATTCCAACACTATATTTCACAGAACTAGAAAAAAGAATCCAAAAATTCATTTGGAACCACAAGAGACCTAGAATAGCAAAAGCCATTATAGGCAACAGTCACATGGCACCAGGTGTAACAATTCCCAATTTGAAACTATACTACAAAGCCACTGTGATAAAAACAGCATGGTACTGGCAAAGAAATAGGCCTGAGGATCAATGGAACAGACTGGAAGACACAAAAACAAATGCAGATGTACTCAGCTACCTCATCTTCGACAAAGGAGCTCACCATCCTCAGTGGAGGAAAGATAGCCTCTTTAATAAATGGTGTTGGAAAAACTGGATATCAACCTGTCACAGATTAAAATTAGACCCTTATCTTTCGCCATGCACTAAATTAAAATCCAAATGGATTAAAGATCTAAATATTAAAACAGAAACATTAAACTTGCTGGAAAGTAAGTTAGGCAGAACTCTGGAAGACATTGGTATAGGAAAAGACTTTATGAACAAATCCTCAGTAGCACGGGAACTAGCAGAAAGAATCAACAACTGGGATCTCATCTTACTAAAAAGCTTCTGTACTTCAAAAGAAACCATTAGCAGAACTAAGAGACAATCTACAATGTGGGAAAAAATTTTTACCAGCTGTACCTCAGACAAAGGACTATTATCAAGGATATATAAAGAACTCAAAACAATCAGTCCCCCCAAATATAAAGACCCGATCCAAAAATGGGCATCCGAAATGAACAGACATTTCTCATACAAAGAAGTGAAAGCAGCAAGAAAATATATGAAAAAATGTTCCACATCACTGGTCATTCGAGAGATGCAGATGAAAACAACACTGAGATTCCACCTCACCCCACAAAGAATGGCTGCTATCAAGAAATCACACAATAACAAATGTTGGCGGGGTTGTGGGGAGAAAGGAACCCTCCTCCATTGTTGGTGGGAGTGCAGACTAGTGCAACCACTATGGAAATCAATATGGAGATACCTCAAAGAGCTTGGACTGGAGGTTCCATTTGACCCAGCCATCCCTCTGCTGGGTATCTTTCCAAGAGAACTAAAAGAATCATATCACAGAGAAGTATGCGCACCCATGTTTACAGCAGCACAATTTGCAATAGCTAAATCTTGGAAACAGCCTA
>NW_022900928.1:24416180-24439935 GCF_012274545.1 Fukomys damarensis
TAGGGGAAGAACAAAAATGGAAAAGAAAAAAATGTGAGAGAATGAAAAGATGAAAATAAAGTGTTTGTAGATGGGGAGGGGAGGAGGGGGTGAAGGGAAGGCAGAGGTAAGGGGAAAAAATGAGAATCAAGACTTGCCATGTAAAGGTACATGATCCCAACAATGAATGTAACTGTACTCTATCCCTAAAATGTACCAATAAACTCAATAAAATTAAAAAAAATTATACTAAAAATTGAGTGACTCCTAAAACATAAATTTTGACAACATTGAGATCATACTTTTTCTCTAATAAAGAATATTTAATCTACAGCTGTGTCCAATTGCATTTGGCCATGGGAATTACATGAACATGCATTCCATGTACAGATATTCAAAGATTACCCAAAGGAAGAAAATATTATATATATTTACTATTATTCTTTATGATATCTCAATGTTGTTTGTTTAATTTTAGCAGCCTCCGTGGCTCTAAGTCCCAGCAACACAGCACCTGACACAGGTCACAGACAAGATCTGAGCCAGCACAACAGATGATAGACTATCTTCCAGCTCCCAGAACAGGATAAATGAAGGCTGAGTCACGTGGTTCTGGGTGGGAGTCTCAGGAGCGTGGGGACTGAGCTCACTGTGCCATAGACACAATGGGAAGTCCTAAAGCTGTTAGTGGGGCTGGTACTGAGAAAGCACCTCTGACTAACCAGTCCACACCACACGTACAATCTACCCCAGAGGAATCGGAAGCTTGTGATGTATTCACTGTAGACTTTCACAGCAACAAGAATACATGGCTAAATGGAATAGCTATGTACCTTTAAAGGAATTGAGAGTTTAGTTAGCAACCTAACAGTGAAAAGCCCACATATTCAAAGAATAAATAGCAAGTCTACACAAATTAGCCAAAGTATGGAAACAGAATGAATATTTTCCAAGTCATTCAGGATGGAACCGAGGCAACAAAGTTACAAGCTATTTCTTAAGTAGCATGAGTAGATAAGGGACGGTTTCACAGCATGAGTCCAGAAAAATTCACTTGTGTTTATAATTGCACAGTCTGATAGATTTTACCAAAAAAAATCAAGTTTAGGATGCAATGTTAATTCATACAAATTCCTGCTAAGACATTTCAACATAAGGTTTTTGTTTTTGTTTTTGTTTTTTGTTTTTTGATACCAAGGTAGAACTCAGGACCTTGCACTTGTGAGGCAGGCAGCAGAACTTCTGAGCTAAATCCCAAGTTCAACATCATATTCTCTATTCAAATAACCATTCATAGGTTTTTAATCTAAAGTTTATTCTGCCAAGTATGAATGACATGAAATACATTTTTAAAAGAACTCTGAAGCCTATAAACCTTTAAGTTTCAAATGAGTATCCACATTATAAAAACTCCAAAAATTTGTACAATGAAACTGTTGCTATAAAGTGGGGGGTTTTCGGAGATGTTACAAATATATATTCACTTGAATAATTTCCTTGTATAATATTGATAATGACACATGGACCTTGACAACACTGATTGGTATTGTATGCATACACTCCTATTAAAACAAACAAAAAACCCACATAGGTCATTCTTAAAATGGGGTATCAATGGGATTTTCCACATTCTGTAACAGCAACATTCCTCCTGTGGAGGTTAAAAAAAAAGACACATAGAGAAACCTCTGGAAAAGACTAGATTGTTTGAGCAGTAAGTTTGAATCTATAGACCAGTTGTGAAAAACGTTTTAAAGCTTTCAATGATAACAAACAGCACGCTACAGCATATATACCAAGGATTTGCCACCATTGCTAGAGCCTTATGCATTAAATGAACAACACAGCACAATTTTCAAAATGAAAAGGCAAGAAATTTACTTAAATTGTCAACATTTTTGCAATTTTGTTCATGGTGGAAACATTCAATCATAATGACCACGCTCATGGTAACATTTTCAGATATTTGACATTAATGTAGCAAACACTAGAATGACATTATTTTTGATAGTGTATCCAGGCACATGGAAAAAAGCTCCAGTGTTCATCATTTTAATATAAATACTGATCAATCTGATATTTTGGCTTAAAGTTAAGATATGGAAGTTCTTCTGTTTTCTGTTTAATTGCTCCTGGATGGTTTTTTGGCTTTGTTTTGTTTAAAGTTGTCTGTATATGAAATGTGTTCAGTCAAATGAAAGCAGTGAAAAGTGCTGCTTTTTTTCACATTAGAAGTCAGAAAAATTTATAAGCAGTACAGTACCATAAAATACTATAATTAAACATACCAATGGAATTTCCTTTCCTTTTCTGAGTTTGAAAAGAAGATTGATCAGCTGCAATAAAAGCTATTGAGAGTCATGCTCTTAGACAGGCTGGCGTACTTCCCAAATGTCCTTCTACTAAAAATTTTGCCACTGTTTTCTGAAGTCTGATTGTTTATAAATAACACAACTGTATTTTATTCCTTTGAAAACATTTTCCACACTTGTTCTCTAATCTGTTTGGTTCTCACACCATAGATTACAGGGTTCAGAGCAGGAGGAATGACTACATAGAAGTTGGCAAGAAGGATGTGAATGTAGCGTGGTATATTTTGGCCAAATCGATGAGTCATGAAGGAGAAAAACGCAGGTGTGTAGAAGGTTAACATGACACAGACATGAGATCCACAGGTGCTCAGTGCTTTGAGACGGGCATCCTGAGAAGAGAGCTGAAATACAGCACGAAGAATCTGCACGTAAGAAATGACAATGGCTATAATGTCACATACCAGGATAGAGATGGCACATAAGCCATAGATGATATTTACCTTGATGCTTGCACAAGCCAGGCGAGCAATTCCCATGTGCTCACAATAAGTGTGTGGGATGATTTGATGGCCACAAAATGGCAGTCTTAGGATAAGCAGAACAAAAGGTATGGCAAAAGACAAGGGTCTCAGTAGAATTACCCATGCGATGACAAATACAACCTTGTTTGTCAACACCAATGTGTAGCGAAGAGGGTTACAGATGGCCACATAGCGATCATAGGCCATGGCCACAAGCACAGCTGATTCCATGCCAGTGCACAGGTGGATGAAGAACATCTGGATGAGGCATCCCTCAAAGGAGATTTCTCTCAGGTTGAACCAGAAGATGCCAAGCATCTTGGGGATGGTGGATGTGGACAGACCCAGGTCAATGGAAGACAAGATGGCCAGGAAGTAGAACATGGGCTGATGGAGGCTCTGTTCAGTCTGAATCACATAAAGGATGCTTATATTTCCAAGCACAGCAGTCAGGAACACAGAAAAGAAAGGATAGCCAATCCAGAGGTGCATGTGCTCCAGTCCAGGGATCCCCAGAAGGAGGAATGAGTAAGGATGAAATAGGGTGGTGTTAGGTGAGGCCATCCTTCTTTGATCTCTTTATGCTAAAGTAAATCAGGAGCCAATAGCACTCATTCATTGAGTGGTCTCACCCTCTTTTAGTGTAAAGAGAGAATGAAGAAATCAGAGAAACTACTGTCATATTTATCTAGATCATAGAGAATTAAAAATTCATAAATATTGATTAGGCTTAAATTTCAATGTATTTAACTACATCAATTCAATTAAATGTCATATATTAGTTCAACAAATATTAAACTATTTAATATGTACTTGCAGAATTTAGTGCTAGGATTGATTGGGAAATATGAACTGGAGAAAATTCCTTTCCTGCTGAACTTAATTGTTGAAAGTGTTAGCAGTTGTGATGACAAATTAAATTAATAAAATACTATTAAGATACATTACTTCATTGCTACTTTAGATACACAAAAAAAAATCTCCTAAAAATGTATTGTAGAAGTCTTGTTTAGGTTTTCATTGTAACCTTTATGGACAAATAATTAGAGACATTTTAAACATAATATGTATCATGATTATACATGGATGTCATATGTGTGCTGAAGAAATCAAATTCATTCTTCAAAGGAGCTGCTATGCACACTAGAAATTTCTAAAATAAATTTGAATGTTTGCATACATCCTACTGTTTAAACTCCCAAACCATTTCTGATTTATAATTGTTCTCTGATCTTTCATTTTTCACTGGTGCCAATACCAGATAGACACACTACCTTGAGTTTCTATTAAGGCAGTTACAATAAAATTCAACAGAAATTTTTAGTCAGATTTTGGTCACTTTTAAAATATACCCGAGGTAAATAAATTTAAAGGCAGAAATATCTGTTTCAGTTCAGTTTCAGTGTTTTCAACCTAGTCACAGCAGGCTCTGCTGTGAGCATCACTGTGGGGAGGGAGACTGGAGCAAAGTTACTTACATCATGGCACCCAGAAAGTAAACAAGAGGCAAGGTGAAGGGGCTGGGGTAAAATATACCCTTCAAAGGCATTCCCCAAGTGACATGCTTCCTTTTATTGGAGTCCTGTCTCCTGAAGTTTACACCACCTCCCATAGCCCTTTGAACTATGAATTTATCATTCTCTTTCACACATATATGAGCATAAACATGCACCTATCTCTTGTATGTTTTGGAAAGCTAGACTATTGCTTGTTTCCTGATCTTAGAAAGAATTATACAACAGGTACAGGAACGAGACAACAAAATTTTATTACAATAATTAGTTGGTGAAAAACAAACTACTAGAAACTAAAGAGGGATTCCAAAAAGAAGTAATACCTTCTTTGGAGACTCTTCCCAATTTGAGCAAGGGTTACTATAAGCAAGAAGCGGTACTTTAATTGAAGGGCATGGGGAGGGAATGCAGTAGATATACATCTCCAATAAGATTTCTTCTCTGTGACTTGGATTCAGTTAACAAAACTTTGTGTATGTAAATGGTCCTGTTTAGATACTAGGGATGAATCCAAGTTCTGTTGCTCTTTGACATAGGATCATTTTCAGGGTGGAGTGAGGAAAGAAAAAAAAATTGCTTCTCTTAACTAAGATTTCTCATCTGTGAAGTGAACCTACAAAGTGTTTATAAGGAAGGATTTTTTTCTTACAAGGCATGCCTGATTCACAGCTTAAAATATCCATTATGGCTGAGTAGTACTCCATTTTGTAGAAAAACCACTTCTTCTTTATCCAGTCTCCGACTGATGGGCAAATGGGCTATTTCCAAGTTTTAGCTATTACAAACTGTGCCCCCTGTAAACATGGGTGTGCATATATCACTGTGGTTTAATTCTTTTAATTCTTTTGGAAAGATATCCAGCAGAGGGATGGCTGGGTCAAATGGAACCTCTAATCCTAGTTTTTGAGATATCTCTATATTGATTTTCACAGCAGTCACACCAGTCTGCACTCCCACCAACAATGGAGAAGGGTTCCTTTCTCCCCACATCCCCACCATTTGTTGTTGGTTGATTTATTGATAGCATCCATTCTTTCTGGAGTGAGGTGGAATCTCAGTGTTGCTTTCATCTGCATCTCTCGAATGACCAGTGATGTGGAGCATTTTTTCATACATTTACTTGATGGTTTTATTTCTTTGAGAAATGTCTATTCATTTCAGATGCCCATTTTTGAATTGGGTCTCTATTTTTGGGAGGGCTAATTTTTTTGATAATAGTCCTAAATACTAGTCCTTCATCTGAGTCATTCATAGGAAAATGGATGCATATTGAAGTTATACTCTTAAGTGAAATAAGTCACATAGGTGTAAATACCAAATAGTTTCTCTGGTGTGAAAAACTATAATTGTAAATAAGATCCTAATGGTATAATTGACTGTGTGTGATAGGAAGAAAAGGGATAAAGGTGTAGGGGAAGTGAGAAGGATAGGGGAAAGGAAATAAGACAAAAGAAAAAATATGGGAAAATGAATAAATGGAAAAAAAAGTTTTTGTAAATAGGGAAGGGAGGAGGAGGTGAAGAGAGGGCAGGGACAAGAGGAAAAAATGAGTACCAAGACCAGTCACGTACAAGATCCCAATGATGAATGTAACTGTACTGTATACCTAAAATGTACCAATAAACCCAATTAAAAAAAAACTAAAATGTACCAATAAACTCAATGAGAAAAAAAAAACACTTAAGATATCTACTACCTTGGATCTTGGGTACTGACTATCCTATTCTTCAAACTGTAGTGAATTAAAAAGGTATGATAAACTTGGTTCTGACATATCTCAGCTTGTCAAGTAGCCCTTAATAGGCATTAGTAGATATTAAATCCTGATCCTTACTCTGTGTCCAGCACTTAGAGATTGCCTCATTATAAATGATCAATACTACCTTCTACTTGGGGAAATTAGCAAGTGGTTTCCTCCAGTCTCGCTACATTGTACCTGGTAAAGAATAACTGTTGAACGGTTCAAGCTAAGTTCTATGTTCATGAAGATTCGGCCTCCCTGTTACACAGGCTTGGGGTGCAACTATTTAATCAACCTTTAAATTACATTGAAAAGAATGAAATAAATCGTAACAGTGACAAATAGTCTTCAAACATGAAAAAATAGGATCTAGGTCAGGGATGAACCACAATACCCTCTTCTCATAGAAGGTTTTCTATTTTTTCCCCTTCCATATCACTCACTATTTCTTTGTGCACAGAAAGACACAGATAAGGATCTATATTTGAGAAGTATTACTTACCAGAAGAGGTAGCTGGAGAGATCCACATGTCTCTAATAGCACTCTTTAAACTCCACTTCCTTGAAATAGCAGTTGTTGTACTGTGGATACAATCTCCACAGTGATGCCTTTGTAACACTCTGGGGAATGTGGAGGCCTCAATGTTCTGAAGTCAGAATTAACACTTTCTTTGAAATAGCAGTTTTCGTACTGTGGATACAATCTCCACAGTGATGCCTTTGGAACACTCTGGGGAATGTGGAGGCCTCAATGTTCTGAAGTCAGAATTAACACTTTCTTATGAAATTTAATGGTACCACACAGAAATAGCTCACATCCTGATTCTGGCATTAGATTCTCAACTTCTGGATTATCTTGTTTCTAGGAGGAACATTGCTATATTTTTAATGTATAAAGACCTCAGGCATTGGGTAATACGGGCTTCTTCTGGCTCTTTATTTTAAATTAATCAAGGAGGATGGGCCGAGTCCACTGAAGATTTGTTTAACATCTATTTTGCCTCGCATACCATATGCCCTAAAAATCTGATATTTTATGTATTTCTGTATTTTTGAGGTATTTAGTCAATATTTTTTTTCAAATATTTTCCTATTTTCTAGTAATTTCCTCCTTTCTTTATTTACCCATTATGTTTATTGGTACTTTTTAGGTTCAGTACAGTTGCATTCATCACTGGGATCTTGTTCCTTTACATGATGCATCTTGGTTCTAATTTTTTCCCCATACCTCTGCCTCCCTTCACACCACCTCCACCCTTCCCTGTTTACAAAGACTTTGTTTCATTTCCTTTTCTCATATTTTTTTGCTTTTCCTTTTTCTTCTTTCCCCTACATTTCCCTACTGCATTAGCTTTATTCTCTCTATTTTACATTATCAATTATACAATTTGAAACTGATTTACACTTTTAGTTTATCACACCAGAGAAACTATTTTGTATTTATACACATGTGTCCTATTTATTTCACTTAGTATGGCTTCAATATGCATCCATTTAGCTATAAATGTCTCTAGTTTCTCATTCTTTATGGCTGAGTAGTACTCCATTTTTCTAATTGAGTTTATTGGTACATTTTAGGTATACAGTACAGTTACATTCATCATTGGGATCTTGTACCTTTGCAAGACAGGTCTTGGTTCTCATTTTTTCCCCTTGTCCATTCCCTCCCTTCACCCCCTCTCCCCTCCCCATTTGCAAACACTTTATTTTCATTTTTTCATTTTCTCATTTCTTTCTTTTCCCTTATTTCCTTTCCCCTACCCTGCCCACTTTGCCCACAACTTTACCCCCTTTCTTCCCATTTCACATTGGCAATTATATCATTAGGATCTTATGTACAATTATAGCTTTTACACCAGAGACACTATTCGGTATTTACACCTATATGACTAAGTTGAGGATTTCTCATGGGTCTTTCCCAGCTTGGTCCTGCAGGAATTTTATCTTTGACTTTTGCTGGGACTTCCTTATGGTCAGTAGTCTGTTTTGGTATATTTTCACGTGGATCATAAAGAGTATACAATCTAGACTAGTTTAGTGCAGTGTCTGTCCACTCTCTCTATGTATGCATTTATGTGGCTTGAATCTTTATATAAAAATTCTCTAAGCTTTTAAAGGCTGACAACTGATTCATATTTGTTTTCTAGGAACCAGAGGAAACAAATGCCTCTGAAGCACACGCACTTACACGCTCTGGTCTGGGCTTCTGGTCCAGTCCCTGTCTGCTTAAATAAATAAATAGTATTTGAGAGCCCTCTCTCCTGTGTGGCCTCCTCTGGAGCCACTCCATTTCCAGCAGGCCCTGAGTGATTGGTTACAGGGCAGCTCCAACCGGGTGAGTTTGATGTCATTGCCCCGGTTTAGACTCAGAGCCCCCTCTCCTGCGCGGCCTCCTCTGGAGCCACACTGTTTCCAGCGGGCACCAAGATTGGCTCAGACACAGTGGTAGGAGGGTAGTCGTGTGCCACTGAGCCCTCCACCCCCGCTATTAGATCCCCTGACTGAGCCAGTCCTAGAACACACTCTGCAGAGGCATGGTGGGCTATAAAGGGTGGTGATGGATCCTATTATGTTTCTTATTGTATCAATAGGGATAAAGGATAGGGATTGATTTGATGAGTTGTTTGCTCAATTATGAAAATGAAAATGTCTATAAGTCATTACAGAATCAAAGGCTGGGACACAATGATATCAAGGAAGATTTAATGACCCAGAGATTGAATCAAGGTCAATCCATCAGCAAAAATAAAGATGAGAAAACACTTAAGCAAGCCACAAAGACAGACTTCCAGTCCACTAATGGCAAACAGTAGGGCAAAGGAGGATGAAAAATCAGGTAGTGAACCTTCAGGACACAGCACGTGAAGTAAAAAAACTGATCAATCAAGCTCGAGAAAAATTCAAAACAGAAATTATTTCCCAGTTAACCATAGAGAGGTGAGTAAACTTAAAGACATGATTCGAGAATCTAGAACAGAAACTGACAAAAAAATAGATGAGCTTGGGAACATAATAGAAACCATGAAGGCCCAGAATAAGAAAGAAATGGAAACAATGAACACCCAACTTAGGAAAGAAATGGAATCCATTAAACAGATTCAAACAGATATCCAGGAGATTAAAAACTCTTTTGAAAGCATACGTAACAGAATAAAAGATTGCAAGGATAGATTCTCAGATATAGAAGATAGGATAGCAGACAGTGACCATGAAAAGAGAGGCCTCTTAAAAACAGTCAGGGAGCATGAGAAATTGATCCAACAACTCCTAGATGATGCAAAGAAGAATAACATAAGACTGATAGGAACCCATGAAGTACCAGGAGAAAATGCAAATGACTTAAAAAAGCTGTTAAAAGAACTAATGACTGAAAACTTCCCAAACAGAGAGGAAGAATTAGACATACAGATAAGCGAGGCACATAGGACACCAATTAGCCATGATCAGAAAAAAAATCTACACCTGGACATATAGTAATCAAGATCCCAGAAACCCAACTGAAGAACAAAATACTACAAGCAGTAAGAGAAAAGAAACAAATCACATGCAAGGAAAGCCCATCATAATCACAGCAGACTTTTCAACACAAGCCATCAGGTCAAGGAGAGCCTGGAGTGAGTTATTTCAAGTCCTAAAAGAAAACAACCTCCACCAAGACTGATGTATCCTGCAAAACTCTCTTTCAATATTGATGGAGAAATAAGATATTGCCATGACAAAGAGCACAGAAACTTCATGAATACTAAACCAGCCCTACTAAGAATTTTAAACAATATCCTAGTAAAAGACAATGAAGATCACAACACCAGGAGGTCCAACAGAGCAAATCAAATAGCCAAGGCAGGAAACTAAAAACAGAGGACAAAAAATAAAAAGAGTCAAGAAAAGGACAATAACATGACAATAATAAGTCAGTACATATCAGTTATAACTATCAATGTCAATGGCCTCAATTCACCAATCAAGAGAAATAGATTGGCAGAATGAATTAAGAAGCAAAATCCAACAATATGTTGTATACAAGAAACACTCCTAGTGCAAAAAGAAGCCCATAGACTGAAAGTGAAAGGATGGAAAACAATTCTCCATGCGACGGGAGCCCAGAAAAAAGCAGGGGTAGCAATCTTATTCACTGACAAAGCAAATTTCAAACCAAAACTGATTAAGAGAGACAAAGAAGGCCACTACATCCTTGCAAAGGGAACAATTCAAGATGAAGAGAGGACAATCATAAACATATATGCACCAAATATAAATGCCTCCAACTATATAAAACAAATATTAAGCAACATGAAAAACCAAATAGCCACTAATACAATCGGAGTGGGGGATCTGAATACCCCACTATCAAAAATAGACAGATCATCTAGGCAAAAAATCAACAGTGAAATACTAGAACTGAACCAAGCTTTTGAATGCATGGACTTATTAGACGTCTATAGAGTATTTCACCCAACAAAATCAGAATATGTATTCTTTTCAGCTGCACGTGGGTCATTCTCCAAGATAGATCACATACTAGCTCACAAAACAAGTTTGAATAAATGCAAAAGAATTGAAATTATTCCCTGTATATTATCAGATCACAGTGCAATAAAGCTGGACATCAATAGCATAAGAAACCACAGGAACTTCACAAGCACATAGAAACTGAACAACACTCTCCTGAACAATGAATGGATAACAGAAGAAATCAAAGAAGAAATCAGACAGTTTTTACAAATAAATGAAAATGCCAATAAAACATACAGGAATCTATGGGACACAATGAAAACAGTTCTACATGGAAAATTCATAGCACTGAATGTCCACATTAGGACAACAGAGCAAGCTCAAATAAACAACCTAACGATGACCCTTAGACTCCTAGAAAAACAAGAGCAAGAAAAACCCAAAGCTCGAACAAGAGAGGAAATTATAAAGATTAGTGCAGAAATCAATGCAATGGAAACTAAGAAAATGATACAAAGAATAAATGAATAAAAGGTTTTTGAAAGAATAAATAAAATTGATAAACCCTTAGCAAAACTTATCAAAAAAAGAAAAGAAAAGGCTCAGATCCCAAAGAAATCCAGAGGATCATTAATACATACTATGAGAAACTGTACTCTAATAAAATGGAAAACACAGAAGAAATGGACAGCTTTCTAGATACTTATGAATTACCAAAGCTGAGAAAAGAAGATAAAAACATTTTAAACACCCCAATCACAATCAGTGAAAATGAAAATGTAATTAAAAACTTACCAACAGAGAAAAGCCGAGGTCCTGATGGATTCACTGCTGAATTTTACAAGACATTAAGAGAAGATATATTGCCATTACTCTTCTGACTTTTCAACGAAATTGAAAGAGAAGCAATACTTCCAAATTCATTCCTGGAAGCAAATATCATTTGATTCCCAAACCTTGGAAAGATGCAACAAAGAAAGAGAACTAGAGGCCAATCTCCTTAATGAATGAATATAGATGCAAAAATCCTAAATAAGATACTAGCAAACAGAATACAGAGGATCATCAAGAAGATCATTCATCCCAACCAAGTTGGATTTATTCCAGGGATGCAAGGATGGTTCAACATAAGTAAATCAATTAATGTAATACACTATATTAACAAAGTCAGGGACAAGAACCACATGATCCTTTCGATAGATGCAGAAAAAGCATTTGACAAAATTCAACAAACATTCATGATAAAAACCCTGCAAAAAAACTGGAATAGATGGTCTATGTCTCAACTTAATAAAGGCTATCTATGAAAAACTAACAGCCAATATCATATTAAATGGCCAAAAACTGAAAACCTTCATCTTAAAATCAGGAACAAGAAAAAGATGCCCACTATCACCACTTTTCTTTGATATAGTTCTGGAAATATTAGCCATAGCAATTAGACAAGAGAAAGAAATTAAAGCAATAAAGATAGGAAAGGAAGAAGTTAAACTGTCATTATTTGCTGATGATATGCTACTCTACAATGAAGACTCAAAAAACTCCTCCAAAAGACTTCTCGACTTAATTGACACTTTTGGCAGAATAGCTAGATACAAGGTCAACACCCAAAAATCAATAGCCTTCTTTTATACAAATAACAGACTCACTGAGAAAGAAATTAGGGAAACAATTCCTTTCACAATAGCCCCCCAAAATAAGTATCTGGGAATCAACCTAACAAAAGAAGCAAAAGACCTCTACACTGAAAACTACAGCACTCTGAAAAAAGAGATTGAGGAGGATTTAAGAAAATGTAAAAATGTCCCCTGCTCCTGGGTAGGAAGAATCAACATAGTGAAAATGGCCATACTACCAAAACTGCTATACAGATTCAATGCAATACCAATTGAAATCCCAACACTATACTTCACAGTACTAGAAAGAAGAATCCAAAAATTCATTTAGAACCATAAGAGACCTAGAAGAGCAAAAGTCATACTAGGCAACAGACACATGGCAAAGGGTATAACAATTCCCAATTTGAAACTATACTACAAAGCCATTGTGATAAAACAGCATGGTACTGGCAAAGAAGCAGACCAGAGGATCAGTGGAACAGATTGGAAGACACAAAAACAACTCCAGATGCACACAGCTACCTCATCTTTGAAAAAGGAGCTGCCAGTCCCCACTCGAGGAAAGAGCCTCTCTAATAAATGGTATTGGAAAAACTGGATCTCAACCTGCAAAAGATTAAAATTAGATCTTTATCTGTCACCATGCACTAAATTAAAATCCAAGTGGATTAAAAATCTAAACATAAAAACAAAAACACTAAACTTGCTGAAAGATAAGTTAGGCAGAACACTGGAAGACATTGGCATAGGAAAAGACTTTATGAATAAATCCTCAGTAACACGGGAAATAGCAGAAAGAATCAACAACTGGGATCTCATCTTATTAAAAAGCTCCTGCACTGCAAAAGAAACCATCAACAGAACTAAGGGACAACTTGCAAAGTGGGAAAAACTTTTTACCAGCTGCTCCTCAGACAAAGGACTATTATCTAAAATATATAAAGAACTCAAAACAACCAGCTCCCCCAAATATAAATGCCAAATTCTAAAGTGGGCATCTGAAATGAACAGACATTTCTGACAAAGAAATAAAAGCAGCAAGTAAATATATGAAAAAATGCTCCACATCACTGGTCATTCGAGAGATGCAGATGAAAACAACACTGAGATTCCACCTCACCCCACAAAGAATGGCTGCTCTCAAGAAATCACACAATAACAAATGTTGGCTGGGTTGTGGGGAGAAAGGAACCCTTCTCCATTGTTGGTGGGCATTCAGACTGGTGCAACCACTATGGAAGTCAATATTGAAATACCTCAAAGAACTAGGATTAGAGGTTCCATTTGACCCAGCCATCCCTCTGCTGGGTATCTTTCCAAAAGAAGTGAAAGAATCATACCACAGTGATATATGCTCACCCATGTTTATAGCAGCACAGTTTATAATAGCTAAAACTTGGAAACAGCCCATCTGCCCATCAATTGGAAACTGGATAAAAAGATGTGTCTTTTCTACAAAATGGAATACTACTCAGCCATAAAGAATGAGAAAGTAGATTCATTCATAGTTAAATGGGTACATTTTTGAGGATATACTTCTAAGTGAAATAAATAAGGCACACATATGCAAATACTGAATAGTATCTCTTTTGTGAAAAACTAAAATAGTACTCAAGATCCTAATGGGACACTTAGCAAATAGGAAGAAAAGGATCAAAGGTGTAGGGACAGCGAGAAGGATAGGGAAGGGGGAATAAGGCAAAAGGAAAAAAATATGAGAAAATGTAAAAATGGAATTAAAGTGTTTGAAGTGGGGAGGGGAGGGGAGGGTGAAGGGAGGGTGGGGACAATGGGAAAAAATGAGAACCAAGACCTGGCATGTAAAGTTACAAGATCCCAGTAATGAATGTAACTGTACTGTCTACCTAGAATGTACCAATAAATTAAAATTAAAAAAAACAAAACAAAAAATAAATAAATAGCATTCCATTTTAAAGGAAAAAAAATCTTTATCCAGTCTCCACTTGATGGGCAATTGGCTTGTTTCCAAGTTTTAACTATTACAAACTGTACCCCTGTAAACATGGGTGTGCATATATCACTGTGGCTTGATTCTTTTAATTCTTTTGGAAAGATACCTAGCAGAGGGATGGTTGCGTCAAATTTGACCTCTAATCCAATTTTTTAGAGGTATATCTATATTGATTTTCATAGCAGTCGCACCAGTCTGCCCTCCCAGCAACAATGGAGAAAGGTTCCTTTCTCCGCACAACCCCACCAACATTTGTTATTGGTTGATTTCTTGATAGCAACCTTTCTTTCTGGGGTAAGGCGGAATCTCAGTGTTGTTTTCATCTGCATCTCTAGAAAAATAAATGATGTTGAACATATTTTCATATTTATTTGCTGCTTTTATTTCTTTGTCTGCGAGACATCTGTTCATTTCAAATGCCCATTTTTGAATCAAGTCTTTATATTTGAGGGGTATGATTTTTTTTGAGTTCTTATATATCTAGATAGTAGACCTTAGTCTGAGGAACATCTGGTAAAATATTTTTACCAATCCTTATTGACTCTTAGCTCTGTTAGTCGTTTTCTCGTGTAGTACAGAATCTTTTAAATAAGATGAGATCCAAGTTTTTGATTCTTTGTGCTAGTTCCCATGTTACTGAGGATTTGTTCATAGTCTTTTCCTATGCCAAGGTCTTCAAGAGTTCTGTCTAACTATCTTCTAGCAAGTTTAGTGTTGGAAAATTGGATTTCAACCTGCCAAAGATTAAAACTAGACCCCTATCTTTCACCATGCATTAAACTAATATTGAAGTGAGTTAAAGATCTAAATACTTTTTAAGATATTAGTATTAAAACAGAAACAGTAATTTCTTCCCTCTTTCTACAGCTACTATTGTTTTACAATTCTATTGTAATCCTCCAGTGATGCAAACGTTTTTCTTTTCCTGCTATTCATTAGTGATATCTTCTAATTTTCTGTGATAATTTATGTAACATTTTGCTTTGCTCATATGTGCTTAAAAAGTACATTTTATAATTTTATAAATGGGTTTCATAAATATTGATTCGAACAAATATGCTAATTTTTTGCCAAATAGTCTACTTGGGAATTCAATCCCATGAAGGTCATATTAATTTCTTATTGCTGTTGTGATAAACACTGCAAATTTGTTATCTTACAAATATGTACATTAGTAATTCAAATCAAATGTCACTGAACTAAAATCAAGGTATCCTGACAAGTATCCTTTTGTGGAGTTTGAGAGAAAAATATGCTTTCATGATTATTCCATCTTCAGTTGGCTGTAAATACTCCAAAGCTCACAGCCTCCTGCTGTCTTCAAGGCTGGCAACTATCAATCAAGTCAGTCTCCTGGCCCATCACTCACACTAACTTTGGTGCTGCATCTCACTTTCCCTTTTTAAGAATCTCTGTGATTACATTGGACCCACCAGGTTAATTGAGAAAAAAATCTCTCATTTTAAGATTAGATGATTAACAGCCATAATTTCATCTGTAATCCAAATTGCCATTACTTTTTTTTTGGGGGGGTACTGGGGATTGAACTTGGGTCCTTGTGCTTGCAAGGCAGGCCACCGAACCACTGAGCTAAATCTCCAGCCCACCATTATTTTGATTCAATCAAACTTTACTTGGCTGACACTGGGAATATATACAAGAACAAGAAAGACATGGTTCTGTATATGGTCTCACTGAAGATCCTCGAAGTACGGTAAATTAAATAGGCAATACTCAAATACCATGCAAAGAAATATACAAATGTGATGGATAAAAGTACCATGAGGTAATCTGAACAATCCTATAGATAGTACAAGTTTAATGCTTTATTTTTGTAATTAGTGCACAACAATTATAGAGAATAAAGGGGTTTATTGTAACACAATCATGTCATACTTTGAATTTATCTGTAGCCTCAATTATCCTCTCCAAAGCCTCTCCTCAATTCTGTTTCTCTGGTCTAATAATCCTCCTTCCACTGTCTTCACTATTTCATCTAATATCATGGTTGTTTTGCTATTATTTTTTAAAATGTGCATGTTTATGTTGTAGTTGTCAGTGGTTTTCTTTGCTTTTTTGCATTTTTGTAAGAGTGATTTAGTCTTTGGCACTGTGGATTTACTCTCCAAAATCATCTCTCTGATACAATGTGTATTTTGTACAGAGAAGACTGGCATTTTAGTTTATGTACATAAGGAACTTTGCAAAATTGTTGCGATTTTAATTTATTTTTATATTATTTATTTCCTTTTTGTGGACTGTACATAACCATAGACAAGATGCTTAGCTAGAAATCATGATTTCCTGGATTGAAAGGCTGGTTTGCTACTTAACAACATTACTTCTTTGAGCATCAGTCAAATTTTCAATTATATACCTTCTTCAAGGTATGGAAGTGAGGACTCTTGATTTGTTTTGTTTTGTTTTGTTTTCTCACTGAGTTTATTGGTATATTTTAGGTATACAGTACAGTTACATTCATTATTGGGATCTTGTACCTTTACATGACAGGTCTTGGTTCTCATTTTTTCCCCTTGTCCCTGCCTTCCCCTCACCCCCTCTTCCCTTCCTTTTTTACAAATACTTTATTTCCAGTTTTTTATTTTCTCATTTTTTTTCTTTTCCCTTATTACATCTCCCCTACCCTTCCCATTCTTGATTTGGTAAATGAGATTTTAATTTTTGGATAATAGTTTCCACTTGAATCTCTTCAAATATTCCAGTTTATTTATGAATATTTAAATCATATTTCATCATACTTACTACAACCTCAAAAATAACTGTATTACTTAGTCTGAAAGTGTACTATGCAAAGCCTTATGTTTACTAGAATGTTTCGTTTATAATTTTTGTTTCATGACAGATGTATTTGTTCTTCTTGGTTATACTAGATACAGGACATTTTGTGTAAAATACAGTAGATATGATTTGAGGTCCAGAATAATATTATACAATGGAATTCTGGTTTGTAAGATATAGATTTATGTTTACTTCTGGAAGGCAGCCAGAACCACTAATGACTCAGGTTTCTTTAATCAAATTAGAATTTGAGATGATTTAAATATATGCCAGTTCCTCTGAGAACGTAGCTGTTTCTGGTTTACTCTTCCAAATAGGAAAATTACTCATGAAATTCACCTAAAATTCTATGTAGTTTCTAAGATAAGGAGAAAAAGGAGTACATTTTTCATGAAGAAAAAACTGTGATGTGAATAGTGTGAATTATGATGTGATTAGCTATTTTGGATAAATGTAGGGAGAGAATTTTAAAAGTGGGTAGAAAGAAGCTTAGACTTTTATAAACATAGAGAGAAGGAAAGAACACTTATCATCTGGTAAATGAGGGCAGCAATGGTAAATTTTTTGATGTCACAAAAGTACACCTGTCAGAGTCAATTTGGGAAATCTGAGCATAGGAGTACAATGTGAAGGGGAAAGGCAAGTGAGCCAAAGCCACATGCAGAATTACGCTTTCCATTCTCCACACATGAGGATTTAGGAGCTTATAAATGACAATGATAACTTCCCTTTTGGTATGAGAGCACTTGGAAGCAATCACGATGGAACAGAGTAATTACTTGGCTTGCCAAAGTTTTAAAAATGTACAACCTGCTATGAACATTTATTTGAGATGAAAGATATAGGAATAAACAGAATGAGATGAATTAAATGACTACTAAAATAGTAGAGAAAAGATAACACAATACCTGTAAGGAAGATCAGAAATGAGCAAAACATATTGGGCACAAAAACAAAAGAATTGCTGGACCAGATAGAAGTAAAAGGGTTTGAAAATGGAGAGACATACACTTAATTTTTACATTTAAACAATTGTACCAGAAGAATTGCACTTATCAAAAGGAATTTGTTTTTTTAAATTCTTTACTGATTGCATGATGGTAAACTTCTTATATATTCAAGTATATATTACGTTGTTGAATGTATCACTCTGGAGATAGTTTGAGAAGTCATGGAAGGAAGCACCACTGGAGCCATCAATATATAGAGATATTTGCAAACTACACTACTAGGATAAAATCTCTAACAAAAAGAATATATGTAGTTTTATAATAAAAATAAAAGCAGAACTAAGACCTATAATATCCAAGATAGTATTTATAAGTCAGACTAGAAGAGTAATCAACACATACAACTATTCAAAATGTATCAATTGTGGAAATGGAAAAAAATAAAAGTCAAAGTGACATTTACATAGATTTCAAGGGAGGAAACTGTCAAGAGTGTCACAGTGTCACTGTTATCCGTATCCCATCACGCTGAGATTAAGAGATATGGAGAAATGAGACAAGGGTATTTTTTTTGTGGCCAATCATTGATTAAGTAAACTAGGTCTGATTCATTTCAAACAGATGTTGGATGTTAAAGCAGAGAAAAATAAGTTAAGGAAAGGCACTGTACATCCTAGTTTACATTTGCAGCTTCTTTTCACATGTTTCTAGATAATTTCAAGTGGTCAGTTCTTCTGAAACAGTGACATGGTTCAATCAACTATTTTCAGTCTTCATCTCCAGAAACCTGCATTCTAAACTATACTAATCAGCCCAAAGTGCATTTTTAACTTAAGTCATTGTCACCTTATGATGAGTTCCTTGGACAGCAAACCTGTTATGAATGGAAGGAGTATCTGCATATAAATAGCTTCAAAATCAATAGGAGCAATTATTACAGAAACAAAAGGAGCAGCCTGGCAAATACCTGCAAATGCAAGGACAGATTAAGTTCCAAATACAAACAAGAATATGAATGTTTATCTAGTGCTTGAGATTTTTCAAGCCACAGTCAAGAAGGAACAAAAGGCAAATTCATAAAGATTTAGTAGGAGTTGTGCAGGTGAGACTGGTGGAGGGTACAGTGGAGTTCTATAAATATCCCCTTTCCTGGTATAAAGCACTAATTTCCATAATTACTGGGAATGTAAAAGGGAACTGGTAGCCAAATTTGTCTTTGGTTCTTCTTTTAGATAGCAAGAACTTTTTTGGCTTAAATAAAATTCCACCTTCCAGGCAAAAAAAATTGTCATTAGGACTAATTCATGTAAAACTTTTCTGAGTCACAATTCCCGGTGATTCAGAAAGAGCTCTGAGGGACAGCCCAGTTCCAGAGTTCTCTGTATGTCTGGCTGAAGCTTTTATTGCTACATCACCAATTTTTTTCTCTTTTTTTCATCCATTAAACAACATGTTAACCTTCAGGTCATAACTCTATTAGTTTCCAATGCCACTATAACAAATTACCACAAATGTAGTGCCTTACATCAACAGAAATGTAATATCTTACAGTTGTACTGATTAGAAATTTGATGTCTTTCTCATTAAGTTAAATCTCATTAGCAGGTCTGCATTTCATTTTGAAGGCTTCATGGGAGAATTTCTTTTGTTATTTCTTCATCTCCTAAAGGCAGCTCAAGTTCCATGACTCAGGGCCCTTTTCTCTGTTTTCAAAAACAGTAAAGGGAAGTTGAACTTTCTCTCGACTTTACTCTGACCTTGCTTTGTCATCACAACTCTGAATATGATCTTGCTCCTTCTGTTGTACACACTTTGAGATCCTTATACTGGAAATCCAGGCTTAATTCCAACTGTGACTTCATACTTCTTCATCATGTAATTTAACATATCCATAAATTTTGTGGTAAGACTTGCACATCTTTAGGAGCTCGTTATTCTGCCTACTGCCAGTCCCATGTAAATTTCCTAAGTATAAACCTCCATCCCAGAATATCAATATCATCCTAGGGCTGGGGATTTATTTCAGGGGCACTATGCTGCCTGGCAAGTGAAAGGTCCTGAGTTCAATCCCTCGTACTAAAATAAAAAAAAAAAGAAAGAAAGAAAGAAAAGAAAAGAAAAGAAAAGAAAAGAAAGATAAAAGAATATCACTCTAAAAAGCTTAACCTGCAGAACTTGTTTAGTTGAGATCCTTTGAGAGTCCAGCATGAAATTACAAAGGCAAACAAAATCTCATTATAAGTAGTAAGCAAACATCCCAAAACTATCAGAATGTTTTTAAAAATTGTAACAATAGAGCAAGAATTATAGGAAAACTGCTCAAAGTTTATAAATCTATGTGCCTAGCAGGCTCAAAGAAGTGTATGCTTGTGCATGTTGACAGTAAATGAGAAAGAAAATTACAATTGTATAGGATGTATAGGTTTTTATTGATAGACCAAACATATAAAACTTCAGTATTGGAAAATTTATAGTTATGTTGTGCAACTGAGGAATAGACTATAAAAGGCTTAAAGTACAGTGATTTTTAAAATGTATATGAATAGTTAGAACTACATTTAACTGGCTATCATGATGGAAAGAAAGGTAAAATTCATGAAAAGATGAAAGTTTGATTTATTTTTAAATATTGACAATGTAAAAATTAGTAGAAATGATTTAAAGAAAGTTTGAATGTCTCATATAAGAGCAGAGTTCAGGAAGTAAAGGCTTACTGATACAGTACATTATTTAAACAAATATAAATTTAGACTCAATATACTGAAATTTCTAAACAAAATAGACATTTATAAAGACTACAGAAAAACTTCTTTTAAAAAAATGATACAAATATGATTGGTATAATGAGCTTCATTGACAGCACTGGTTGCTGAGGAAAACACAGAATAGCACTTCAGAAAACTAATGGAATAGACATTTGTACAAAATGTTCTGTTTTCCAAATATTAGGAGAAATGGGGAAATATTTTAGACATAAAAATGGAATGAAATATTACCAGAGAAAAGCGGGTGTTTTGTCTGGCAGCAGATTGAGGTGAGGAATAGTTCATGGTTCCAATGAATACTGATTAATCCAGAAGTCTCAAAGTAGTCAGGGGAGCATTTTGCAAACTCAAATGAATGAAAATACATGCCTTGAATAAAAACTATCAATTATTTTTTTTCTAAATCTGCACAAAATATTCCAGAAGACACCATCATGAGAGATATGAATGCAAAAGAAGCTAAGCTCCAGAGATGGCTTGAATGCCCAACAGATGAATACATAAAGATAATGTGGTGTTTATTCACAATGGAGTATTAGTCATAAGGAAGAATGAATTTACATCATGTGCAGGAAACTGGATGATCTTGAGATGGTACTGACTGAAATAAGTCAAATACAGAAAATAAAATATCACATGAGAAACCTAACATATAAATAAACAAATGAGTAAAAAAAAGAGAGATGGGAGGAAACAAAAAGACACAAATTGATATCAGGAAGGTGATCAGGGTAAGAGGAAGTTATGGAGGAGGGATAAAGGTATCGAAAATGATCAAAATGTCTCATATACATGCAACATATCCCACAAAATAACTGTTATATATGGCAAACATACACCAATAAAATAATCTTTTCAAAGACCCAAAAATGTAAAGCAGATAATATTTTTGTTTTGTTTAATCTAGAGTAATCTAAGGTTAGTCTTAAGGGAGGATAGAAAGGGAAATAGGGAAGTAAACTATTAATAAAACTATATAGAAGAAGTATTATAAGATATGCAACAGCATAAGTGAAAAGAATTTGGAAAAGGGAACTAAATGAAATAAAATATAAAATGTAAAATAAAAATAAATTTTTTCTAGACAATATAAAATGCAAAAAATAGTGAATCAAAAATAGAAACAAGAGGGGCCGGGGATTTAGCTCAGTGGTTCAGTGGCCTGCCTTGCAAGTGCAAGGACCTGAGTTCAATCCCCGGTACCAAAAAAAATATATATATAGAAACAAGAAAAAAAATATATTCTCATGGATGATAATCCCATCACTTAATAATTATACTTCAAAGAAAAAAATGTGAATGCATTACTGTAAAACATAAAATATGCTGTGAAGATATATAGCTCACTTTTTAATTACAAATGTAATATGTGATACACATCTATAAAAATGAATATATAAATGAAATTAATTTTATTAAACACAGATTATTTTAATATATGTAAAATGTTTACAAATAATTCAACCAAAAAACCATGGGTCATTGTAAAAATAAAAATTTTACTCATATTACAAAAACTAAAGTTTGTCTCTGGAGAAACAGGAGGAAAACTGTTCTTGAAAGTGTTAAAGGTGTTTTCAAAACTAATGTTGTATATATTTTATCAAGCATTATCTCTGAAATCAGTGCATGATTAGGGATGTTCATCTTGTTTTCAGGAACAAAGATATTTGTTATATTTTTAGTTTCTTTGTTAAATTGATTTAAAAAACTATATGGTAAACAATGTAAAGTGAAGTGAGACCTTTAATCAAGGAAAAATTTTTGCTCAGTCTTTTAAATTTTACTGATAAATCACTTAAAGGGCATTACTCAGTGTCTTATAAAAAGTGACTATTTATATCTTAATCTGTAATTTCTAGATTTACCTTTTGGGGAGAACATGTGTCATGTGTCCAGGACACAAGGCATCAAAATTTGCATAAAGTATTTTAAGATCAAATGTACATTGAAAAATAAAAATGGATGTGCAAAGTTCAATTTAGACATGAGTAGAAATAATATATGGATGTAATTAGATAAGAAAATTTAATTCATCTTTATGCTATGGAATGCAGAGTGTCAACCAGTGTATCATTGTTGGTATTTGTGAGAAATACTGCTGAAATTATGTTGGTTTTGACTATCGTTATACCAAGATTCCTATATTTCGCAGATCATTCCACCTCAGGTTAAAGATTTGGCCATAATGTTTAGAACCCAGGAAAATGGTTTCACAGGGACACAACAGAATACAGCCTCTACAGAGCCAGATGTTTGTGTTAATTTGGTGTCTTGATTGATCTTCAAAACTTAGACTGATTCAAGATGTGCAATGGATAAAAGATGAGTATAAATTAAATGGGTAATCAAATATATGCAAGTATTAATGGATGAAAGCAGGACATAAAAAAGGATTAATTCAATTTTCCAGTGTCACATATCTCTAACCAAAAAGCACTAGAAACCCCGTATAACATGTTCCTTCCCCAGAAAAGAAGCTACAAGGGCTTTGCATGAGCCACACTACTTCATTCCCCTCCAGGATGATAGTCCAACAGCCTTTGAAATCTAGATGCAGCGACATTTCTGTGCAGGTCTCTAGTGCATCAGGCCACAGCCCAGAAAAACAACTAGTACAGCAACACGCCAGTAATAAGGCAAAGGAATAGGAGATGTTTATTAAGGCAAACATATATGAGTCTTCCTAGGAGGATCAAAATCTTTAGAAACAGAACACAAGAGTCTCATCTTTTGTTAAGCACACTGAGCACTCGCTCTCTGATATGTTTGGTCCTTACACCGTAGATGATGGGATTCAGTGAAGGTGGAATAACCAAGTACAGGTTGGCAACGAGAATGTGAATGTAGTGTGGGATGCTGTGTCCAAATCGATGGGTGAGGAAAGAGAAGACTGAAGGGATGTAGAAGACACCGAGAACTGCAACATGAGAGCCACATGTGCTGAGGGCTTTTACCCGTGCATCCTGTGACGGGAGGTGGAACACAGCACGGAGAATGTAAACATAGGAGATGCCGATAAGCACAAGATTCAGGAGAAACAGCGAGACCACAAAGAGTCCATAGATAGCATTGATACGAATATTTCCACAAGCTAACTTTGCAATGCCCATGTGCTCACAGTAGGAATG
>NW_022900928.1:24440829-24441624 GCF_012274545.1 Fukomys damarensis
TTTGGTCCTTACACCGTAGATGATGGGATTCAGTGAAGGTGGAATAACCAAGTACAGGTTGGCAACGAGAATGTGAATGTAGTGTGGGATGCTGTGTCCAAATCGATGGGTGAGGAAAGAGAAGACTGAAGGGATGTAGAAGACACCGAGAACTGCAACATGAGAGCCACATGTGCTGAGGGCTTTTACCCGTGCATCCTGTGACGGGAGGTGGAACACAGCACGGAGAATGTAAACATAGGAGATGCCGATAAGCACAAGATTCAGGAGAAACAGCGAGACCACAAAGAGTCCATAGATAGCATTGATACGAATATTTCCACAAGCTAACTTTGCAATGCCCATGTGCTCACAGTAGGAATGGGCTATGGTACGTGTGTGGCAGAAGGGGAGGCGGTAGATGAGATAGTTCATGGGAAGTATGAGCAAGGATGGACGAATTACAATCCATAAACCAATGCCCACCAGCACCCTAGGTGTCAAGATGGTTGTGTAGTGCAGTGGAGCACAGATGGCCACATACCGGTCAAAGGCCATGGCCATGAGGACTTCAGCCTCCATGCCGGTGAAGGCGTGGATGAAAAACATCTGAGCCACACAACCTCCAAAGGTAATCTCATGAGCATCAAACCAGAAGATGCCCAGCATGCGGGGCACAGAAGTGGTAGAAAGAGCCAAATCAATTGTTGAAAGGATGGCCAGAAAGTAGGACATGGGCTCTCGGAGGGACTGCTCTGTCTTGATGACTGCTAAAATTGTGGCATTTCCCATTAAAGCCACGAGGTATAGAACAGA
>NW_022900928.1:24441990-24474933 GCF_012274545.1 Fukomys damarensis
TTTGGTCCTTACACCGTAGATGATGGGATTCAGTGAAGGTGGAATAACCAAGTACAGGTTGGCAACGAGAATGTGAATGTAGTGTGGGATGCTGTGTCCAAATCGATGGGTGAGGAAAGAGAAGACTGAAGGGATGTAGAAGACACCGAGAACTGCAACATGAGAGCCACATGTGCTGAGGGCTTTTACCCGTGCATCCTGTGACGGGAGGTGGAACACAGCACGGAGAATGTAAACATAGGAGATGCCGATAAGCACAAGATTCAGGAGAAACAGCGAGACCACAAAGAGTCCATAGATAGCATTGATACGAATATTTCCACAAGCTAACTTTGCAATGCCCATGTGCTCACAGTAGGAATGGGCTATGGTACGTGTGTGGCAGAAGGGGAGGCGGTAGATGAGATAGTTCATGGGAAGTATGAGCAAGGATGGACGAATTACAATCCATAAACCAATGCCCACCAGCACCCTAGGTGTCAAGATGGTTGTGTAGTGCAGTGGAGCACAGATGGCCACATACCGGTCAAAGGCCATGGCCATGAGGACTTCAGCCTCCATGCCGGTGAAGGCGTGGATGAAAAACATCTGAGCCACACAACCTCCAAAGGTAATCTCATGAGCATCAAACCAGAAGATGCCCAGCATGCGGGGCACAGAAGTGGTAGAAAGAGCCAAATCAATTGTTGAAAGGATGGCCAGAAAGTAGGACATGGGCTCTCGGAGGGACTGCTCTGTCTTGATGACTGCTAAAATTGTGGCATTTCCCATTAAAGCCACGAGGTAAATAGAACAGAAAGGCAGAGATAGCCAGCCATGGAGTTTTTCCAGACCTGGGATTCCAATGAGGAAAAACGTGGCTGGGTGAAATATGCTTCTATTGTTGTAGTACACCATTTTGGGAAGGTTGGTCTGAAGAAGTGAATTTCTGCTCCTTTAAGCAATAAATAGGGGTGCAGTGCTATGAGGTTCTGTTCTCTTTTACTGTGAGAATAGGGAAGATGGTCTTTTGTGTTCACGACAAGGTCACATTCAAAATTTTCGTTCTGTGCTTGTTGACAGTGTTCTAATTCTAAACATGAACTTTTGCGGTGTACTTGATGTAGATTTATTATAATTAGACATCCTCTCCTTCTGGAAGAAAATAAAACGTGGTTGAACTCTGCAGATCTACTCTCGGCTGAGAGATTTTGGAAACATTAATGTTGTACATGGAGTAAAGTGGATTAAAGGAAAGTAAAAATTGCCTTTAACCAATCTATAATGAAAATAGATCACTTATCCTACTTTAAAGGTGTTTCTGCTTTGTAAATCCAAATTATTCTGCCTCATCATTAGTGACTGACAGAGAATTACTTATTAATATCTGACTCAAGTCTAATAACTTCTCATAAACACCTAAACAGGCTCTCCTCAAGATAGTCAGATGTTTTTTGGACAATTGCAGGTTCCTTAAGCTATCTGGACAGGAGTGGACATAGCACTTGCTGAGACTGCAGGTAAGATATATGGGAAAGGGTTATAGAGGTCTCTAATAACTGAGGCACCCCTTTGTTCATAGCATATCAGGCATTCTCACAACATGCAGTCATTTTTCCTTGTTACTTTTACCTGTGCTAGAAAGTTGGCACTACAAATGCACATATGACAAAATTCCAATAGGCTCAGTGGGTTTTGGTACTGAAGGGCATAGTTTTTGTACTTTTCTTGGATAGTGGTGCTTCAATGGTGAAGGAGTCACTTTCTTCAATAGTCTCTGAAGTCAATGGGGAAAGATAATTAGCTTATTTGCTTCAGAGTGGTACAAAGAATCAACATAGGGTGAGATTAAGAAAGTTGTCTTTTACTCTGTAATACAGCAATTATCATTCAATATAAACTCTATAGCGTCTTTCTTATATCCTGGGCATAATGTTTTTCTAACCATTTACTATATTTTTCTCACCTAATAATAAGGTGAAAAAAAAAAGAATTCTCCATCTCTTTTAATTTGTTTCAACATTTGAGTAGAAGCTTCAAAGCACTCTTAGTATTACTTGTGCTCCATAAAACATAGACAATGTTTAATTTAAACACCAGAATGATGCTCACGAACTCAATGATATAGAGTTTCTGCTGCTAATTTTAGGGTTAAAGTTAGAAGTCCATTCCAACAGTAGGTCTGTGATAGCCTCATTTCACCCTATTGCCATGGAAATGACTTTTTTAAATGCAATTAAAAGGATATGATGCCTTGTAACTTTGTGGGAGATTCCATGTGAACTTTTCAACTTAATATATAGTTGACTTAAAAACTTGTACAAGTTTCTAATATAATCATAATACATTTAGGTATTAAGATTTAACACAAAATGCATGAGGATTTAATACATAACTTCCTTTTCTGTCACATACAGATTGGCTACACAGTCCAGCTCAGCGTGCCATGCTCCTGAGTCCCTCTGTGTATGGCCAGAGCTACTCACCAGAAATCACAGCTGCTTCACCCCAGCCTTCCACAGAGCATCAAACAGCACAGTGCTTAGTCTCCTTTATGGGAACCACTGGGAAGGCAAACTTGCAGCTGAGGCATATTTATAAGACTATCTCTCATTTTATTATCAATTTAGGATAGCATTTTCAGATGGAGTCCCCAGAGACTGCTCACAGACTCCTAGATCTGCTCCAAAAATAGAAAATTGAAAGAAACACAGAGCACTAAGGTAAATGTAGTTAAAAAACAAAAGTATGGAATGAAATACACAATTATTTTTCATAATGCTTCAAATAGATGATTGCTTCATCACATAAATGTGACCCAATTCAGTGGTCCTTCAGTAGGTACAAAAAAAAATGGCACATTTAACTTCAACCATCTTAACTAGTAGGAAATGCTTCTTTTCTAGTTTTCAGTGTCCCTATTGCTCCTCAGTGGTATTGTTCTCAAACCTACTAAAATTGATTTGTGCTTTCACTAAAAAATAAGAACACAAAGTTCGGGTTCTTCATCCAAAACATTTGTTATTCATGAATACTCCCCTTCCATCACAAAATTTTATGTATGTATGGCTCAAAAATCCTTCTAATGATATGCATCCAAAATTTCAATACTGAAGTCAGGCTGCTGTTGCTCAACTCCTGTCTTTGTCACATACTACTTGTGTGACTTTGAGTAACTTAAACATCATTTCTATGTCTGGACTTCTTTATTAAGTAGCAAAACACATAGTACTTTCATAGTTGGCTGAAATATGAGGCATATACTTCTCTGAGGCATTTAAAACAGTGACTTCTACATAGAACTTTTTCAAATATAGTAATTTTTAAATTATCAGCATTGATTTATATTTTAGCTGACAAGGCTATCTCTACAGAAGTGATTTATGCAACAGATAAAGGAACAAATTATACAACCAATACTATGTACATTTTTGTTATGAATTCTTCAGTGAGAAACATTTTCCTTTTAACTTTGCAGTCCATCATATCTGCATTGCATGATTTGTATTAGAATGTGATTACTTGGAACAAGAGCTACCATTCTCTACATGGCAGAGTTGAGATTTCTGAGAGTCTTTGCAAGTTTAAGTCAAAACATTGAACTAAGCATAAGAAGGAAGACTCTTCACATGGTTTTGCCTAATTTCTCCATTGTTCCATATAAATATTAATAGTGTCTCCGCTAATTTCAACACTGTTGTATTCCTTCCTGTGCAAATACAATGAAATATTCTCTTTGGTTCAATTAGATCTTCACATCTAACTCAGAGATAAAAACAAACCAGCATTTTTATTTTTCTGGGAGTCCACAAACTTCTTTTAAGTATTATGTCTGTATTATCAATTTTAAAACCTGCAATGTAAAGTACTTTGATAGGTACAGATTTAATGACAATTTTGTTCTTTAATATTTCCTTCCCAGGGGCATTAGTGTTGCAACTTTACACATTCCTTCCTATTGCCATTGTAAATGATTTTATCTCATGGAATTGATATTATATTTTGCCTTGGATATGAATGTAAGAAAAGTAAGTGACACCTGAGATAATGTAGGTCATTTTTTTGTGATATAAGTGACAGTCTAAGAGAAAAGTGGAGCAATTTTAAACAAGTACAGATATAACAACAGATCGTCAAAATACGTGAAGTAAAATCTCATACAAATAAAATACAGAACTCCGAAATAATAGTTAAGATGTTAATGTGCGAGCAATATTATGTCAATTATTTCCAAAACAAAAGAATATACATTTTTCAAGTGCACAGGAGACATTATGTAGAATAGAAAACATGCTACAATATAAAAACTTAACACATTGAAATAATATAAATAATAAAACAATATATTCTTGGACCACAAGGGAATAAGATTACAGAATACCTAAAATATTGAAGAACTCAAGGTATGTTAAAATGAACTAACACATTCTTCAATAGTAAATTAATCAAAAATAATTAAACTGCCAGGAAATAATTTGGCATTTTTGTTGTACTTTAATACTATTAGCTTTAAAAAACAATATCAAACACTAAAATTTATGGGATGCAGCTAAAGAAGTTCTTACAAGGAAATTTATCACTTTAAATGCTTACATCAAAGAGTAATACAGATCTCAAATCAATAAACTAAAATTCAATCCTTATACTCACAAAAGTATTAACATACTAAACAAATGAAAGGTGGTCACTGATAAATTACAGGCTTGGAATTAATGAAATAGAGAATGGAAAAATAAAATAGGGAAATAATTTCAGTGTATTTTGAATCATTGAAAAATTGCAAACATACAACACTATGTAGCATATTTATTGTGGATGTGTTTTCCAAGGACAGTCACTTCCTAAATTGACAATAAACACAGCTACTCATCATGATGTACAGTTTCAGAGTACAGTTAATGTTACTGTCAATAAGCCAGTTCTTACCCATTCCTTCTTTGCAATTGCCCATAAGCTGGCCTTGCAATATACTTTTTCATATGTCAAGCTTTCCTATTAGTTTCCCTTTTCCTTACTTTACAGTTTTTCATGATAAATTGTCACCATTTTTGGCTTACAAATTACTATGCTATTCATCTCATACTTATATAATTTCCAATACTGGATGTGCAATCTCACATTGACTTTGTATGTTAGCCCTGTATATGTAATTAAAATCATGGAAATATCCTAAGAGTTGTCCTTTGTTGCACATCTGAGTCCTCAAAACTTAAAATTTTTCAGACAGCCTTCATAGCACTGTCCCTTCAGAGGGGCTGAGGAGCTGAGGAGTTGTGTCTTGTGGGCACTAGCCCCCTCTTTCCCCCTCCCCACCTCTGCCCACTGGGCCATGCCAACACCTGGATCCACCTCACAGAGTGGCTCAGAAAGGCCATTATTCTATACTCCCAAAGATAGAGCAGGAGTGAACAAGAGAAAAGGGCCTCTCTGAAGCTCCTAGATGAAAATTGAAGCCCACTAGTAAAGTGAAGAAAATCTCTGCAATAAAAGTGAAGAAAATCTCTGCAATAAAAACACACCAGACCACCATAGTTGGTAAGTTGGAGGGAGCAGTCACCACCTCCCATGGGAACCTGGACTATTCTCAGGGGAAGGGCAGCTGGAATCTGCAGGAGAACCTTGCAGAGTTCAACCCAGCAGGAGGTCAGAGAACTCAACTTGGGCCTTGCAGACAGAAATCATCTTGAACCTCAGGGGACCACTTCTGGTTTGCAGAGACTAATTGACTTAGATCTGCATACCTGCTCATGCTGTCCATTGTGAAAGCATAAACATACCCTGAAGAAGGCCTTTTATTCTTATTTTTTATTTTCAAAGTAATAGTCTCTTTTTTTAGTAATTTTTCATTGTTTTCAAAGTTTTCTTTTTCTCTTAATCTTTTATCCTCTCTCTCTCTCTCTCTCTCTCTCTCTCTCTCTCTGTCAATCCCAACTTGTTCTTCATTTCTCTCCCTTTTTGTTCCTGTTCCTCTCCTGATTCAAATTTCCTTTTTTCTTTCTTTTTATTTTCTTCTTTCCTTCTCTTGATTGTCATTAGTTTTAAAGTAAACTGAATACAGTTTCTAGCTTCCCTATTGCTGTTAGGCCATTCTGTTCTTCTGTTTGTTCTTTCATTCTTTCTTCTTCTCTTGTCTTAAAACAGCTTCCTAGAGTTTGCATGATGATCCTATGTCCTTTGACCTCACTTCTAAACTTTCCCTACACTATCTATCCCTCCCTCCCCAACTCTTTCTAAGTTCACATCCCATAGGATAAAGTTCCTATATGAAGAGTTTACTCACTATTAATTTTGGGCTGGTCCTTGATATGGATTTAATTTACATGTGTAAGGATGTAGATTAATAACTACCACAAATTATCAAGTTCTAAACTGTGCTTGATGGTATTGCTGTTTCTGATTGTATCACTTGGGCTAAGGTGCTGTGATTGACCTAATCAGCTGTCCTTGGTATACTGAAAATGAGACCTAAAGATCAGCTATATCTAGAAGACATCTCTGATAAGCAATCATTCCATAAAGTTTCTAAATATAAGCAAGAAAATAACTAATAATAAGCAATATCAAAGTATCAACACAGAATTTAAACCATAAACAGTACCAACAACAAAAATAGAAATGGGAAGACACCTAAGCAGGGCACAAAACCAGACCACCAGCTCAACAAAGGCAAGTTCTGGGGAAAACAAGGTGGAAAAGTCTGATGATCACCTGGACACCCTAAACTGATAGCATAGGAATTAATAAAACAGATGAATGAGGCTCTAGAAAAATTCAAAACAAATAATTTCCCAGATAATCATGAGATGGTCAGCAGAAGGAAAGGCATGATTAGAGACTGTACATCAGAAACAGATTAAAAAATTAGATGAGCTCAGGACCATGATGGAAGTCATGAATGCCCAGTGTAGGAAATCAATGGAAACCATGAAATAGATTCAAACAGATATACCAGAGATTAAAAACCCTATCAGGAGGGGAAAGGTAATAAGGGAAAGGAAAAAATGGGAGAAAATGAAAAAATGGAAATAAAATGTTTGTAAATGGGGAGGGGAAGATGGGGTGAAGAGAGCAGGGACAAGGGGAAAAAATGAGAACCAAGACCTGTCATATAAAGATACAAGGTCCTAATAATGAATGTAACTGTACTGTTTACGTAAAATATGCCAATAAACTCAATGATTAAAAAAACCCTATCGAAACTATTAGCAGCAGAGAGAATGTGAAGACAGAATATTATATGCAGAAGAGGAGATGATGTTCAGTGACCATGAAAAGAGAGTTCTCTTAAAAATAGTAAGGGACCATGAGAAATCAACCCAGCAGCTCCTAGATGATGCAAAAAAGAATAACATATCATGATAGGAATCCATGAAAAAGCAGAAGAAAGTACAAATGATAGTAAAAACAAACTGTTCTCAGAATTAATGACAGAAATCATCCCAAACAGAACAAAAGAATTTGATATACAGATAAGTTAGGCTCATAGGACACCAAGTAACCATGATCACAAAAAAATCTACTCCTAGACATATAATAATCAAGATCCCAGAAACCCAACAGAAGAACAAAATACTACAGAATCACAGCAGACTTTTCAACACCAAGCCTCAAGTCAAGGAGAACCTGGAGTGAGGTATTTCAACTCCTAAAAAAAAACAATCTCCAACCTAGACTGATGTATCCTACAAAACTGTATTTCAGAATTGATAAGATATTTCCATGACAAAGAACACCCAAGAAATTTCAGAAACACCAAATCAGCCCTCCAAACAATTCTAAAACACATTCTACAAAAAGAAAATGAACATTACAACTGCATGAGGCCCAACAGAGCAAATAGGTTAAGCACACTAAGAAATTAAAGGGGAAGGAGGAAAAGTAAAAAGAGCCAACAACTGGACAATAACATGACAATGATAAGTCAATGCAAATCAGTTATAACCATCAATTTTAATGCCCTCAATTCACCAATCAAAAGAAATAGACTGGCAGGATGGATTAAGAAGCAAAATCCAACAATATTCTGTAAACAAGAAACCCACTTAGTTCATAAGGAAATTCACAGAATGAAATTAGAAGGGTGGAAAACATTTCCCCATGTGACAGGAGCCTGGAAAAATGTGGGGATAGCTATCTTATTTGGAGACAAATAAGATTTCAAACCAAAACTAATTAAGAGAGACAAAGAAGGCCACCACATCCTTGTAAAGGGAACAATTCAAGAAGAACTGACAATCATAGATATATCTACACCAAATACTAATGCCCTCAACTACAGAGCAAATATTAATGGGCACAAAAAACAAAATAAGCACTAACACAATTGTAGTTGGGGACCTCACTATCCCACCATCACAAATAGAACATATAAATAAAAAAATCAACAACAAAATAATAGAATTGAACCAAGTTTTGAACAAATGGACTTAGATGTCTACAGAGTGTTCCTCCTCACCAAGTCACAAAATACACTCTTCTCAGCTGCACACAGGTCATTCTCCAAAATAAACCACATGCTAGCTCATAGAACATGTTTAAGGATATGCAAAGGAATTGAAGTTATCCCCTGAATATTATCAGACCATAGTGAAATTAAACTGGAGATCAATAACATAAAAAATTAAAAGAATTCAGTGAACACATGGAAATTGAATAACACTCTCCTGAACAATCAATGGGTCACAGAGGAAACAAAAGAAGAATTTAGACAAATTCTACAATTAAATGATAATGCTAATACAACATACAGGAATCCACAGGACACAATGAAAGCAACTCTACAAGGGAAATTCATGATAGTTAATATGCATACTAGGAAAATAAGGTGAGTACAAGTAAACCACCTCATACTGAACATAATCTCCTAGATAAATCAATGAAATAAAAACACAAAGCTTGTACAAGGGAAGAAATTATAAATATCAGAGCAGGAATCAATGCAATGGAGACTAAAAGAATGATTAAAAAATCAATGAATCAAAGAGTTGGTTTGTCAAAAAAATGAAATCAGTAAACCCTTAGTCAACTTTATCAAAAAAAGGAAATAAAAGGCTCAAATTCATCCACTTAGGAATAAAAATGTTGAAGTCACAATAGAAAAAAAATCAATGAATCAAAGAGTTGGTTTGTTAAAAAAAATGAAATCAGTAAACCCTTAGTCAACTTTATCAAAAAAAGGAAATAAAAGGCTCAAATTCATCCACTTAGGAATAAAAATGTTGAAGTCACAATAGAAGAAATCACAACAGAAATCCAGAGGATTAACAATACCTACTTTGAGAACCTTTACTCTAATAAAATGGAAAACACAGAAGAAGTGTACAGATTTCTAGATACATGTCAATAACTAAACTTGAATGAAGAAGCTATAAAAATGTCTAAACACCTCATTTACAATCCATGAAATTGAAAATGCAATTAAAATTTTACCAACAAAGAAAAGCCCAAGTCCTGATGGCTACATTGCTGAATTCTAGATGACACTTAGAGAAGGTCTATTGCTACTACTCTTTAAACACTTCAGTGAAATTGAAAGGGAGCCAGTGCTTCCAAATTCATTCCTGGAAGCAAGTGTTACTTTGATTCCAAAACTAGGAAAAGACCCAACCAAAAAAAATAAATAAATAAATAAAGGAGAACTACAGACCTATCTCCCTAATGAACATAGATGCAAAAATACTCAATAATATACTGGCAAATGGAATACTGAGAGTCATCAAATACACACGGCCTGACCAACTCATAATTATCCAAGGGATGCACGGATGGTTTCACATACGTAAGTCAATAAATGTAATACACTGTATTAACAGGGTCAGGAACAAAAACATTTTGGTCACCTCAATAGATATAGAAAAATCATTTGACAAAATCCAACACCCATTCGCGATAAAAACAAATGCTATAGAAAAGGAATAAATGGTCTTTGTCTCAACCTGAGAAAGGTTACCTATGAAAAATCAACAGCCAACATCATACTAAATGAACAAAACTGAAAATCTTCACCATAAAATCAGGAGCAAGACAAGGATGCCCACTATCACCACTCCTGTTCAATACAGTTCTGGAAACATTAGCTACCGCAATTAGATAAGAGAAAGAAATAAAAGGAATAAAGATAGGAAAGGAAGAATTTAAACTATCATTATTTGTTGATGATTTGATAACTCTACAGAGAAGACCCAAAAACTCTGCAGAAAGACTTCTAGACTTAATTGTCAGTCAGAAGAGTAGCTGAATACAAGGTCAGCACTCAAAAATCAATAGCCTTCTTTTACAAAAATAACAGACTCATTGAGAGAGAAATTAAGGAAACAATTCCTTTCTCAATATCATCCAAAAAATGAAATATCTAGGAATCAATCTTACAAAGGAAGCCAAAGAACTCTACACTGAAAACTACAACACTCTGAAGAAAGAGATAGAAGAGGATATCAGAAAATAGAAAGACAGCACTTACATATTGAACATATACTCCTAAGCAAACTAAATATGTCACACATGTATAAATCCCGAATAGTTTCTCTAGTGTGAAAAAACCTCAAAGGTACATAAGATCATAATGATATAATGGAAAATGTGAATAGGAAGAAAGGGGCTAAAGCGGTAGGGGAAATAGGAAGGGTAGGGGAAATGAAATAATGGAAAAGAAAAAATATGGGAAAATGAAAATATGGAAACAAAGTTTTTGTAAATAGGGAAAGGTGGAGGGAGCAAAGGGAGGGCAGGGGTGGGGAGAAAAAATGAGAAACAAGACCTGCCATGTAAAGGTACATTTTCCCAGGGGCCAGGGATTTAGCTCAGTGGTTTTGCCTCTTGCCCTGCTACATATATATATATAAAATGTAACTTTATTCTATACCTAAAATATACCAATAAACTCAAAGAGAGAAAAAAAGAGTATTGACATAAAATTTGTAATGAACTAGAAAAAAAGAAATCTATGGCATAAACAATGTTCTACTCTGCTCAAAGCAATCTTCAAGGCATCATGGCATTTTACATTTACTAAACTCTATGAGGTACACACACTGTAAGATACTGTGTAGTTTCAAAGATTAATACTTTGTAGTTACCTGTTCAGATATATACTCCATGAAGTGAGAGTATCATAGCTTTAGGCAAACTAGTTGACTATTCTTAGCTTGTTTTTGTTTTTGTTTTTGTTTTCTGTGTCATAAGTAAAACCACCTAGCTCAAAATTCCCATGAGGACAAACTGACATAATGCCAGTAATGTAACTAACAGTGTATCTAATAGAAGCTCAATTCATATTGACTTATAATATTTTATTTTTATAAAAAGATAGATAAGGGTAGCTGGGGATTTCGGTGTATGCCTGTAATCCCAACACTCAGGACGCTGAGGATTGCTGTCAGTTCAGGGCCAACCAGGGCTACATAGTAAATTCAAGGTCAGTCTCTGCTACACAGTGAGACCTTGTCTCAAAATGTTAAAGAGATGAGTAATGCATACAGGATTTGGGCAGAAGGCATTACAAATCATTTATTTGGTTCTTATCCAAGAGCATAGATAGTTACGTTCTTCATCATCTTAGTTTCTCCATCACTTCATCCGGCAAGAAATAAAGTCCAGCAGACTTCAGTCTTGTAGCTGACTGATCCCTGGCTGTGCCTCAGTAGATAATATTATTATCAGGAAAATGTTTATGCAATGCAGGCTTGAGGATTCCTGTGGACTGTACCATATTTCAACTGATGGGTTCATACTGATTTTAGACTGGTCATCGGAAACTTGTACTGAAATTATTTATCAAAAATAATCCCTCAGCTTTTGTTTTTACCCCTTTCACTAAACATCAAATAAATACATGGATTATTTATCTCCAACAAAAATATGCAAAATAATAAAAGGTCAAGGATATAAAAATATAAAATACAATATGACAAAAGATGGAAAACAGATGCATAGTAGTGCACCTACAATGGAACACCAGAGTAGCAAGAAAAATGATGTAAGAGAACTTGGTGAGTGGTGTTTAAACATAGTGAAATATTATTAAAGCATTTATTTGTGCAAAGTGCTATGAAGAAAAAAGATATAGGTTCACAGCTTTTAAAGACTGAGAAAATTAGCTGTTCTCTGCAGAGACAGATGTAGAGAAAGGTATTTCAAGAGGCTAGAAAAATATGTTAGTATTTTACACAGGTAGAAATCTATATCTTACTTGCAATGTCTTGCTTTGTGTCATTTTATTCCTGATAAATGCAGCTGAAACACTGCATTATTTAGTCACTGAACAATACAGATAATTCTTGAATATGTGGTCACTGCTAAAAATTTATACCACAATGATAGAGGCAAATTATATTCTGACTATCCTTTTACTATTAATTATGTATTTTCTGTTTATTTAATACTCAGTGAGGGCTGGGGATTTAGCTCAGTGCTTCTGCTGCCTGCCTTGCAAACACAAGGACCCAAGTTCAATCCCTGGTACAAAAAAAAGTCAATGAAATAATACATATACACATATTTGTTTTTGCAAAGATATATATGTTTGTTTACTAAAAATATATGTATGAATAATCCTATACTACAAGAAAAATCAAGTTGGTGTTTCTTTTTTATTTGAATACTTTATCTTCTATATTATGTCATAGAAATACACTTTAAATACCTTAGCAGTCTAAATGCATCACAAAGTTTTGGTTATCACTATTAGATATGACTATTAATGATAGGCACCTACATGATTTGACTTTTATTAAATTACAGACAATTTTACAATGAGAACCATTCTCTGTAATCTCATGCATATATGTGAAAATCTAGGGTGAGAAGTAATTAAATTATTCTTCCAATGATACTATTTTAATAATTAGCATTTAACTTAAAATATTATTTAAAAGTTAGACCATTTCACAGTCCTATCAATTACTCTTAAGTGTTGCTATTTAAACCATAATTTACTAACACCACTAACCTTAATATTCCATCAGGTTATAGTGCATAATTTCTATCATATTAAATTAAGTTTCTCTTTCCTTACTGCTAGTAATGACAAAACCAATTTCAAGTTATTTGATGTTTTCATTAATTTCATTGTGAATTTTTTATCTTGCAAACTATACACTTACTTTCTTCAGGGAATATGCAGAAAGAGAGGGTAAAGTGAATGAGAGCATGAGAATGTTGAAAGAATCACATATAGAGATGAATGATACCTGTGTTCTTTTGTAGAGAGATAAACTTGTAATATTCTCATCACAATAACTTTTTCAGGGAAGAGAAATTAATAAATACATGCATTAAGGAAGGTTTAATAGGAGAATAAAGTCTTAGATTTCAAGCAGCTTCATTATGAAATTTAAATACGGAGCTTTTTACCACTATTGATAATCAAGTTATTTCTATTTCATCAACATAAATCATCAAATAATTAGGGTAATTCATCAGTATAATTAAATATGAGGCATCTGGAGTCTGCAACTCAGCTAGAAACTAGGTCTAACACTTATCATTTGCTTAACTTTATATAAATTATTTAAATTCTCCTAATCCAAGGCAGAGATAAAAATGTATGCCAGTTTATATATAACATAAATACAATATACTATATTGATTTCTCATGAAATCATTATCAGTGACTGATAAATTGAGAAATGTTAGCTATTACTTTATCACGTAACTTTGTGGTACTCTGGCTTCCCTTTAGTCTTCTTATGCACGGTATGTGTCATGATTCAGAAAATGACATTCGCTACACATTGCAAAGCTTGCTTGACCCACGTATTCAACTATTTTCATGTTCACAAGATAATACTCATCCTTAGGGACTCTGAAGTCCGAAGAGCAAATTAAAACTCAAACTCTGCGTGTGGAACTTCAGTGATAGATTAAGAGTCTACGTCTCATGCCATTGCAGTTTAACATTGCTTCTCATGTTCACAGAGACCCTTATCTACGTATGTCTAGAACAGTGAGGAAATTATCTCAGAGTCAGTGTCAATTACATTTCTAAGAAAGGAAAAATGAAAAGAAAGCCCTGTATGGTTTTCAAATGCTGTTCTAATATTTTAGGATAGGAAATCATTATAATGAGCAAATTGCAGTGTGGAGCTGGGTTGGGAGATCAGTGTAGGAAATGAATGCAGAGTAAAGAGAAAATTAGGAACTAAACTTGAACCGAGTAAACCACCTGTGAAATGAATTTAATGAAGAGCCAGTGGTTTGACTGATTACATGAATTAAAGGGAGATGGGAGGGGAGACTCTGGGTTAAAAGGCATCCTCGTAAGTGGCCTGCTATGGTAAGGAGTAAATACAAATTCTGCTGCCAGCAGAGATTCATGAGTAGTGCTTCGACTTTTTCATTTTCTCATACAGTAGCCTCACCTTACTCTTGTTGTCATCTATAATTCTTGTGCAAATATGGATAAACCTTTAGATCATTCCACAACAAATTGACATCTTCTCCCATTTATTACTTCTACCATCTCAACACCACATCCTGTTTCTTGGCGTGGCCTAAACAATTACGGCTAAAATTCAAACAAAATATTCAAAGCTTCCTATCCTCTCTTGTCTCAATATTTACTTATAACTTCGCTACTTCTTACTCTGTCCATCCATGACTGTTTTACATATTCTTTAATTTTCAGTTGTTATTACTTTCTTTTTAACAGATGAGGATAGCTTTTTCATATATTTAACTCTGGATGTGTGTGCATAAATATTTCCTTGTTTACTATTTGTAGATAGGATATATTGCAAATTTGTATATCAATGAAAAACATCAATACTGATATAGTGATATAAATTATTAAAGGTGCTCATGTGTAGTTAGGGAGATTCTAACTATTCAGTGCATCTCAATAGGAAAGAAAAAATATTCTTAGCAGATCTCAGTACAGATACAGTCAATGGATTTAGATGTTAACTGTTTCAAGGCAGAGTAATTGAAATAATACCCGATTCTGTTAAGTGAGATAATTTCTATCTGTTGTATCTCCATATTTATGCTTTTTGTAATTATTGAATGGTCCAGAATTCCCTGCCTTTGACTTCCATTTAAGGATTTCAAACCCCATAAATTATTATTTTGATTGCTTTTGAGGAAAATGCACAAAGAGTAGGCTAAAGCATATGGACCCTGTTCTGTCAGCATATAATGAAACTAATGTCCATCTATCAACCGTCATTCTCTTTGGCATTCCTGGGTTGGAGGCTGCCCACACCTGGATTTCCATCACCTTTTGCATGGTTAACCTTTTGGCTGTACTAGGACACTGCTCAATTCTCTTTATCATCAAGACAGACTCCAGCCTCCACAAGCCAATGTATCTCTTCCTCTGCATGCTGGCCATGGATGATCATGTTGTGTTCACTACAGCTGTTCCCAAACTTCTCAGTCTCTTCTGGTTTCATGATGGAGAGATTCATTTGCAAGCCTGCCTCACTCAAGTGTTCCTGATTCACGCTTGCTCTGCCGTAGAGTCCAGGAGTCCTTACTCTGCAATCCAAGGAATGAGTAGAATTGTCAGTGCTTTTAGTCCTTTGAGAGGCCAAGGCATGAGGATTTAGAGACTGAGTCTGGTCTAGGCTATCTTGGAAGTTCAAGGCCACACTGGACAATATAGTGCTATTCTGCCTCAAAAAAAAAAAAAGTACTAGAAAAAACTCAAATGGCAAGATCATGAAAATAAGATAAATGGTTGAAAGTATAGTACAGAAAAGATATACAAGCTGTACTAAAGATTAATATCTGAATAAATTAAAACACATTGGTCATACAAATATACTTATGGAAGATTTGAAAGAAGAATTTGAATAATGGATACCATACTTAGTTTTTTACATTCAAAAAATGTTTAATGAGTTGCACCTACCAAAATGGCATTTATTTTTTAATTATTTTGACTATATTAAGTTTGCTTTGCCTCTTAAACATTTAAGCATAGAGTACACAATTGAATGTTATGCTCTGGACATTAGAAGTGATGTGTTTTGGCATTATCAATGTAAAGAGACTTATCCTGTGTGTGTGTTTTTCACATATTGGATATGCAGAGTGCTGAATTTCTTTTTGTCATATTCATGATGCACATAACATACTGTGATCATTTCCCACTTCCCATTCTTACCTTCTGCCTTTTACTTCCTACCAATTGCTTTCTTTTTGTCTAAAAACTTTGGAAAAAAGCGCCTAATAACAATTGCTATTTATTGCTGTTTTCATAGTTTGGCATCAAATTGTTTGTCTTTAGATATTATGACTTATACTTTGTCTCTTTTAACCATTTTTGATGTTGCCTTTCCAAATCGCAAGCCTTACAATCAGAATAATAAAAAGGTTAATATGTCCTTTGTGTCTAAATCTTTCCATTCTTAAAACGAATATTAGGAACACAAAGATCTGTTCTATCGAGTCATAAAAGAACAATAAAAAAAGAAATAACTAGAATTGTCAAACATTCTCCAGAGTTTCATTTAAAACTTGTAGGAAAGTTCTTTTCTCAAACTTAGATGTAAAAAAAATTGACACTAAAAAATGAAGTATCTGCTTAGTCAAATTTTACTTAGGTGAAACATGTTACTACAAATATCCTTCTGTGATTGTATACTTTTTAAGTTAAAAGGGGGAATACTGCTATGCCTGGTGGCAAATTCCCATTATCCTAGCATGGGAGGGACAAAGAGGTGGGCTCTCCTTTGGTTTGATGGCCACCTTCTAGTTTAATGTCATCACTTTTTCTTTCAAAAGCCATATATGAGAGAAAACGTGATTTTCGTCTTTCTGATTGTATCTAGTTTCACCCATTTTTCCTGTAAATTCCAGGATTTCCATTCTATTTAAAATGGCACAATTTCTTTATTAGTACATGAATTGAAGTGCACTTAGTTTTCTATAGCACTACTGGCTACTGAACTACTATTGAGGAAAAAGAACAAAGAACGAATAAAATAAAAACACCATAATGTATGAGTATACACAGGAGCACAGGTGCACTAGACCCAGTTTTAGACAGGATTGGGGTCAGGAACATGCCAGAGGTAAAGAGCAGCAATGATTGCTAGGCTGGCATGGAGTAGCCAGTGTCCGAGAAACCATCCCGGAAGATACGCAGAGTATGAGAGGTGTGAATGTGTGTGAGCTGGGCTCCAAGTCCCCAATACCTGCTCCACTTTCATCACACATCATTTGTAGATCAAAAATTGAAGAGACAAATATATTTTAAATTCAAGAGAGCAACCAAAGAGCACTGATCTCCAACCAGTGGACCACGTTTGAGATCAGAGTCTGGGGTGTTATGCTGGTCACACTTATGAAGCTCTCCACAGTATGAACCGAGCAAGTTCACCTTTGGGATGTACTGGTTACTTATTTCTAGAGAGGAAGGGAGAGGAAAGGACTGCTCATATGAGGCCACACCTTACTCTAAACATTTTGTTGTCCATGAAATAAGTTAATTTACTTGGAACTGTTAAGATGTAATGCTACCACTTGCTTAAACTGATCAGTAAATATTCTGAGTTTTCTGTAATTTTTGCCTACCGGATATAATGCAAGATTTAATCCTAATATTAAATATCAATAAAAATAATCAGAAGAGGAAATAAATTTCATTGAGTTTAAGTAAGAATGATAAATGTATGGGGGTAGAAAAGAGAATAATTGAAAAAAAGAGAAAGAAAGTGAAGTTAAAAGGAGAACTTTTCCAATATGATGTCCAGGATAGTGGTGACACAGCTCCATCTACCATTTTGTTCTGCTGCAGAGCAAGGTAACAGGAAGTTCACAGAGGCTTGAAAAGGAATTTTTAAAAATCACTTCCCTCTGCTTCATTTTCTTTCAAAGCAAGGTCTCTTCTTGACTCATGCCCACATTAGCAACTAAAATCCAGAGACCTTATAGTCTCAAGATAAAAGGCCTTGTGGGATATTATAATGAATGTCTCTCACAGGTGGAAAGCAGTGTTCTTATGACAACTAAATCAACTGAGACATAGATTAGAATTCTACCCTGGTGCCCAGACTGGTGAGTCTTCCCTTCTCTCAGTTCACAGAGGGAAAGAAACAAAAATGAAGAGATGGTAGGAGACAAGTGATATATTTTATAAGAGCACACTAAGAGAGAAAACCAGTGAATGAGTATTCATGAATGTAATTTTCCAACATTCCTCATTTTTTTCTCTCTTTTGGGTTTTCCTTCAATATTTTGTCCCATATCTTAAATTTTTGAATTCAATATTTCTTCAACAATGAAGTAGAGATAGTAATATATTTTATTCAAATGAATGTCATGAGTTTTTTTAAAAGACTGTATATTAGTATAATGTGTGCAGGGCTACGCATATGTGTTATTCCACACATGTAACACAGGAAAGGCATACTATATTTTTGCATTTCTTTCCATTTTCCTGTCATTTCATTAATCACTTTCCCACCTAACTTGATTTCTGAGATCTTTCATTCAAGGGATTTTAAACCTTTATCAAACCTCTTAAAGTTTTTTCCTAGGTCACTTATTTGAAAAAAATGGAAAATTAAAATTCTTCAAGGTTTCTGAGGATTTTAGCATGGTCTGATATAAAGCCTTATAAATACTTCACCATTATTTAATAACATTTTCTTGTTATATGACTAAATATTAACAACAATGCAATCTTAACATTCCAAGATGATTTTTAATATTTTGGCATAAATGTTACACATGTTTATTGAAGAGATATGAACCATCTTGTGTGTTGCTTTACATATTGCTATCCAAACAACAAGAACAGATTGACAATATTATCATGAGCTAGCAAAAAGTACAGACTGGTCAAAATTCAAAGTGGCTCTGTTGGTGATGACAATGACCATAAAAGAAGGTGGCTAATGAAGAGATTATTATACAAAAATAATTTTATATTGGCCAACTACTGATAAGCTATCAAAGAGCAGGATATTAGCAAAGCTGCAAGTGTCATGCAGCATATTTTTTATTTTAATTTAGTCTGTAATTTCCCTTATCCTTGAGATTTTTCTCATCAATTCATATGCAGTGCATTTCAAATTGATAGAAGTACTTGAAGAAGAGATATAGAAAAACTTAAAGCATTCCTTTGTCTTTAGGTTTACTTGCAGAAAACTACACAGGGACCTGCAGATCAGATAAGCATATATTTCTGAGAACTGTGAATTGATGTATTACGAGTCAGGATGCTCTCTCCCAATGATACTTCGTCTCACCCATCCTCCTTCTTGCTGCTGGGGATCCCAGGTCTAGAAACTCTTCACATATGGATCGGCTTTCCCTTTTGCGCTGTGTACATGATTGCACTCATAGGGAATTTCACCATTCTGCTGGTGATCAAGGTTGACAGCAGTCTACATCAGCCCATTTTTTACTTCTTGGCCATGTTGGCTACCATTGACTTGGGCCTCTCTACCGCTACCATCCCTAAAATGCTTGGGATCTTCTGGATTAATCTCAAAGAGATCATCTTTGAAGCCTGTCTCACTCAGATGTTCTTCATTCACAGTTTCACACTTATGGAATCCACTGTCCTCCTGGCCATGGCTTACGACCGCTACGTGGCCATCTGCAACCCACTCCGATACAGCATCATCCTCACCAACAAAGTTGTTTCCATGATTGGTCTTAGTGTATTAGTGAGGGCAATTATTTTTGACATTCCAGTTGTATATCTAATTATACGATTGCCCTTCTGTGGGAATCATGTCATTCCCCACACCTACTGTGAGCACATGGGTCTCGCCCGTCTGTCTTGTGCCAGTATAAAGATCAATATCATCTATGGCTTATGTGCCATATGTAATCTTCTGTTTGATATCGTAGCCATTGCCTTTTCATATATACAGATACTCCGAGTTGTGTTCCGACTCCCATCTCAGGACGCCCGACTCAAGTCCCTCAGCACGTGTGGGTCTCATGTGTGTGTCATCCTTGCCTTCTATACACCAGCTCTCTTTTCCTTCATGACACATCGCTTTGGCCGAAATGTCCCCCGCTATATTCATATACTCCTGGCTAATCTTTATGTTGTAGTGCCACCAATGCTCAATCCTATCATCTATGGAGTCAGAACCAAACAGATCTACGATGGTGTGAAGAAAATATTGTTTCCGTTGACAAACCGTGGAAAGGAATAACACCTAATACACATAGACACCATATACAATTTTAGGAAAGTTCAATCAGAAGAATGCATTAGGAAAATTACATTCCAACATGTGGCTCTATGGCTCTCGTGGAGGATTAAAGAGCACTGAGTTCCCAATTGTGTTTCATATCACTTCTCAGCATCTCTTTCGGGGTTCTGGTTCTGTCCTCTCAGTCCTCTTATTTTTCTCATTTTAGCAGGTTCTATAACTTTTTTCTGTTCTTTGCAATCTGATTGACACTTTTAAATCAGATTTAAAGATATGTATTGTTAGAATAATTGATGTTGCTTGGACTATCTTTCTTCCCTCAGTATAACATAATCATATTTACTTTCTGAGTATTTATTCTCATAATTGCAGGATGCTCAGAATAAAATTGTGACTCTTACACTGTCTCTGACTTTGTGTGATTAACAGAATTGAAAACCACTCATTAAGCTCACCCTAGAAATATCTATCTTTTCTATTTGAGTATATTTATATCATTAGAATATAGATATATTTCTGCTTTCAAGTATCATGTAATTTCCACTTATAGGAATCTGGAAATGTTAACATGTTTACTACAAAATTCATGCACATTTAGCACAATACTGTATTTTTTTTCAATTCAAGCTATTGTCTTGGATTTACTGTCACATAATTCAACCTGAGTGTGGGTTTTTCACAACGATGATTTTCTCTTTAGATTAAATTGCTCTTATTTCCACATGACATTGATTTTTGATTTATATGCATGTTTACCTTAACTCTATACATTAACTTCCAGGTATTTACAGAACTTCAAAAATTCTACTATAATTTAGGTGTTTACCTGAGTTTGTTAAAAGCAATCTTATAAGAATTTAAGGCTATTTCCCAATTTTCTGTTTTGTATACTATTATTGGTAAAATTTACTTATCCTAATACACATTATGATTCCTATATAATTATTTTTTATACAGTCAATATCCACTTATGGATGTAACTCATTGCTATCCTGAGTTCAGTCATTAGGTACCACAAAATTTTATCAGAAATGTACTATTTCTTTTATTATTCATTCTTCCTTTCATCATCAATAATTATCTGTAAACATTTTAGTCAGATCCAAGGAATAAACTTATCAATTCTTTTGATATAGTTTTGTTTATGGTGAATTTCTTCAGTGTTTCTTTTCATTTAAATTTTGTTTTATGGTTCATTTGTAGTTATAAAATTCTAAATCAGCTTTTATTTCCTTTTCAGTCTTTTGGGAAGCATTCTGCTTTCCAATTTGTCGCTGAGATGTCAATGTAACCTTGTCATTCATAGATAATGCATTTATTCTCCTTCTTTGCATTTATCATTTTCTATTTGGAGTAGATTTATTTAAATTATTCCTCTATAAATCTCCAACTTGACTTATTTTATTAATTTTGCATATTGTTTCAATTTATTTATCAATTATTTTATCTGTTTGGTTCTTTATGCTCATTCCAATTAACCTCCAGTTTCATGTATGAATTTCATTCACTATATCATATTACTTTTATCAATATTTTAGAATTCCCATATTTCTTCTTTCTGTTCTTCTAGAGATTTTTATTTTATCCCACATATTTTATTTAGCTAATTTTTTTCATCTGGGTTTAATTTGTCTTAAATCCTTCAGTTTTATTTTCAGAAATTTCATTTTATGCATAGGATCGAGTACTTCCTTACTTTCTTTATATAGTGTTTACATATCTACAAATAACTTCAGTCTTTTTGTATATACTTACCTATATAAGATGTAAAAATCTGTTTTTGTTTGCTCTGTTATCTGGATGGCCTGTGGATATAATCATGTTTTGTGTGGATTCTCTTCTTTGTCTCTTCTTATTTTCATTATTGTGCTTTGTTTTCTTGTTTGGCCAGTTGTCTTTTGAATGGTGCTAGACACTATTTATTTAAAATCTAGGCATTATTTCAGCATTCACAACTCTTCTTGCTTTCCCATAAAAGACCGAAAGAGTCAGCGTTCCTGAGTCATTTCAGTCACGGAAGGGCCTGGACTAGTTGTACTTCATCCTTACTCCTATCGTTTATGTCTTCAGGGTGCAGGGCAATACCTGTTACTTTCCAGAACCTCCCGCACTGACTGATTCTGGTAAGCAGCGTTAATCTTCATTGTCCAATAAATATGTACAATTTTAATTGCTGTTTAATCTTCTTGTCTCCTCTTCCACGATTGATAATTTCCTCTAGGGAAGAAAGACCTTATATTCTAGACTAATCTTGTGTAACAACTTTGTGCTTCTCAGATAGTTTAATTTCTTCTTAAGAAATTTTTATTTTTATTTTCCAATTTCCTTTCGAGTAAAAATGGACTATTTTTCTAACTTACCACTACTACATTATAATTCTAGTATAAAATCAACATCACAGATATGGACCCTTAGCAGTCCTAGAGTTTTAACTTGAAGTATAATTCTGAACACGCAGTAGCATGAATTTCCCCTTTAATTGTGTCAACCATATAGTAGTGGTATCGTGAATTAATCAGTATCATAAAAGAAAATTAGTTTTTTTTCCTTGTCTTCTACAGGACTGCAATATTTATGAAAATATATTAGAAAGTAAGAATAGCATATCTAAATTGCTAAAATTAGTATGGAGAGTTAAGTGACATGTATCCATAGATATCTACTTTCTCTCTGTGTAAAGTTAAAATTCTTTACTATAAAACAAGCTTCACATCATGACACATTAATTTTTCATCTTGATTATCCTTAGAAGCCTTTGCTAAAGACATTATCAATGATGTAAATTTCTTGAAAAATTTCAACAGCTCTCAAAAATCCTCATTTCCCTTTTTAGTGGACTGTTATTTTACTTAATAACATAACACATAACAGAGCCCTAATTTCTTTGCCTCACCATACTTAATTTATATTTTATTTGCTATAATTTTTAATTCACAATTCATTATAGATTTTTCTATAGTGCATGTCTGCAAAATCAGTAAACACTGTAAATTTTTCAAAGGGGAGAGTGGCATGGTCTTCACTGTGTTCCAAGCATTTAGTATTTATAATTCTGAAAATAGACCCTTATTAGAAGATTGTGGCATATCCAATCTGTGGCCTTGTGTGAGCCTGCATGTGTGTGTGTGTGGGGGGGTGTTTTCCCCTAGTTTTTTAAAGTCACAGTAAAAATATAAAAGTAAAGGAAGTTTTGTTAAACTTACATGCATTAAGTATGTGATATCATCCTATATGTAGCTCAACAGGGTTAAAGAAAAAGCAAAATTCAGGAACTTTGGTTAAGCTACCAAGAAGGAGAGGGAGAGGTCTGAGGAGGGGGAAGAAAAAGGGAGAAGGAGGGACACAAGAATGGTTAAACACAAATAATTTACCAAAACTGAGTGAGTTTACACTTGTGAATTAAAAATAAACATCAAATTCATATAAAGAAAAGTAAATAAAAGGTTGATCTTGGAAAAATAAAAAATTTTAAGAATTGGATGATAAACTATTCGGTATTTGCATATGTGTGACTTATTTATTTCACTTGGGAGTATATCCTCTAAATGTACCCATTTTTGTGTGTGAAGGGAGGTTGGGGACAAGGGGAAAAAATGAGAACCAAGACCTGGCATGTAAAGGTGCAAGATCCCAGTAATGAATTTAACTCTACTGTCTACCTAGAATGTACCAATAAATTCAATTTAAAATTTAACAAAAAAGAATTGGATGATAGAAGACTGAAGGAAGCCCTGCCTAGTTAAACAAGAAGGGAGGCTCAGTGCATCGCCACCAAGACAGGTTGCTCTTGGCGACAATATATCAGTTTAACTTTTCTATAATTTATATAAAGAGAAATGTAGAATATTGCATTTATATTTAATTTACATACAATTAAATCCATTAGCTTATAAAATTCAGTGATTTTTCGCTTGTTCCCAGCGCTGTGAAATATTAAACTATAAAATTTCATACTGTTGTGACCTTGAAAAGAAACCCCATACTCAGTGGCACTAATTTCCTGTTTTCCATCCACAGAGCCTGTAGCGACGTTCAGTTGACATTTTGTCCCCACTGACTTGCCTGTTCTGGACTTTTCCTACAAATATAATCATATATGTGCTTATGGTGTCCGTTTTCGATCACTTACCTTGATGTTTTCAAGATCCACTGGTGTCATAGCACGTAACAACATTTAATGTCTTTTTATGATGAAATAATATTCCTTTGTGTGGATATAAATCATTTTGTTTACCCACCTTATCAGTGGATAGATAATTGAGTTCTTTCCATTTTAAAAGTATTCTAAATAATGAACAAGTAAGCCACATTTTTATGCTCATGTTTTAAATTTTCTTAGTATGTAATTCAGAGTGGAAACACAAGGCTATAGGATAAATCTATACTTTCCATAATGGCTGAATCATTTCACAATCACATTATCATTGTTTGAGGATTCGAATTGTCCACGTTGTCAACAAAGCTTGTTTTGCCTATGATTTTCAAAAATATTCTAGTGTTTGCAAAGTGCTGTGATTTTATTCGGAAATTTTCTTTTTTTTAATTGTGTGTGTTGGTACATTTAAGATATACGGTACAGTTACGTTTACTATGAGTAAATATGTTGAGCATCTCTTCATGTACTTTTGGGTCATTTGTGTATCTTTGGAGAAATTTCAAGTTTCGTTCATTTAATTGCATTATTGTCATTTATTTTTCAGTTGTAAGAATTTTTCATCGGTTCTGGGTGCAAATCTTTAAGACACATGTTATGTAAGCATTTTTCCTCATGTAGGATATTAGAAGGTATCGTTAAAAATAAAAATTGTATGTATTTATAGAATTAAATGTCATATTATATATATACATAGTACAGTTATTAAATATAGGTAAGTAACTTATCTGGCATCTCATATATTTGTCATGTTTGTTGCAAGGAAATTAATATCTACCTTCTTAGCAATTTCCACATACAGTACATTGTTATTAACTATAGTCACCATGCTGTGCAATAGACATCTGAAATGTATCCATTTTCTCTTATTGAAGGTTGAAACAGCTTGACCAGTAGCTCCTTATCCCCCAGTTCCTGTTTCCAGGCCCTGGCACCAGCCACTGTACACTTTCTCTGAGTTCCACAGTTTTAGGTTGCATATATAATAGTGATACTATAGTGTATGTCTGGCAGTGGCTTATTTCACTTAACATGATATCCCTCATGTCCACATATGTTATACAAAATTAAAGAGTTTCATTACTTCTTTAATACTGAATAATATTCCATTGTACATAGTTTTCACTTTTTATACACTTATCAATTGACAGACATTTACATTAATTCAGTATCTTGGCCATTATGAATAATTCTGCAATAAATGTGGAAGTACAAGCATACTTTCATTTTAATTCCTTCAGTGTGCATATCAAGAAAAGTGACTGTTGAATTATATTGTAATTCCATTTTTAAGGATTTAAGGATTCTCCATGCTGGATATTATATTTGTTATACTCATTTACACTTAGGTGGGCTGTAGGTCAAATTTCTTTGGGGGATCTTTTAAACACAAAAGTTCTTAACATAAAATTCCCAATTTATTGGTTACTCTTATTATTTGTATACTTGATGTCATACCTACAAAATAGTAATTTTTTTACGGTTCTCAAACTATACAGGTCTACTTTTACATCTTTGTCTTGAGGTTGTAATTTAACTCTTATATAGGGCATTATAAACAATTTCCAGACAATTTTTTGTATATGATGTGGAGGATAAGACCAACTTAATTATTTTGCACGTGGATATTCAGTGGTTCCAAAACAACTGATTGATAAGGTTACTCTTACTGAATCACTTTGATTCAATTATCAAAAACAATTGATCATAAATGTAAAGTTATATTTCTGGAATTTCAATTCTAATATACTTCTTCCAGGCTACTTTTACACTAGGAAAAAAGTATATTGATTATTATAGCTTTGTATTGTTTCTGCAATCAGACACTGTGAATCTTGGAACTTCTGTATGACATGATAAAAAACTGAGAGATTTCATACCAGTTGCCTTTTGCTACAAGAAATACTGAAGGATTGCTACAAGCTGAAGGAAAATAACAAAAGATGTCCAGAATACTTAAAGAAAGTAGCATTTTGGGGAGTTGAATTTTGTGCTCAAAATATTTCTTACTGTTTTGTATGATTACAACAAAATATGGAGATACCTCAGAAAAATGTTTTGATGAACAAAATATACTATTCAAAAATATTATTAGATTTCTGCTAACATGAACATGCATTAGAAATCTATACATAATATACACACTTCAGGACCATGATAAAAACAATAAATTGATGGAAGGAAAAAACAAAGAGAGATTATGGAAAGTTTGTAAGAAATCATTAAAGAAGTGAAGTTTGAAAAGATCTTAGAAATATACAAGAAAATGAAGAAGAACAGAGATCTTACATTTCAGAATGTTAAAAACCCATGGGGATTTAGCTCAGTGGTGCCACCACTTGCCTTGCAAGCACAAGGTTTAGATTGACCCGTGGTAACAAATAGAAAAAAAAATGGAATACTGAACATAATTACAAAAAGTAAATTTAGATGCTATATAAGGAAGTCTCAGAAATAAAAATAAGCATACTGTCTAATGAATTCACAAAATGTCCCTTTAAAGAGAGAGTAAAAATAAAAGTAGTAGACATCATGAGTTTCATTGTCAGCATGAGTTGCTCAGGAAATCTAAGCAGAACAATAAATTCAGATACTTAATGGAATAGAACTTTGATCCAAAAGTTTACAGATTTTTTCTATTACTTAAAATATGTTTTTGCATTAATTTAGAACTAAATATTGTCAGAATAAATAAACTGGGAAAGCACTGTGTTTAGCAGAAGGGCTTTGATGGGGAATATTTTAGGTTCCAATTCAAAATTGAAGAATTCCAAGGCAATAAGATATTCATAAAATAAATTACTGAAATTATACTTCATCAAATTGTCACTTAATATTTATTATAGACATGTAATTTATTATAGACATGTAAATAAGATTTAAGATTCTAGATAAAAGCAACATAAAAAAATGACTGCTGAAGAAAAAAATAGAGCTGAAACTTTTTTCTTCTAACAAGTATATATAATTACAATATAGTTTTAATAGAAAATAGTGAAATTAGGAAAGTTAAAATTGTACTAATAATCCACAAAAAATACAAAATGTGCAATTTCTTTTCTCATTGAGTTTATTGGTACATTTTAGGCATACAGTACAGTTACATTCATCATTGGGATCTTATACCTTTTACATGACAGGTGTTGGTTCTCATTTTTTCCCCTTACCCCTGCCCTCCATTCACCGCCTTCTCTCTGGACTATTTACAAATACTTTATTTCCATTTCTCATTTTTTTTCTTTTCCCTTATTTCCTTTACCCTACCCTTCCCACTTTCCCTACACCTTCAGTCCTTTTCTCCCTATTTCACACCATCAATTATACCATTAGGATCTTATGTACCATTATAATTTTAAACACCAGAGAAACTATTTGGTATTTACACATATGTGACTTGTTTATTTCACTTAGGAGTATATCCTCAGTATGTGTCCATTTTCTTATGAATAGCTTTAATTTCTCATTCTTTATGGCTGAGTAGTATTCCATGTTATAGAAAAACCACATCTCCTTTATCCAGTCTCCAACTGATGGGCAAATGGGCTGTTTCCAAGTTTTAGCTATTGCAAACTGTGCCACTGTAAACATACATCTGCATATATCACTGTGATATGATTCTTTTAATTCTTTTGGAAAGATACCCAGCAGAGGGATGGCTGGGTCAAATGGAATCTCTAGTCCCAGCTCTTTGAGATATCTCCATATTGATGTCCACAACACTACGAAAATATGCAATTTTTAAAAATCAGTACAAAAAAGGATTTTGAAAAACAAGAATTAAATAAAATAATTGAAAACATAAAATAAAAAAGAAGTTACAAAAATGTGAATTTTAAAAGTACTAATGAAAACAGAGATCAGAAAAGTAGAAACATATTGTGATTAATGATAATCCTGTTATCTAATTATCATATTTCACACAATAAAAAGTTTTAAAGCAACTGCAAAACAGAAAACATGCTACAAGAATGTGAAGCATAAATTCTAATTTAATATATAATGTGTTTCAATTAATAGATAAGCACATTACTTTGATCAATGTTACAAAAATCACAAAATTTTTCATCAGTGTAAATTAATATCATATAATTTACCAAATATTATGGCTGGTCGCAAAACTAAAACTTTGTTCTCTGATATCAGAAAAACACATTCTAGAATTTACCTATAAAAATCACACAGAAACTGTGTTGGACAGGATTAAAGCTGATTTTCACATTAATGTTGTGTATGTTTATTAAGTATCACTTCTGAGATGAGTGCATTGTTAAAAGTTTTTTATTTTTCTTTGCAGTAGTGATATTATATTTCTACTTTAGTTTCTTCTTTGAAGTGTAGAAGACATTTATCAAAGCTGTCAAGCAATGCAAAATGATGTGACAAGTTGAGGGCATAAAAGCTTTTTGCTTGCTCTTTGAAAATCTTATTAATATATCTTTCAAAAAGCTCCACTCTAACTCATATGTGTTACTCATAGCTGAATCTTCAGTTTCGTCATTAACTTCTCTGGAGAACTGGAGCCATAGCATGGTTTTAGCGTGCGAGGCCTTAGATTTTAGCATACCAAACTCCAAGGTCAAATGAAGGTTGAAAGAACAAAATTGAACACAGTGATAGTCAGAACTGGCATATGTCACAGATAGAAAGGCCGTATGTCACTAGGTTACCAGGCCTCATTGATATTTATGCTATGGGGAAAATGCAGAATCAATCAGTAATGTTTCCATTGGTATTTCTGAAATATAGCTTTGAAGTTGGCTGTTTGTTTTGGCTATAATTGTACTGACACTGTATATTTGCCAGACAAATGTACTACAGGCTACAGATTTGGCATTGAATTCAGGAGCATGGCTTTACAAGAGGAAAACAAAATATAAGTTCAAGAGAGGTAGACATTTCTGTTCACTTTGTGTCTTCATTTACATTCAGCAGGTAGAACAATTTAAGAAATACAAACAATTAAAAGGGACAAAGGTGTAGGGGAAATGGGAAGGGAAAGGTAATAGGAAAAAGGAAAAAAAATGAGAAAATGGAAATAAAGCATTTGTAAATAGGGAAGGGGAGGGTGAAGGGAGGGCAGGGGTAAAGGGAAAAAATGAGGACCAAATCTGTAATGTAAAGGTACAAGATAACAATGATGAATGTAACTGTACTGTATACCTCAAATGTACTAATAAACTCAAAGAGAAAAAAATACAAAATTCAAAATGAATATATTTAATAAAATGTTTAAATGCATTAATAGAAGAAAGCAGAAAATGTAGAAAAGAAGAAAGGAGGGAAAGAAAGAATGAGAGAAAAAAGGAGGGAGGGAGGGAGAGAGGAAAGAGATAAAAAGGAAGGAGAAAACAGAATATAAAGAAATCAAGCTATGGTCAGATTTTCAGTATCTCTACTCAAAGATCACCAGAGATGCAATGTAATATGTATTTTCTCGAGAAAAAAGTAATCAAGAATTCTGCATGAGCTTATATAAACAGAAATCACCAAGCTATGTTCTAGGATTTTCGTTCTAAAATAGCTTATCCATCTTCAATTTGAGATAAAATTATCCCTTTCAGGGTCTAAATCACTTAGTGCACAAGAGCATAAAAACTAGAATTGCAAATTTGCAGTATTAAGGTAAAAAAGTAGGAAGGTATACAGAAGGTTTCCTTTAAGGCAAGCACGTGAGTCTTCCTAGGAGGATCAAAATCTTTAGAAACAGAACACAAGAGTCTCATCTTTTGTTAAGCACACTGAGCACTCGCTCTCTGATCTGTTTGGTCCTTACACCGTAGATGATGGGATTCAGTGAAGGTGGAATAACCAAGTACAGGTTGGCAACGAGAATGTGAATGTAGTGTGGGATGCTGTGTCCAAATCGATGGGTGAGGAAAGAGAAGACTGAAGGGATGTAGAAGACACCGAGAACTGCAACATGAGAGCCACATGTGCTGAGGGCTTTTACCCGTGCATCCTGTGACGGGAGGTGGAACACAGCACGGAGAATGTAAACATAGGAGATGCCGATAAGCACAAGATTCAGGAGAAACAGCGAGACCACAAAGAGTCCATAGATAGCATTCATACGAATATTTCCACAAGCTAACTTTGCAATGCCCATGTGCTCACAGTAGGAATGAGCTATGGTACGTGCGTGGCAGAAGGGGAGGCGGTAGATGAGATAGATCAAGGGAAGTAAGAACAGAGCTGGACGAATTACAATCCATAAACCAATGCCCACCAGCACCCTAGGTGTCAAGATGGTTGTGTAGTGCAGTGGAGCACAGATGGCCACATACCGGTCAAAGGCCATGGCCATGAGGACTTCAGCCTCCATGCCGGTGAAGGCGTGGATGAAAAACATCTGAGCCACACAACCTCCAAAGGTAATCTCATGAGCATCAAACCAGAAGATGCCCAGCATGCGGGGCACAGAGGTGGTAGAAAGAGCCAAATCAATTGTTGAAAGGATGGCCAGAAAGTAGAACATGGGCTCTCGGAGGAACTGCTCTGTCTTGATGACTGCTAAAATTGTGGCATTTCCCATTAAAGCCACAAGGTAAATAGAACAGAAAGGCAGAGATAGCCAGCCATGGAGTTTTTCCAGACCTGGGATTCCAATGAGGAAAAATGTGGCTGGGTGAAATATGCTCCAATTAGAATGGTATAACATTCTGTTCATAAAGTCTTTTCCTATGCCAATATCTTCCAGAGTTCTGCCTAACTTATCTTCCAGAAAGTTTAGTGTTTCTGTTTTAGTATTTAGATCTTTAATTCCCTTGGATTTTAATTTAGTGCATGGTGAAAGATAATTTTTTAATCTTTGGCAGGTTGAGATGCAGTTTTTCCAACACCATTTATTAAAGAGGCTATCTTTCTTCCAGTGGGGACTGTCAGCTCCTTTGTCAAAGATGAGGTAGCTGAGTACATCTGGAGTTGTTTTTGTGTCTTCCAATCTGTTCCACTGATCCTCAGGTCTGTTTCTTTGCCAGTACCATGCTGTTTTTATCACAGTGGCTATAAAACATTCTGTGTTGGTCACAGTAAGTGAAATTCTTCCTCTTGGGTTGGGGATGGGGGAAGAGTGAGATCAGTGAAGGAAGAAGGAAGGAAAAAGGTGGTATATTAAATTGCTAGCTGTGAGTTTCAGTAGCGTTGAAGTTACTTTACTACAAAACAAGTGTTTTAATGAAGCCCATCACATGAATCATCTACTAACACATTAGGCATTCTCAGAATGTATGGTCATTCACCTAAACCAGGAAGTCAATTCTTACTTGGTCTCTTCTTTCACCAGTTCAAGATACTGGAAAGCTGGAGAGAGTAAAAACCAGACAACCTCAGATTGTTTTTGTAAGATAAGAAGTATTTTTTTGTAGTTCTATTGAATTGCAATGCTTTGATGGAGAAGGAATCAACTTGTGGAATGGCCTGAGGGACCAGAGAAAGATACTTAATTTATTCCTTCAAAAGCCTACTTAGAATGATATGAAGATAATTTTTCTGTAAGCTGCAGCACAGACATTTTGAAAATAAAGCCTAGGGACTGGCAATTTAGCTCAGTGGCTCTGCCACCTGCCTTGCAAGCACAAGGTCCTGAGTTCAATCCCTGGTATCAATAATAATAATAATAAATAAATAAATAAATAATAAAGCCTAGATACTTTCATTCATTCTTGGTAGTAGCTGCACTTTGCAACCATATTTTTAAATATCTCAATTTCTTTTTTCAATAAAGAAACATACTGAGCTGACAAAGAAAATGAATTTCCCATATTTTTTCAATTCATTCCAACCCAGATAACAAAAAAACTGCAAAGTCTTACTTATTTCTACAAAAATGTAGACACTGTGGCCAATTAAAATATCATTGTCCAGCAGAAAAATAATAGCAAAACCAATGGATCTGTGTTCCTTACTGTGAGGCTAAACTTAGAAGCCTATCTCAACAGTATGGGTCTACCAGTCTCATTAATTGCTACTCCTATTGAAATTGAATTCATCTCATGAAATTAATAAGATTTTATGCCTGTATCTTCATGAGAAGTTATATATATAAAATTTAATTTAATATATAATTTATTTATGAATAATACATCCCCATTACTTTTATGTATTGTGATTTAATAGAAAAGTGGTTATGAATTAACACTTAACTTCTATTTTTTCTGCTGGTATACGGGATGTAGTAACACAGTCAAGATCTCAGCCTGTTCTGCCCCTGCTTCTCTCGTGTACAGCCACATCTACTCACCAGAAATCACAGCTGTTTCTCCTCAGCCTTCCACAGAGCATCAAGAAGCACAGTACTTAATCTCCTTTATGGATAGCACCGGAAAGGTAACTTCGTGATAGGCTTCTACCACCTGAGCACCCCTCCCCTGGCCTGCCTTCCTTCCTTCCTTTCTTTCTTTCTTTCTTTCTTTCTTTCTTTCTTTCTTTCTTTCTTTCTTTCTTTCTTTCTTTCTTTCTTTCTTTTTCTTTTAAACCAGAAAAGGAACTCTGGACCTTGTGCTTGTGAGGCAAGTGGCGGCACCACTGAGCTAAATCCCAGCCTGAGGCCCCTTTTTTTAATCTCAGCTTTAGACAGAGGTCAGAGACTGAATCCCCAAAGACTACTCCACAATCTCTAGATCTGCTAAAAACAAAACCAAATGAAACACCCCAAGAACACAAGCAAACCAAGATATACATATGTACATAGGA
>NW_022900928.1:24475004-24476075 GCF_012274545.1 Fukomys damarensis
ATTATTATTATTATTATTATTATTATTATTATTTTGACAATATGAAGAAAAAGATAATTAGGGAGCTAGGTCTTTTACAGAAGGAGGAGGAGACCAAGAGATGAAGGGAGGGGAGAGAGAGGAGAAGGAGATGAAAAAATTAAGATGTGTTATGTACCAGTACCAATTTCCCATAAGAAATGTAGTAATCATTATGTACTGCAAAATGTCCTAATAAAAATGGGAAACCCCCAAAATAGGGGTTACAAATAGATAATTCCTTTTCCACATGAATGTGACTCTGTATTTCAACTCTGTGGTGTTTTTATATGTACAAGAAACTGACCAATTTAACTGCAAACATTTTAAGTGGTAAGAAAGGCTTCTTTTCTACCTTTTAATGATACTGTTTCTCCTCAATGACAGTATTTTCTTAATTACAAAAGTGCTCTGGTTTTTTCTTAATATAAAAACAAAATTTCACCAAAACTGACTTCTGTATATGAATTTCTCATTTCCACAGTCTATTTCAGAAAATATCTCATTGTAAGTGTCTAAAATTTTAAATTCTAAATTTCTATTTAAGTTTTAGGTTGTTGAGGTTCAAATCTTGCCTTTATCGTACTACCTTTGGAACTTTGGATGACTTAAATATCATTTCTACATCTCAATTTCTTTATTTATAAAATGGGAATAATAGTAGTACTTCCCTTTCTAGGTATATATGAAAAATAAATTTCCCTGAGACATCCAGCATAATTTCTTTTATATGTGATAAGTTTTAAAATGTAGTATTTTTATAATTATTTGTATTATTTTAGATTTCTGCTCACAAGGACCACTCTATAAATGTGATTTATGCAAAACAGATTAAGGAATTACTTACACTACCAATCTGTGTACTCATTTTTTCCTGAATTCTCCAAGATGTTCTGCTAATTTTTTTAGTCAGTCATGTATATGTTATGTGATTTTTATTAGAATATTATTATTTTGAGTGAAAAATTAGATCTATTTATCATATAATTGAAGTTTCTGAGAAGCATTGACTGCAATCATGAGAAGTAATATCCTACATCTGATTTTGAATGT
>NW_022900928.1:24476158-24557554 GCF_012274545.1 Fukomys damarensis
TATATATAGTAAAATATTTTCTTTGGTTCAGTCAAGTCTTCTTTCACATCTAATCACAAATTAACCTTAAGTATTAGATGAGTGGCATTTTGGGGGGCTTTTTGTTTGTTTTTGTTTTTCTCTGTATAAATGAGAAAACAACTAAAGCTGAAAGCTACAAATTCCATATGATGAATTTTATCATTATGTATATCTAAAACATACAAATAAGAGAAAACTGAAAAAAAATATACAGTTGAATATACAGATACCTTGGATCCATGAGAGGTGTCTTAGGATGAAGATAATACATAGGATCACAGCACTTATCAATTATTGGCAAAACTGATCTCCAATGACAATTATGTAGTTATTGAAATAATTCTTTTTTAGTATATGTTTGCACAACTGGAGCCATCTTGGTGAATTAGGTTGTGTGTGTGTGTGTGTGTGTGTGTGTATAGCTTATTGATCATTTTCACTCTCTCTTCCTCTCCTGCCCTCCCAAACCCCTTCTGATGAAAGAAATTTAAAAAGCCCCAAAAAGATGAAGAGCTATTTTATATTCATAATCAGAAATTTCAGTGTAAGGATTTAATTCCTCACAACAGATTCTATACATTCAGCTCCATCCCATCAAAATCCTAGCAAGTTGCTCTGTGGACCTCAGCAGCACAATTCTAAGCTTTTTACAGAACATCAAAAGATCTAGACTGACTGAGAAAAAATTAATAAATTGGAGTGTTGATGCTACTGACTTTAGTACTTACAATAAAGTTGAATAATTAAAACAATAAGATATGATAGAACAATATATAAGTAGATTAATAAAATAGAACAAATTGCTCAAAAACATATAAAAATGTAGTGACCTAATCTTTTTTCTCCCTCTTCTTGTCGTGTTTTTGTGTTCTTTATATTATTTTATTCTTATCAGTACATGAAGGGAACAAAAGCAATTCGATGGTGAAAGGATAGATTTATCAACAAAAGGTACTGAAAAAACTGGAAATACATATGTGAAAACAGAATCAATATGCAGAACTTACTTTTTATTAAATTTAATACAGAAAAGTTTGATAAATAAAAAATTTAAACCTGAAAGTAAAATAAAATACTATAAAACTTACAGAAGATAACATAGGAGAAAAATTTTGTGGCTTTGATTTTGGCAAGGAAAAAAAGCACAATTCATGAAAGACAAAACTGATATTCTCAGAGTTATTGAAATTAAAATCTTCCTCTCTGTGAGATATTGTTGAAAGAATGAAAAATCAGACTACAGTGTAAGGGAAACTATTCCCAAGTCACATAAATGACAAATAACTTCTATCCAGAATACAATTCAGATATTGCTATGTTTATATCCCAGATATGCACGATTCTGCATGTAGATGGTAGATGATTGGAACGTGAGTCCTCATTTTGGAGGCAGGAGATACAAGTAGAACAGGATGATAGAACTGTGTATGTGGTGATGTGAAACATCAACTTAAATTCATATTTTGCTTACTGCAAATACATGTAAGTACATATAAATATATTTATTGATAATTGTGCATGAAGATATAGTTACACTCATGTCTTTTGTGTTGCCTGAAAAGAAAGGCTCACAGCAGAAAAACCCCATTAGAAAGTAGTAAATCAGCATTCATAACTAGATTTACAATACCATTCATTTTCAAATTATTTATCAGTATTTCTAATTACATTCATCTTTTGGGACTGGAACATAGAGAAAGGAGGTAGGAATCATTGCTTCTTAACAAATGACTGATTCTAGGAGTTTGACAGGAAATACGCAAGATGATCCTAGGCATGTCATAAGCCAAGACATCCTGAAATAAAGAAAGCAACCAACAAGAATAAATAAATAAATAAATAAATAAATAAATAAATAAATAAATAAATCTAACATCTATGGAGTTTCAACTAAAAGAACTCCTTTTGGTCATTGCAGGAACAATTTGAGAAAAATAAATAAAATGCATCTGATATGATAAAATTTAACATGAATGTCTATGTCAAATTGGTAAATTGGTAAAGGGACAAATACAATATTCAAAAGAACCGTAACTGACTTCGCGTGTGCTCTGCTCTTAACGAGGGGAAGCATGAATTCCTGCCCTCTTAGTGTGAACTGTATATATTGACTTTCAAAAAGTGGAACACGGAAGTAGTATTTCCTTAATTGTATTTATTTGGTCTTTTTGTTGTTACATTAAAGATCAAACATAGGGTCTCTAACATATTGGAAAAATACTTTATTACTATACACTAGCAGCTTGGAAAGAGAGTTTGTTTTAACAAAGAAGATTAACTTCATAATGGAGAAGTTATGATGGACATGACCCTCGTCACATGATCCAGGCACATATCAAAAGTGATAATCACTGCTACTAAAATATAGTTTTGATACGATACAATCTGAACGGTATTCTACCTCTGCTGTCTTCTTCCTCTCCAAAACACATAATCCTAGTCTACTGAATAAAGCAACATAAAAATTATCAATAGAGTGATGTTTCACAAAACTCCTAATTGATCTTCTTCAAAACTTCTCAGAAATCAAGGAGATACATCTGAGAATCTTTTACTGTTAAGAAGAACATAAGAAGCTGGGAGTGGTGACACACACCTGTAACCTCAGTAGCCTCAGCAGTCTCAGGGTGCTGGGAGGCTGAGGCATGAGGGTAGCAACTGGATACCAGCCTGGGCAGCTTATTCACTTAGCAAGAACCTGTCTCAAAATAAAACAGGGCTGGAGAAGGCCTTGGCTTAAAACCCCAGAATGTGGGGGGAAAAAACTCTAAAAAGTCAAAATATAGCTATGTAATGTGGTTCCTGAAGCAACAGTAAAACAACAGACAGGTGTGGAAATGTAATTAATTAATTTATGATTCTATTTAAAAGATTATCAATATTTTTTTAATTTTAACAAATATTCCACATCGATGTCAGATTTTAATGATAGAAGAAACTGGGTGGATGATATATAAGAACTCTATGCCATCTTATATTTTTACTGTAAATCTAAAATTATCAAAACTAAGGTTATTTTCAAGGGAATTGGGGGTTTAAATTAAAATATGAATACTGAATTTAGTATAGTAACAAATAGATCACTAGAAATATTTTAAAGTACCATTCCAGGGGATTCATCAAAATGTAACTCATACCACAGGAGATTCAGTTTAGAATAGAAGATGATGAAATTGAGCCAAAGAATACACACAAAATTTTAATGATGTTTTGTGGATTATGTAATTTCTAAGCAGCCATAAAGACATTTCAGTCAGTCACATTAATTGAAAACAAAGCCTTTTAAAATGTTGTTGCTAACGTTGCTGGTGTTCATAATATGTTTGTCTATCAACCCCATAATTAAGAGTTGAAAACGTAATTCCTAAAAAACATTGCGCTTTCCAGTGTAGGATGACACTGACAACCTCGAAAAGTACAATAAGGATAGTATATGTAGGAAAACACAGGCACTGAAGGACTACATCCCTCTCTCCTTAGGTCTCAGCACATTTTGAGACATAGAATTGATGGCGATTGCTATAAATAATTGAGAAATGCACCAAGAGCCCAGCTAGAGAAAATGGATAGAAATGTGGATCTCAAAGTGCCTGAACCTCTCAGAATAGAAAAGGATCTCTACCCCCCCCAAAAAAAAACTCACTGGTTCTGCATTATGTGAGAGATACAAAAAAATAGTTCAAATCATTTGGTCCAAGTTTACTTTCTTTTAAATTTTTGCAAATATCCTATGTTTCATGCAGTCATTGGTGGGTTTGTTTTTTGTTTTGTTTTGTTTTGTTTTTTGGTACCAGGGATTGAACTCGGGTCCTTGAGCTTGCGAGGCAGGCCACCAAATGCTGAGCTAAATCCCCGGCCCTCATTGTCTTTTTTTAACAGCAGCCTTTTTTTGTGACCTCAACAGGTCAAAAAATGTATTTAAAATATATTTGCACTAAAGTAAATAGATGAGTAGACTGGAGACTATATTAGCGTTGTCTTGACATCTATATCTTTAGGACTTTAGGGTATTCAAAAGGGATAATGTTATTCTCCATATTAAAAGGGAAGTATTTACTATCATTGGGGTTTAGATACAGATAGTCAAGGTAAAGTATTTTTGGAAACATTTAAATTTCTAAGTCTACACTGATAAGAAATACTCTCCTATATAGAGAGGAGATGGGAGAAAAGTTGTGGTTTGGAGTCTCTTTCACCTAAACTTCATGTTTCTTGAATTTCTTGAGGATTCTGTCACGAATCTGCTTGGTCTTTACACTGTAGACAATAGGGTTCATAAAAGGGGGAACCAGCAAGTAGACATTGGCCATGAGCACATGGACGATTGGAGAAGCACTCTGCCCGTAGCGACGGATCATGGATAGCCCAATCATGGGTGTATAGAAGGTGAGAACGGCGCAAATGTGGGAAATGCAGGTATTCAGGGCTTTCACTCTCTCTGCTTTGGAGGCTATACTCAACACTGTGCCCAGGATGAGAAGATAGGAGAGGAGGAGAAGCACTGAATCAAGTCCCATGGAGCAGACGACCACCACGAGGCCATAGATACTGCTCACACGACGGCTGGATACAGTTGTCCTTATGAGGTCCTGATGCAGGCAGAAGGGGTAGGAAAGAATATTGACAGTATGATACTGAAGTCTCTTCAGAAGGAAGGAAGCTGGAAACACCAGGGTTAGGGCTCTTCCAGCAACTGCCAGCCCAATCCCAGTGATTACCTCATTGGTTAAAATGGATGCGTAACGTAGAGGTTCCCGGATCGCTACAAAGCGGTCAAAGGCCATGGCTAACAGAACAGCCGACTCAATTATTGAGAAAACATGAATGAAATACATCTGGACGAGACAAGCATTGAAAGCGATTTCCCGAGCATGGAACCAAAAGACACTAAACATGGTGGGCAAGGTAGTGGTGGATAGTCCCAGGTCGGTGAGTGCCAACATTGATAGAAAGTAGTACATCGGTTGGTGGAGGGAAGACTCTGTTCTGATAATGAAGAGGATGGTGATGTTTCCCACAATTGAAGTGACGTAAACCAAGAAGATAGGGAGGGAAATCAAGCCATACTGCCTTTCAAGGCCTGAGAAGCCTGTCAGAAGGAAGCGAGGATATAGGGCCGAATCATTGAAGACAGACATCGCCCTGATGGAGCCACCTTCAGTCTAAGTGTAGAGACGAGGTAAAAGTCTGTAGTATAACAACGAATGTGTATGTATTTAGCTTTTTAATCATTCCTTTGTTGTTATGTTGAATTACTATCTGTATTTATCATTTAAGAAACTTTACCTACTCTATTTGAGTTCATAGTAAAGACTATTTGGTAGTACTAAAACTAGGGAGATATATAAAAATACCTTCAAATACTTAAAAACTGCGCAGAGTGCTGAAATTTAGTGTTACTTTAAAGGTGATATAAAAACACAGGATATAAAAGGGAGAGGAGCTAAGTTCATCTAAGGGAAGTTAAAGACAGCGACTCAAGTTAAGTTTCAAGTGACAAATATGAGTTAGATGGAATCAAAGGACTGTGATGTGCATCTTGTACTGAATAATATCCATGTAAATGAAGAAATATATTAGAGAGCACCCTAGTTCCTCCGGAGATATATGCCAGGAAGATATATTTTCAGGAGATATATTCCAGGAAGCCGAGTTGGTACCTGAAGTCATAGATGGACCAAACCTTACATGTACAAACTTTTTCCTGCACACACATAACCATGATTAAGTTCATAAATTAGGCCCAATAATAGTTAATGACAACTAATAATAAAATTAAACAATAATGTTTTTTTAACTATGAATTGACTATTTCTGGAGTTTTCCATTTAATTTTTTATACCAAGGTTGATGGCAAATAATCAAAACAGTAGAAAGCAAGTCTGAGGATAAGCATGGCTCCTACAATACAAACGTAAGCAAATATGGTTGAACATAGCTAAAAGTAAGAAGTAACTATTTATATGGTCATGGGAACTAAGTTAAAAAATGGACTAGAAGCTGGGCGTAGTGGCACATACCTGTAATCCCAGCACTCAGGAGGCTGAGGCAGGAGCATCACTGTGAGTTCAAGACCAGCCTGGGCTACATCATGAGTTCCAGGTCAGTCTCAACTACATAGTGAGACCCTGTCTCATAAAAAAAAAGAACTAGAATTTCTGAGTGAAATATAAAGAACTTGGACTTAGTATAGTACACTAAGTATAGACTAGTGTACTAATGGCAATTTAAAAATCAGCTTGACCAGGTCTACAATGAATCATTGTCAAACTAGGATTGATATTTTTAAGAGGGGCTACAGTTTGGTAAAGACAAAACAGGGAAACTTTTTAAGAAGTTATGATCATTTACAAAAGTAGACACCACTGAAATCTAACACTAAATATCATGGTGGATATTTACGTATGAAGGTTATATGCAGAGGAAAAAACACCACAGATAATGGATCATTATACGCTAAGTGTGAGAAGAAAAAAATCTAGAATAAATTTGCTTACTTTGTAAAATTTCTTGACATTTATTTTAAAAAGGAGAAAAAAGACATACACAGAAATTTGGGGCAACTAGTGTACAAGATCAACCCAGTTGGATTAAGTTGAAAATATATGTGTTTGGAAGATGGTGTTATATTTTCCAAAGAGAAAGCTGTGAAAGGAGAAACTATGCCTACTCAGAGAATTTGTAATTATGACTAACAGAGCAAGGGGAGAGAAAATATTTCACAGGTGAAAGAAAATGAAAATGGAGAAAAGAATGCAATGCCAAGTGGTGTGCTCAGGGTTTAGTTATCCACTGAATCTGATGAGCTAGAGGGAATATAAGAGACAAACAGCACAGAGGGCAGGAAAACATAGACGTTAAAGTAGCAACTCTAGAAATCTCAGTCACTTACCAACATGATGGGCATCCACATCCAGATACCCCAAGCATCAAACTTCAGTAAAAATTTCATACAGCCTAATCTACATCAAAGCTTTGCCAAAATTCATATGATCTATTCCTCAAACTTTTCTTCTTCACCAAAACAATGAGGCCTTGTATTTTCCTCTGAGATACCTAATAATAAGATAACTAATTCCATAACACTGTACAGGTATTTTGGAATTTTACACCCCAATATATTTTTCTTCCTTGTAAGGTGCAGTTAGACACAATAAAGAAACAAAAATAATTGATTTACATATTCTCTTTGTATGTACAATGATCTATGCCTTATATTAATCAGAACATATTAGGAAATACTGTCCTTCATGTATCTTATTTCCTACATGTTTATGTCATACATTTTTTCTGGTCTCTGTCCTCGCTTTGATACTCAGACAAAATTATTTTCTTCCTTTTGATATCCATCCTCAAATCCTCCAATATTTTTTGGTGTGTCCATCCTGCCAAGGAATGTCAGATCCTCCCATTAGATAACTCTGAGAGTGTTCTGACCTCGCTTTTGGATACAGAGACATCACTCTGCTCTCAATGGCTACTTCTCTACAGTCAAAGAAAGCCAAGTGACAATTGTTATTTTATACCTTACTTTGGAAAGATTTCTAAACTTCTTTGAGCACTTAAAAAATGGATTTTATCACTTGTGTAATGTTTTCAAAAGCTCATGCTAAAGTATTTAAAGTGTTCTGCACAGTGCCTAAAACTTAGGGTGCCAAGTGATAATTGAGATGATGAAGTAGCCGTGATCATAGCTTATCGGCCATGAATAATAATGACTCAAAAGTAGGGGTAACCTGCAGTGCCCAAGTAATCACTTGTGAAAACGTAACCTCCTGAAACTTTTGTTTTGAGGATTATCTTGGCTAATCTTCCCTGTCTGTTCATACTATTATCACATGTGCACAATACATGACAGGTATTCAAATTATAACAGTGTTATCAATTTCATCAGTATTCACATTATATCTTTTAGTTAATATTAGACAATGATAGTTTCCAAGAAAAAGGATTTTTGTACATAAAGTCTCACAATCAATACTACCTGTGGCTGGAGATGAGTGAGCAATATTATCCCAACCCAGAGCTCTTCTGAGAACAGTCAGTCTCCTTGGGTAAATGGCAGTCTGTGTCCCTCATCTGTCCCAGAGCAGCGATTCCCCATGAGTAGAGGTCAGTTTCATCTCTTGACCTTCCCGTTCACTTTCTGAATTCTTTAAACTTCTAATGTACTAATACCTTATGCATTCTTCTCACCTCAAAACCATTCCTCACGCACACCTGAGAGCCCCAGGTGTATATAGACATTCACGCTAGTGGAGGTTGGCAGAATTTCCAGTCTGTGAAGAAGTTTCTTATAGGTATAGAAAGCCACTGAACATGGGCATAAGAGAAGAACAAAATGCACAGGATGTCCTAAGGCAAACAGTTCTTCAAAGTGTAGATGTCCTGAGCAAATCATCTATCTCTTCTTCAGTGACTAAAGAACCAAGATAGGGTATTTTTGTCTCCAGCATCCTAGACTCTGTCCAGCTTTGTGCTGAATCATCACCACTGCATTTCTGTCCTTTAACTACTCTTAAATGACAGGTGCATTCCCATAGGACCACATACTTTTGTCAATAAACCCTAAAGAGGAAAAATGATGTCAAAGTTAATTCTTCTGCTCAGGGACAGGAGGTACCCATGACAACCTAGACTCCAAGATTGGGAAGTAATTGAGAAGTCTCCTGAAGATCATCTGATGGTGAAAATCAGTGGGCTTAGTAAATAAAAATGATGGAAAAGAATAATATGCGTTCTGAACAATTAGAGGAAGCAGTTACTGATTATCAAGTGCTAGGAGAATATATTAGTTTATATTTGCAATCATTTGATAGGAATGCTGACACAACTTGTTAATCTATGAACGGTGTAAATAAATATATAATTTGTTAATCAAAAAGGTAATTTATGATGGCAATTTTAAATAATAAAAAACTATGAGATACATATATAGTTGATCCATAATACTCAGTTTTCACTAGCCATTTTGGGAAAAGGGTGAGTTTTCTACTGTCTTCATCCAGCAAGAACTCATATTTACAAGAGCCAACAAAATTGCCTCTGAGCGGTCCAGATGTTATATTAAGGAGAAAAGTTGAAAATTTGGTAAGACTCAATAAGATATGGCATAGCAAATAAATAAATTCCCCTAGAGCACAATTGTAAAGGACATCTTCTCAGCTCATTCCCAAGCTACACAGATAATAAATCTGACAGCAGAGAATGTATTTGGTGTATCTCCTCTGCTTTGACTAAAATACGGTGTTCTTGTCTTCTTTCTCTATCACTCACCTTCAGTCACAACTAAAAAACTTATCTCAATTATTCTATTTTTTGTTCGTTCTCAGGATCCATTCCTTTTGCTCCTTTTTATTATAACTCATAATGCGAATAATCAAAGTATTTCCATGCACAATGTACAGTACCTCTCAGATCCATCATTTTATTTTTGTTCTCGTCAATGTCAGATCAATTTGAGCAATTTTCAATAAAATTTTGATTGAGGAAAAAATGACATCATGGTGAATGCCACAGCTACTGGTACGAAGTACTGTTTTTATTGCTGTATCAAATTTTTGCTTTTCTAAAATTTGATTGTATGGTATTTTCATTTCAAAAATACCTAATTCCACACATTGTTTTATTATTCTTTCCTAAATCTTACAAAAGATTACTATTTTGTTTTAATTAACTACTAAAATGCCAAATACATATCAATCAAGCAATGAATTCTTACTAAGTAATGTTTTCAAGAAACTACATTGCAGCCCTATTGTGTGTAAACGTCTGCACTGTCCATTAGAATACTAATAGTTCAGAGAAACAAGCACTGAGGAAATATGTCATATGTACTTAGTGACTGAATATGTGATGAACACTTAAATAAAACTTATTATGTAATAGTTTCATAGCCTAGAACAATGGGGAAAGTGTGTATGAAGTCAGGGAGAGTATTTTAATTAATGAGGATTAAGGATAATAAAGCTTCCACTGTAGTGAATTTTTTTATTTAATCCATCATCATTCTTTTTCATTACTGATCATTAAGTATTTATGGCAATTTCAGTGAAATAGTAACATTACAGTGTGTTCCCCCTGTGAATTCTGGCTCTTCCCCAAGGTAAAATGACCATGAAAAATAAATGGTTTTGTATCCATATTTAGGATATACTCCTAAGTGAAATAAAGAAGTCACACATGTGTAAATACCGAATAGTCTCTCTAGTGTCAAAAACTATAATAGTACATACGATCCTAATGAGATAATAGACAATGTGAAATAGGAAGAAAAGGGCTAAAGGTGTAGGGAAAGTGGGAAGGGTAGGGGAAAGGTAATAAGGGAAAAGAAAAAAATATGAGAAAATGAAAAAATGGAAAAAAGGTGTTTGTAAATGGGTAGGGGAGGAGGAGGTGAAGGGAGGGCAGAGACAAGGGGAAAAAATGAGAATCAAGACCTGTCATGTAAAAAGGTACAAGATCCCAATAATGAATGTAACTCTACTGTATATCTAAAATGTACCCATAAACTCAATTTAAAAATAAATAAAAATTAAAAATTAAATAAAAATGAGAACTAAAAATAAGCTTTTATTGTGTAAAATAGGAATATAGCTTAAGAAAATGTTTATGCTTCTAAATATTATATAGGAACTCAATCCCTAACTTTTGAGAATGTATAATCAATAATGTTTTGTAAATATATAGGTCCTTTTATTAAAAAAATAAAAATAAATGGTTTTGAGCAATTCAGGACATCAGAGCAACCACAATAGTGCAATTAAAAACACACTCATGGAAGAGGATTTCCAGAACTTCTACAGAAAAAGGCCAGAATGATGGGTTGCTGTTCCTGTGTAGCATATTTTATTTTTGTTTAGTAAAATAAAGAAAAGGGCTTTTCCATAAGAAAGAAAAAATTAATGGAAACAAAATCTTTCTAGAAAGGGAGGGAAGGAAGGTTGAAGGGAGGGGGGTGGGGATAAATAAGAAAGAAGATGGATTATGTAAAGGTACAAATTTCCAACAATGAATGCCATTATCTTAAATGTACCAATAAAATTAATTTTTAAAAATGGTAGGATGTGTTCAAAATGAGGAAGAATATTTTGAAGGGGAATCATGGCATTGTGGTTTATAGTAATAAAGTTTTAAAAATATTTATATTTATTCATCTTGAAGTTTAACTCTTCGTTTTCCATGTACTTTTTTTCCTACAGCATTCATTAACATTGGGAAAGAAAGCCTAGAAGATCCTTTATTTTAGTCAGTGATTTTCAACAAAAAGAATTTTTGCTCCAGAGAGGATACATGACAGTGTCAAAAAAAGTTTTCTTTTCTAATTTCATTGAGTTTATTGGTACATTTATGTATACAGTACAGTTACATTCATCATCAGGACCTTGCACCTTTACATTACATATCTTGGTTCTCATTTTTCCCCATTTCCTGCCCTCCCTTCACTCCATTCTACCTTCCTCTATTTACAAAAGACTTTGTTCCCAGTTTTTCCTTTTCTCATATTTTTCTTTCCCTTCTTTCTTTTCCCCCTACCCTTCCCACTTCTGCTACTCCTTTAGCCCATTTCTTCCTGTTTCACATTAGTAATTATACAATTGGAATCTTATTTACATTTTTAGTTTTTCACACCAGAGAAACTTTTAAGAGTATGGCCTCAATATGCATCCATTTATAGCTAGTTTCTCATTCTTTATGGCTGAGTAGTACTCCATTTTATTTAAAAAAATATGTCCTTTATCCAGTCTCCAGTTTATGGGCAATTGGGCTGTTTTCAAGTTTTATATTATGAACTGTGCCGCTGTAAACATGGGTACACATATATCACTGTGGTATGATTCTTTTAATTCTTTTGGAAAGATACCCAGCAGAGGGATGGCTGGATCAAATGGAACCTCTAATCCTAGTTTGTTTGTTTTTTTCTTTTTTTGAGGTATGTCCATATTGATTTCCACAGTGTTAGGTCAAATGGAACCTCTAAATCTAGTTCTTTGAGGTATCTCCATATTGATTTCCGCAATGGTTGCACCAGTCTGCAGTTCCACCAACAATGGAGAAGGGTTCCTTTCTCCCCCACCACCCCGCTAGCCTTTGTTATTGGTTAATTTCTTGGTGGCAGCCATTCTTTGTGGGGTAGGAGGTGGAATCTCAGTGTTGTTTTCATCTGCATCTCTCGAATGAACAGTGATGTGGAGCATTTTTTCATATATTTATTTGCTGCTTTTGCTTCTTTGTCTGAGAAATGTCTGTTTATTTCAGACATCCATTTTTTAATTGGGTCTTTATATTTGGTGGGTCTGATTTTTTTGAGTTCTTTATATGTTATAGATAATAGTCCTTTGTCTGAGGAATAACTGGTAAAATCTTTTTAATTAACTTTTTTTTGGGGGGGTACCAGGCATTGTACTTGGGTCCTTGTGTTTGTGAGGCAGGTGGCAGAGCCACTGAGCTAAATCCCTAGCCCAAGAACATTTTCATAACCGGAGAAATGTTCCTGGCAACCACTATGTAGGTGTTTCGGTTGCATGCAAACGTCCTATAATATGACAGAAAGCCACACACAATAAAGGCTCAGCTACTCCAATGTCGATAGTGCCACAACTGAAGAACACTAATTCAAGGAGAAAACTACTGCAAATATCAAAACCCTCTTTTCGGCAGTGTGAAGGCAAAGTGCAAGGACTTTAGACCCATGGCAGCAAAGCATCCTGCAGGTCCATACATCTTCATTTTTGAGTCCCAATTCTGGCTGCTATTAACTGTGAAATCAAAAAAATAGGTGGGCTTTTTTATCTTTGTCCAAAAGTAATTTCTTAATAATGTTGCCTGGGTAACAATCTTTTATTACTATTCGAGTAATGTATGTAAGACATTTAGACTTCATTAAGTACTCAGTAAAAGATCGTCAAAATTGACTCCTCTTTCCTCAATGCCAGTTGTTATTATTTACTATTATTACTCTCTCAAGCTGACAATTCCATGACTATTTGGTATCCTGGATTGAAACACCTCTCAAAGACCCTAACAGTTATTTTAAGTAAATATTCAGTAATAAAATCATAAGGGTAATTTCTATGGATCCATACTCATGAGCATCAGTTAGACTTTTGTCATAAATTTGATTCCCATGTGTATTTAATGAAGAAAACTTCTCTTGGCAAGTGTCTATCATGTTCAGGAAAATCAATTTTATGTTCTAATGTATTATGTTGACATTCTAAAATCCATATTAAATTGAATAGGTTAGGCTTTGGAGATTTTGGGTAATTTTGTATCTTATTCATCATAATAATATAGATTTGTGCCTGTAAAGGTAATGGAATCCAGAGAAAGAGGCAACCACTGAGAATTTTTCTATTGATATTTTGCAAACTCTGTTTACCACCTCATTCATCAGGACAGCTTAAATAATTATTCATTTTCTTCCCACAGATTGATCACTGTTTCCGTTCTGTTCCAAGACACCATTCCTTTGTCCAAAACCATATTCAATGCCATTAATTCCAAAAATTTTTACCATATAACTCTTCCAGAGAAAGAGGCAACCACTGAGAATTTTTCTATTGATATTTTGCAAACTCTGTTTACCACCACCTCATTCATCAGGACAGCTTAAATAATTATTCATTTTCTTCCCACAGATTGATCAGTTTCCGTTCTGTTCCAAGACACCATTCATTTGTCCAAAACCATATTCAATGCCATTAATTCCAAAAATGTTTACCATATAACTTCATAATCACATTAGTCTTTATTTTAAATAAAACTTTTATAGACCTGGGTGCCTGAGCAAATAAGGAAATATCCCATTTTCAATGATGTTTCCTGTTAAAGAAAACTATTTAAACAAAGAGTATATTTCTTTTATATTTTAATATCATCCAGAATTAAGATTGAGATATATTAAGCAAAAAGATATAAGAACAAACAGAAAAATACAACAGAAAAGAATTTGGCATGAAAATTGTATTCAAATTATTTAATATATGGTGGAGTATAGGGAGAGAAGAGACTAAGACAAATCAATATTTAAGACAGAGAAACCCAGAAATTTTTATCTCAAATTAGTGTATTGCAAATTATCAGGAATTTATGTCTTTCTTGAAAGCAAAAAGATATAAGAACAAACAGAAAAATACAACAGAAAAGAATTTGGCATGAAAATTGTATTCAAATTATTTAATATATGGTGGAGTATAGGGAGAGAAGAGACTAAGACAAATCAATATTTAAGACAGAGAAACCCAGAAATTTTTATCTCAAATTAGTGTATTGCAAATTATCAGGAATTTATGTCTTTCTTGATATTTCTGTTTAAAAATTATTAAGGGACAGAAACCCTAGCTCAAGATACTAGCCTTAAATGAGTCATCTGAAACATTTAAGTAAAGAATAACAGAAAATCTACACATGTATTTCCAAGGAACATAAAGACAGAGAAAGATCTTTTCTCAGAGTTTTCTTTGTGTCAAACGTAGTGTGTATTCCAATACTGGTATGACAGTATCACAGATTATAAGACTATTATGTTCCTATAAAATTGATTACAAAATGAAAACCAAAAAAGCAATATTAAAAAATCAATCTGCTGTTACACACATGCACAAGTGTTGTTATTCTTTTGAACTTAATTTGAACATCAAATTCATTTTTCATGGCAAAAATCACAGAAAGTAATATACTGTATTAACATAAAAGGAGACAATCAAAATTTATACTAGATCAGTAATTTACAATTTATAATCATTATCTAGACTTATAAGGAAATATTTAGCTAAATTCAATGTTAATAATCTATTAAGTTAGAGATAGAAAGTAATTTCCTCAATTTTAAAAAAATCTTCAATTTTAAAATTATAATAAGCATCAATCTTAGTTATGAAATATTAATCACTTTTCCCAAAGACAAAGAAAATTTGCTAAAGATGTGGTCGATATAACTGGGTGAGAAAAATACAAAGATTGGAAGGAAGGAAACAAAGCTTTATTATTATTCACAGATAATACCTGTGAACCACTAATAAATGTAAAATACTCTCAAGATAAGTTATGAGAACTAATAAGTTAACTCTTCAGGGTAAGTATACATTTTTATATCCAAAAAAGGAACAACAATAAATAGAGGCCATATCCTCAAGTGAAATAAACAGGACACACATGTGTAAATACTGAATAGTTTCTCTGGTGTGAAAAATTAAAAGTTTAAATAAGATCCAAATTGTATAAATAGAAACTTATTTTAAAGCATAAACTTATACAGGGATTAAAAAACAGAAAAAGAAACTAATAAAAGATGTGCAAGATTTCAGCACTTAAAATTTCAAAAATGGTTGAGAGAAATTTAAGAACATCCAGCTCAATCAAGCAATCCACTATGTGAATTGTTATTTATTATAATATGATTATTCACCCCCAATTATCTCATAAATAAAGCTTAAGATTTTGTAGACATTAAATACTTCATATAAATTGTAAGATAGAAATACAAGTGCCAAAAATAGTCATAGCTACTACAAGTAGAAATAGCTCTTGAAATGATGAGCAGACACTACCATATAATGAGTTTCCCTTAAAATTGTAGTAATTAAAGGCGACATTAGATTAAGGCAAGGGTATAAAAATATTGCCCAGTGGAACTGAACAGAAAGATCCCAGACAGCTCCACACATTTCATTTCATTGCATGACAGATACATTTGATTGCATGACAAAAACAGTAATAGTGTGCAGGGATGATGCTTTATCCAGTAAATGACGCTCAGTGAACCAAATAATCATATCAGAAATATGACTTGATCTTGTCTCATCATCCATAAAAATAACTTCTACATAGTTTCTATATCCAAAACATGAAAAGTGAGGTCGTCAAACCTGCAGAAATTTCACAGAAGAATATCTTTGATTACATTAGCAAATGTGGCATTTATGCATTTATTGTCCCCAGCTTTGAGGAGGATCTTCATCATCTCCTCTGTAATAATGCAACCAGACACAGTGGATTTTTTGTGTGTGTCAGCTTTGAGGAGGATCTTCATCATCTCCTCTGTAATAATGCAACCAGACACAGTGGATTTTTTTTTTTTTTCTTGTGAAAATAGCATGATTTTTATCTCGGCCAGTAGAGGATGCTGTAGGGACACTGAATCTTGCAGTTATTCCACCGGTTAACTTCCCAGCCATCGCCTATCTGTAACCTGAAGCAGTGTTTCAGATTTTTACTCCAAGCTGTACTTCAAAAAAATGTCAATTTCTTTCAGTCTCAACTATTTTCCTGCATATCAACTCCAGCAATCTACACCCTGGCAGACTAGTTCTTTCTTCCTAGCTCTGAAAGGGGATTTCAGTTGCCAAGATCAGTCCATCTTTTCCCCATGGTATGTTTCTTTCTTGTCCAAGGCAACTGAATGCACTGCTTTGATACCCAGTGGGCTGAAACAACACGTTTTCCCGGAAAGTCTCAACTTTTGGCTTGTGGAAGACCTTCCCATTCTTCCAAATTCATTTTTTCCTTTATTATTATCCCAAAACTCTGATGCACATTTAAAGTTGTCTTTACCCTTTCTTAAAATTAATTCCCTGACAAAGTTAATAAAGGTTTATACATGGATCAATGAACTCTATTCAAATCACTGCATGATATTTGATTTCTTAGTGGACCCTGAATAACACGGTAGGCAAGTATTTCTTTTAAAATTCTAAAAACAGAAACAAGAAATAGATTTACTTTAAAGTTTAAAACTTTTCTGATTAGCAAACATGCCTCTAGAAGAGTACATACAGAATAAAAATATCAAAACACACAAACCTAAAAATATTATCTTCAAAACAGTACTGTGATTTCCATTCCCCTAGCCTCATATATTAGTTTGACCTTCTGATTGAGACTTAGAAAGTTAAGCATCAAAGCCATTTCCTCTTGAATTCTTGTCCTGTTCCATCTGTCAGCAATAGGTTATCCTTAAGAATTTTATTTCACCCTTCCTCTATGTCACAGGTTTACTAGGACCTTCTCACTACAGAGGCGTCTGAGAAATACACTTAGAGGTAAATTTTAGCATACACTATATTTAAAATAGATAATCTATGGAATAAACATGTAGGAAGAAGAGTGGAATTTGGTAAGATTGGGCAGAATTTAAACTGCAAATCAATTCTGCTGGTAGTCTTATCCAACATCAGAGAGAATTCAGAAACAAATTTTCCAACCTAAGTTTTCTGCATTGGGCTGAAAGCATGAGGTTTTCATGGCCTTTTAAACCTTAGTCATTGGATGGATCATGGCTTTGGAAAAGGCGAATTTCTCCAGCTGTAAAAATCCTTGACAGAATAAACAGATGAATAGTCTCTACTGGAATAAACACTCCCAGCTGCTATGGCTACAATTCCGTCTCTGCAGTAGAATCTGGGGAGTGCATCTCCAGGCCCAACACTTCCCATGACGGGGTGCTTTCTGTTTCAGAAAAAGGTTCCAGTAGAAAAACTAAACAGAGGTTCCTTAAAACCTCCTCCCTAATCGGAACTTGCGGAGAATTCCTAGGCGAATCTGCTTAGTCCTGACACTATAGACAACCGGGTTAAGCACTGGGGGGAGAAGCAAGTAGATGTCAGCCATGAGGACATGGACTATGGGAGACAGATGTTTTCCAAAGCGATGGACCATCGACACCCCAATAACTGGCACAAAAAAAATGAGCACCACACAGATATGGGATACACATGTGTTGAGTGCTTTTAGCCGCTCTTCATGAGAGGCAATGCCAAGCACAGCATTCAGAATCAGAGCATAGGAAAGAAGTATGAAGATTGAATCCACACCTAGAGTGGCAATAACTACACACAGTCCATAAATGCTGTTGATCTTGGCATTTGAACAAGATAATTTCAGAACATCTTGGTGCAAGCAGAAGGCATGGGAGAGGGCATTGACGTGGCAGTAGTGGTAGCGCCTCAGGAGCAAGGGTGTGGGCAGTACCACTGCCATGCTTCGGAGTAAGCAGGCCAAGCCAATCTTCCCAATTATGCTGTTGGTGAGGATGGCAGAATAGTGCAGTGGACGACATATAGCAACAAAACGGTCAAAGGCCATGGCTAGCAGCACCGAGGACTCCAGAAATGTGAATGTGTGGAGGAAGAAGAGCTGAGCATAACAAGCACTTGCCTGGATTTCCCGAACATCAAACCACAGCACAGCGAGCATAGTGGGAATCGTGGACACGGACATGCCCAGGTCTGTAAGTGCCAAGATGGAAAGGAAGTAATACATGGGCTGATGGAGGGATGACTCTACCCAAATGACAGAGAGGATGGTAATATTACCAGTAACTGCTGCCACATATGCAAGACAGAGCGGGATGGAGAGCAAGAAATGAGCATACTCCAGCCCAGGAAAACCCTTTAAGATAAATGTGGGCTCCATAGTATCACTGCTATTCCAGATCACCATGGTGGTAACCCTTGGGGTACCTGGCAAATAGTGAAGAGTGTTCTTTGTGGTTCTTCCTTATTCTTCAAAGTTATCTCTTGTTGGTACAAGCAAGAGATATTTGCAACCAGTTCAAGGTACGTATTTCCCCTACCCTCACATAAGAAGAGAGGAAGAATCTCAGGAATCATATGTAAAAAATACTTTCTCAAATTAAACACCAAACCCGGGGAATAAATGTGTTTGTGACATAAATATGGTAATCTGTGATGGCAGAATTTTTGGATTTGCCTCAAGGACACTGGAAAAACAGTAAGGAATTTTTCAGTATACAATAAACATTATTATCTCTATTGTACATGTTGCAAATTAGATATCTATTCTTATTCATCCTGCTTAACTTCAAACTTAACTCTTTAACCAATTTCTACTATTTCTGTCCCCAGCCTACCCCTGGTAAGCACTGTTCTACAGTTTCTATGTAAACTTTTCCTTTTGTATCTCCTCACTGTTTCATCTGCCACCTTTCTTTGAAGTTTTCTCAGTCCCTTTCTTAGAGTTGCTTTATTTCCTTGTAATCTTTTTATAGATTATAGACAGTAAGTCACTGTGGTTCTTCATTTATTTTAATGCAACTTAGATACATTGAGTTTGAAAGAAAAATAACAGGAAGGGACTGAGAAGAACAAGCAGTGCTTTAAATAGTGAATGCATAAAAAGACTCAACTCACAGATCCATCTATTTCAAGTAATTACTGAAAAACTACTAAGGTTAAGATTATTTTCTTACAGCCTCTCCATCATTTAGCTGCATCCACAGAAACTATTATCCATTGACCATGTCATCTTAAAATTGCTGAAAAAGTATACATTGTCCATCTAATACTTTTACTCTATATATTAATACAAAGCATGTGAAAATGTACCAAATATGTATTTGTAAATTAAAAAGAAAACATACCTGAAATATATGCATACCTATCACTATGACAACTTAATGTACACTTTAACACATTTTCCAAAAAACTCACAGTTGCATTTTGTCTTTTATGACTCAATTTTTCTCCCCTTTAAAGTCACATTATTATTTCTTTCTCCCCACCTTCCTCCCTTCCTCTCTCTGCTTACTGCATATCTATCCCTCACCAGAGAAGAGCTGACTGATTAGATAGGCTGCACTTTTCATGTACTGTGAACCACTGGTCTTGAAACCCTTTAACCATGTCAGTAGTGAGGTTTAAATGCTTCCAAAAGTTCTGGAAATAGTTCACATTTCTCGGGGGGCAGAACATTAGAGATTGGAATCAAACTGTGGTGGATCCCCAGAGGTAAAACAACTCTAAACAGCCTTAACCCCAGCTATAGCAAGAGTGTATGGTCAAGAATCCTGGAAATAATAGAAGGGCATCCCTAGCCCATCTATGCTTCCCAGGTCTCTCTTTCAAGTGTAACAATTTTCTTTTCTCAAATGAGTATAAAATAGTAAATTCATGATGACTTCTCTAATATGGAGTAGCCCTGAAGCAACTCTTAATTAGAGGCCTGCTAGAGAACCATAATAATGAATCACAATAATAGGACTTTTCAGTATAAGATGATGTCTCACTAAATAGAATTTTTAGTTATGGTCTTTCTTATCGTTGTGTTGTTTTGTTTGGTACCAGGGATCGAACTCTGGACCTTGGGCTTATGAGGCAGGTGGCAGCACCACTGAGCTAAATCCCCAACCTGATCATGTTTTTAACAACAATATTTAAGAAACAAGAAGTTTCAAGGAGTTACACTAAACACTACTGAGACAGAGCTTATTTTAGAGCATTATATATCAACACATCACTTTTCTTTATATCTTGGCTATCCTGTTATTGTATTTATTTATATAATTTATCACTTGATTTCTAACATGATCTATATTGCTTACACATGTATAAAAAAGTATATAATATGGTCTTTTTCCCATTTCAAAAATATAGTAATACCTTGGTTAGAGAATGCTTCCGCTTGCAAATAATTCAGTTTTCAAATCAAAATGTTCAGCAACATTTTGCTTCTGTTCCCAAACTGCACTGGGTGACAATAAAAACCATGGGCATCTTCCCAACTCAAACATCTAGAATAGATATGACTTTATTACTATTCTATGCATAATTATGTTCACTCTTGTTCAAGTATCAACCTTACCTTTTTGCAATAAACTCGTTAGGTATGTTATTTTTCCTTGTTTGTTGCAGGATTTGTTTTATTAATATTTTGCTTAGGATTTTTACCTCAGTATTAATCAATGAAAGTGGCCTAAAATTTTCCTTATTTGCCATCTTTTTAAAATTTTTGCTATGTAAGATAGCACAAAGCTCAAAAATAACTAAGAAATTATTCCTATCCCCATTCCAGAAGACTTCACATATGTTTTACCTGTTTTTTTTAATTAAATTGCCACTCAAAGGTAGTTTTTAGTTACAAGTTTAATAGTTAATCATTACGGATAATTCAATCTTTTGTGTTCTGAAACCATTTGCAGAAATTAAAAGATATATTTTTCAATAACTACAGAATTATATAAATTTTTATTTATTACTTTAACTCTTCTTATATCACATTTATCTAAAATATGTACTTTGGATGTATACTTTGAATGTATTTTATTTTTCCATTACTAGTGTTACTTTTATGTGAATTCTCTTCTATATTTGCCAGTCCCCCAACAGACTGACTGTTCTGGTGATCTGTCGAATAATCCACTGTCAGTGGCTAGGTCCCCCGGAAGCAGATATGGAGGAAGAGTCTGACATGTGAAGGATTTATGAGGGAGGGGACACCTTTACAAGAAAGAAGGATGAAGCATGACTGGGCAAAGGGTAAAGAAGAACTGTTGCTCAGGGCCAAGATTTTGGGCGATGCCCTGGGGCATTCTGGCCCACCCTGAAAACTGATGCTACTTCTTCACTCTTTCATCTAATATGGGGAACCCTGGAAGGTGTGATCTTAGGAACATGTTTCTTTTGGGTTCTCTGGGAAACCCTGGAGAATCAAACAATATTTCCCTAGCCATGTTGTAACCTCTAACTAAATGGGTGCTCATCAAGTTTACTGTGTTCTCCCTTGTTAACGCTCAGTCATCTTCTCTCTCCTGGAGCCACTCTTGGAGACTCAATATTATTATTTGATGTAGAAAAATTTGAGCTTTTCAAAAATGATTCTGAGGTACTCATTCAAAAAATAATCCAAAAATCTCACCCAATGTCATGACCTAAGGTTCAAGTCTTTTCCCCCAAGTTCCTATAACATAAATAACATCAAACTTTACTCCATTTCTCTACCTCCACTGATCAGATCAGCTGAGGCAAATTAGCCTTAATCCATATCGATAGATAGATAGATAGATAGATAGATAGATAGATGTCACTTTCAATCTTAGTTTTACTTAAGAGACCATTCTATCACACGCTAAACTTAAGCAAGTTCTGGATCTCCATCAGTTATATGGCATTCTCTGGATGAAAAGACAAGTTGTGAATGCATGCCCTGTCAGAATAAGCAAACATTCTTGTGGGTCTGTATTGCCATGGGGACATTGTTGACTCTAGGTCTTCTCAATTCCATCATGCCCAGCTTCCATTACCCACTATGCTTTCTATCAGGATTTTTTCCTTCTGAGACCCAAGTCCAATCCTATGGTAGAAAAGCATTTGCATTACAGCAAGATAAATTAGACATTGAGTCACTCTTTCCCAGCGGAGTTCTATATCAAGACAAAAGCGCTAATTTTCTAGGTCTCTAAACTCCTCCTTCCAAAACTCCTTCCTCTCCCTGCTTGACTACATAGACACAGTAAAGGTCACACATTTCTATCTCTTCAGAATTGAGTTTCATGATTTTCAAGCCAAAGACTTTAAAAACTATGGGCATAATGAGAAGGGTAACAGTGTAGATTGGTGGTAGAAGGAAAGATGATTTTCTTAGAGTTTTTGCTTTTAAAATAAAATGTAAAATTTGTTTTCCATTCCTACAACTTTCTAGTTAAATCCACAGTTTCCCAAATCCCTACATTCTCAATGTGGGCTACCTCATAAGGACTCAGAGTATATGATCCTTAGACTAGCAGCACTGATGCCACCCAGGAGTTTATAAGAAATTTAGAATTTTAATCAATATTTCAGCAAATTTGTATGCATATTACATTTTGAGAAACGTTGCCCTAATTTATATAATCCCTTTACCCACAGCTGAATTACTAGTAAGTTACACATTGTTCTGCATTCTGGTTGGCTGTGGTGGGTCATAATAAAGTCCTTACTCTTTGATATACCTCAGCATTTGATATATCTAATAACTGAGAACAGGACAAAAAAGTAATATATCAGAATGAGGAGCTCTAGTAGAGATGGCCACAGGACTCAAGAATTAGCTGCAAGAAAAGAAAAGACTGGTAATACACCATTTTTATGTTACCATATATAACCACAATGAATGTAAATATTTTATGTCACAAACATGAGCTATATTTTCTATATTTCCAATGTCAGTAGGTTTGGTGGCTTATCTACTTATTAGTTATAATAAGACTTTGGTCAAGATATTGAACTTTTTTGTGACCTGATTTCCATATTTGTTAAGCAGTTGTAACCATTTCATTATTATAGGGCTAAATACCATAAAATGAATATAATAAAATGAATAGAATGAATATAAGCCAGTTTATTCAGTTGTTTAGGTTTGGTGGCTTATCTACTTATTAGTTATAATAAGACTTTGGTCAAGATATTGAACTTTTTGTGACCCGATTTCCATATTTGTTAAGCAGTTGTAACCATTTCATTATTATAGGGCTAAATACCACAAAATGAATATAATAAAATGAATAGAATGAATATAAGCCAGTTTATTCAGTTGTGGGAAGCACAATTCTTTAGCATTAATACTGTCCTTGCCATAGTAGTTACAAATTTATTCTACTCCCTCCACCCTTTTGTTGCACCTGTCGAAGGGAGGGAATGCTACATGCAGTGTTTGAAATCAGATATGCATCTTTCGTCTTATTTAGAATCAAAACAATTGGAGAAATATTTGACACAAGAGAGTTTTTATCATTCATAAAATATACCCTTAGTAATGGGAAAAAATTCAGGAAGAAATAAAAGATGTTAACTGGAAAGCAGGCATTCTTCCTAAGGAGGTGAGAGTAATACATTATGTGTGTGACTCAAAGTGGGTCAGGCAAGATATCGGGGATACAATTATAGAGGGGAAAAGAGGTCATATAAATAACACATCACAAAGAAAGTTTTAACATCAGTGCTTTCATCATAAAAGAGAATAAAAGCTAATATTTTCAACTTGAAAAATTACTGGTCTTGTGGATAAGTATCCATGTTTTTCAATATTCCTGTCCAACCCTCAAGGAACCTAGAGGCTACATCTTAGACCAGTCCTTATTGATTTCTTTAGAAACACCATTTTTCCCCAAAAATAAACATATTCTCCCTTTTCTGATGATGAGTAGATCTAGGTCCCTTGACTTTTATAGGATCACTGATGTTATGAAGTCTTGGTTAGGATTTGTAAGATTTCACTGAACTGTCCTGTAGCCCCTGTGATAAGGGTTTGTCAGTTTGATTGCACTGACTAGTTGGTTCTGGGATGGTCATGAGGCAGAGAGACAGGAATTGGTTCATTTTTCCCCCAAAATAAACATATTCCCCCTTTTCTGATGATGAGTAGATCTAGGTCCCTTGACTTTTATAGGATCACTGATGTTATGAAGTCTTGGTTCGGATTTGTAAGATTTCACTGAGGCTGTCCTGTAGCCCCTGTGATAAGGGTTTGTCAGTTTAATTGCACTGACTAGTTGGTTTTGGGATGGTCATGAGGCAGAGAGACACAGGAATTGGTAGCTAGAATTTCCATCTGTTAACTGTCAAACAAACCCTGGGCTCTGTTTTACTGAGGGAGATAGAAGGGGCTTTAGAACTCTGACCATGTCAGTTGTCAACAAGTCCCAGTAAACTGAGATAAGACAGGCTGGAGTTGGCCTTGGGGTTGGAACAGATGGTCCCCTCTCCAGAGGTCTTGGGCAATCTGATTATTTTGTTTTTGTTTTTGCTTTTGATTTTGGTACCAGGGATAGAACTCCGTTCCTTGCACTTATGAGGCAGGTGCCGGAACCATTTTTAATGTCCCTTTAAGACACAGCCTAGGTGGTGGCTGAAGCTTTATGCAAACTGTGGCCCAATGTCTCTTTGTGTTATATTCACAACATGATCCAGAACCTCCTGAGATGAACTGCTAGAAGTTTGTCCCTACTTCTGATTGTCCTAAAAGGCACATGTCAGTAGCTGGTTTTTAGCCCCCCGCCGTGTGTGTGTGTGTGTGTGTGTGTGTGTGTGTGTGTGTTTGTGCTATTTTATCTCCTAGTTTCTATTATTAAAGATCTCGAAGGAGGCTTGACCAGGTCTTATTGAGGGGTTTGTGGTCTTTCTTCTAATTTTTTGACCTTTTTTTTCTATCTGAGGTAAAATGCCTCATGTATAGGGCTTAGAAAGAAGGCTCTTTAGATTTAGGTATATCTGCAAGTTATCTTTTTGGGAAAAATAGCTGCTCAAGGGAGAAAATACTGGTTCACAAATAATTCATTCTATGATTCTGAAAAACATGGCCATATTTATATTCATGCAGGAAAGATAGCTGCAGTTATGTTCATTACCTGATACAAGGTTCACAAACAAAAACAAAATTTTGCCAAACACTTCTGTTTAAGACCAAAATTATCCATGAACAAAAGTGTTTGTGAGCCGAGGTACCAATGTAATTATCTGATGTCATTTTTAGCCCTCGTTTTTGTAGTGCTTTATGACTGTGTACTATATGCTGGACAGAAGTGTTATCAAAGAAGATTGGGTGCAGAGAATTTTAACCCTTATTCCCTGACCAATCATCAAAGTCAAGTCATATGAAAAGAGATAAAGTGGTCACATCTGTAATCACTTTGATCTAAGTGGGGATGTCTTTAGGAGTCTCTCTCTTATTTTTATTTTTTTAAATTTTATCATTAGTAGTACATGTTTGCAGTATACAATGTTTACATACTTTGGGTGGAGTCCATACATGAATACAACATGTCTTAATTGATTTTTATCATCCTTTCCCTCCCTGCCCTCTAGTCCTCTGTCTCTTGATCCTCTTCCCATTTGAGAAAGATCTATCTCTCTACTTCCTATTATCTGTTTTTTTTCTTGCTCTTTATAATTTCAGTTTCACATATAAGATAAACCATGTGACATTTAAGCTTCTGGGTCTGACTTATTTCACTTGACTCTCTAATTTTTTTTCTAATTTTTCTTTGCCCTTTTTATTTCTATATATTTATCCCCTGTCACAGGAATAGCTGGGAATTTTTTCCCATACTATGGGTTATTTTTCACTCATTTATTTCTTTTTTTGCATCATTCTAAGGTCCTAGCAAATGAAAAAAATAATTGACTCTACAATTGAGTACCACTGGTATTCAAGGTGCACTGTGGCCAGGTTGTTAGATGATTCTTGGACATCTCTTGCCATTCTTGCCTTGTTTTGATGGTAAATGGACAAATGCAAAGGACAAAGCTTGCAAAATTTATAGAAGTCAAGGTTGTAATACCAGCTGAAGTGACAAGAATCTAAAATTTATAGATGAGAGAGATGGCTCATAGCATTGAGAGCCTCCAAAGAGGTGTAGTATGCTGAGTTGTGTTCTAAAAAAAATATTCCCTAGTGAGTGTCATAGCTGGGAAATCTAATTCAAGTTCTTCCTGAGTATTTCTTTCTTTTGAAAAAGAAGAACCACCAAACCCAAGATCATGTCCCACTCCTGTGGGGAGACTAATGCTACTACCCTATCAATAGGTGGTTTAAAAGCCTGTTTTTTTCCTTCAATTTAGGAAAATTCTGAGCCAGGGATGTGGGGTTATGGGGGTAATATTAGCTCCTGAGATCACCGTAGGGTTCAATGTAGGCTTTTCTCTGCTAGCTGGAGAAAACTTTCCCCATAAACTTCTGCACACAAATGTTCACTGTTTAGTTCAAAGGGAATGAAACCAAATAAAAGTGAAATAAAGGGAAAATTCTTTGCAAGTAACAATTAAAATCTAGTTTACTTAATATGAAAAGTACTCTCACAGACTAATGAAATTTAAAAGTGGGTAAGTCATGTACATGTATTGGCCTCCAAAAAGAAATTCAAATGCTTTTGAACATTGTTTTTTAAAAATTAACACCTCTCTTTTCTTCCCATTTCTAAACGTGTAGGGAAGGTGGGATGGGTAGGGGAGGAGTAAAAAGGGAAAAGAAAAATGTGAGAGAATGAAAAGATGAAAATAAAGTGTTTGTAGATGGGGAGGGGAGGAGGGGGTGAAGGGAGGGCAGAGGTAAGGGGAAAAAATGAGAATCAAGACTTGTCATGTAGAGGTACAAGATCCCAACTTTGAATGTAACTGTACTGCATCCCTAAAATGTACCAATAAACTCAATTAAAGCTGAAAAAAATTAACACCTCTCAATTTATAAGGTGAAAATTACAGGTATAAGCAAGATGCAAAAATTAGTCTGTTAATTCATTTATAATATCACAAACATAATCACCTAGGAAAATAAAGTGTGACCTCTTCTCTGGAGGAATCTAGATGTATATATGATCCTAATGAGATAATTAACAATAGGAAGAAAATAGGAAAGAAATAGGAACAAAAGGGCTAAAAGTGTACAGAAAGTGGGAAGGGTAGGGGAAGATAATAAGGGAAAAGAAAAAATATGAATAAAAGGGAAATAAAGTGTTTGTAAATGGGGAGGGGAGAAGGGGGTGAAGGGAGGGCAGGGACAAGGGAAAAAAATGAGAACCAAGACCTATCATGTAAAGGTACAAGATCCCAATTATGAATGTAACTGTACTCTATCCCTAAAATGTACCAATAAACTCAATTTTTTTAAAAAAGAAAGAGAAACCAATTCTGTTAAAGAAAGTGGGGGAGGGCAATACATATGAATAAGAGCAATCGCTGAATTCTTCCTGAATGACTTTTACTTAGGGCCTCACCTGAGTAGATGACCTTTGGGGATGGCCTACTGAGTATAGTCCCCAGAGGCATAGCTTCTACTAAAAAGGCATCAGCATTGAAGGACTAGAATTTACACACGTGACTCAGAATTGGGTTTGGGGTGCTGGCCTCATCCTCAGTTCAGGTCTTCCTGGTCTTTAAGTGTAGACCCAGTGACTGTCGTTTTGGTAAGTGCTTGAAAACCCTAATTAATGTCCCCACTGTGGATTTCATCAACCAAGAGCACTAGAATAAGTAGTTTATCTTTGATAAAATATTCTGATTTTACTCTTTAATACTTTTTCCACTTCAGCATATACTGAAACATTCTAGTTCTGTCCTGACCCATTAAATGTCACTGTATTCTTTATGTAAAGAATGTGATAAACAATCTTATATTTAACTTCCATATAAATGCTGAACTTTATGCTAATCCCATTATTAAAGTACATTCTATATTTGCTATTGAAACAGTTTAGTTTTTAACATTTTTACAAATTAGAGAATTTAGTTGAGAAGGTTCACCTGAGCTAGCTAAACACAGAATATTAGAAAATTTTCAGTGGAATGTTTCAGTTTTCCTCTAGTTTCTCCAAAAGTGACACTCTCTACATCAAAATTAAAGTTTGTCTTTTTCTGAGACACATGAAATATTCTAACAAGGTACTTTTTTCTTTTCCTTTTTTTGTAATTTAAGAGACAAAGAGATCGATAATGAAGAGAAAATAGTATGCCACTTGAAAATTTTATTATCCTATTTTTATTGATTATTTTAGTAAACAAATAATCTTTCATTCTACTAAGATAGCTAATATAAACTATTATTAGTTAGATTTGGTAGAGGGAGATTTAATACATAGATTTTAAAAGCATACATTGATTAAAACTACTAATATGGGTTTTCGTGCCAAAATGCTATCAATATCTTGAAAAAGTGTGAAGTTTAGGGACCTTTTACTGTAAAATACCTGAGAGGAAACCAAAAGAAGAGCAGCATCATTATCTCCATATATATATGGGAGCTATTGTTAGGAGAGGAGGGAGCCAGCCACAGGGAAGCCGAGGGTTTGAAGCCTGGACTGGGTTTCACTGGCCAAGCCAGGTGGAAGAATAAATCTATGCAGCAAGAGCGCATTCCCAAACTTTACATTTACCTCACCAATTTTGACATTATATGCATTTTGAGTACTCTTACCCAAGAGAAAAGAACTTCTAATAATAAACAAAGCAAATAACAACTTTTGCACAGTCCTGTTGGAATACTGAATATCCTCAGTTTTCCATTAAACATTCCTCTTGCTCCTTTCAGATTAGCATCAGAACAACATCTTGGGAAATCGAGGATACTACCTCTAATAATTAACTCTCTATTAGTAAAACATGACACCATATAAGTAGATGTTACTTCTCCTTGAATTTTCTGTAGACTTATTGAAAATTTGAACAAACACTTATCAGGAAATAGATTGTTGTATTTACATATAAAAGCAAAAGTCTCCACTTTTTAAATTGGATAATAAGCATCTAATAATTTTCTTTTTTATATAGTTCTTATGTAAATTCTGTGTATGTTATCATCTGTACCTCTTAAAAGATTAGATTTTGATATGAATTTCTTTTATCTACTTTGCTTGCTTTCATTTGATTTTGAATTCTTTTCTCATTGATTTCTCTCCCTTCAGATTATATCCAAGAATTGGGTCTCTATTATTTGTTTTAACAAGACCAGGCTGGGGATGTAGCTCAGTGGTGCTGTACCTGCCTGGCAAACACAAGGTCCTAGTTCAATTCCCAGTACCAGAAAAAAACAAAAAAAAAAGTGTTCTTGACAAGACCATGATGGTAGCAACAGAATAGAATCAGCTGTTTGAGCCAATTAATTTGTACCAGGACAGGACCTCTTGTGAGCCTTTCATCTTGATTTCCTTGCATCCTGCCATGTCCAACTTCAACACCACCTCTGAAGCTGAAACACCTACTTTTTATTTGGTTGGGTTCCCAGGGATGGAGTCTGCCAACATTTGGGTCTCGATCCCCATATGTCTCATGTACATTGTTGCTCTTCTGGGGAACTGCACCATCCTCTTTTTCATAAAAACTGAGCCTTCTTTGCATGAGCCCATGTATTACTTCCTCTCCATGCTGGCTCTCTGTGACTTGGGACTATCCCTCTCTTCTCTGCCTACCATGCTTAGGATTTTCTTATTCAGTGCTTCAGAGATTTCTCCTAATGCTTGCTTTGCCCAAGAATTTTTCATTCATGAATTCTCAGCTATGGAATCATCTGTACTTCTTATCATGTCCTTTGATCGCTTTATTGCCATCTGCAACCCTCTCCGATATACTTCCATCCTTACCATTGCCAGAGTTGCTCAAATTGGGGTTGCTTTTTCTCTCAAGAATGTTTTGTTGATTTTACCTTTTCCTTTCACTCTGAAACATCTGAGATACTGTAAGAAGAATTTCCTGTCCCATTCCTACTGCCTCCATCAAGATATCATGAAGCTGGCCTGCTCTGACAACAAGGTCAATGTCATCTATGGCTTATTTGTGGCTCTCACAGGTATCCTAGACATAACCTTTATTTTCATGTCCTATGTGATGATACTGAAAGCAGTGCTGAGCATAGCATCACAGAAGGAAAGGCTCAAGGTCCTCAACACCTGTGTCTCCCACATCTGCGCTGTGCTTATTTTCTATGTGCCTGTGATCTCCCTTGCTATCATCCACCGGTTTGCCAAACACAGTTCTGTACTAATAAGGATCCTTATGGCTGATGTTTTCCTGCTGGTGCCTCCACTTATGAACCCCATTGTATACTGTGTGAAGAGTCAGCAGATAAGAAACCTGGTCTTAGAGAAACTGTGTCATAAGCAGAGTTGACCAGAATGCTTAATTATGCAAAATCTAATAAGCAAATGACAGCAGACAAACAAGAATAAATCACTAGTAATAACATTATCCATGAACTGCTTCACAAGTTAATCTCTTAAAATATTAATTAAAGAATCAGGTTTACATGCTTGTTGAGAAAGGATGTGGAGTAGGCCCCAACATAAATACAGAATATACCTTCTCTTCTAAAATGTGAATGTTACTCACCTTGTGAAAAGAATTTTCCTCACGCTTAGCGTGTTTATTTGAAAACTGATAGTATACATTTATGTGATACCTGGGTAATTATTAGACACTAAGAAGTGCTTCTTCATTTGACATTTTTCTTTGCCATGTAATTTTGCCCTGTATATGTTCCTGCCACTCAAAAACTGAAATTAATATGGACAATGGAATTCTTACACATGAAACCACTCAAAAATATGCCTGAAAAGCTTGCAAAAATAAAAGAAATATTTTCTTCATTTAGTTATTTCCTTTACTTCAACATTTGCTTCCAAGGTTGAAACATCATCTTCCAAGCAATCTTGTATAGATAGCTTCTTGTCTTCTAGGACTCTGGAAGTTATTCCTAAGGACAAAGTTTCTCTCATGACCAAACTCTACTTAGTCTCCTTTGAACTCTCCTCTCAAGGTGATTTCAACTTTCAGACTTCCATATTGATCTCTTAGTAGGACACCTGTTAAGTATTTTTAAAGATAACCCATAACTGTTTACATTTGATTACACTAGATATCTAAATGAGTTCCTCATCTCTCCCATCTCCCAGTTGATATCTGGTCATTTTGAACTACCCTCAGAACTACGATTGCTAGGTCAGGTGAGTCAAAATCCTTTTTACCTCAGAAATTCCACTTAGTAATTTTCTGCCCACCAGCTTTATCTCGCAAATCTGCACCTTGGCTAGAAATTTCTGCTCTCATTTATTTGTAGTTGAAGCTGGTTTCTCTTCCATACTACAAAACCCCACTGAAATACTCTTCTGTGCCTATAGTATGCGTCTCATGAAAAAAAGAAAAAAAAGTTTTCCTTAATGTCCTTTAGCAAGTGTCAGTAGTAATTGTTACTTTGTCAATCAAGGTGCCATGACTCAGGATTAGATCAGTCATTAGGTGCAGCAGACCTCTCAATCTGAAGCACATGTTTACCCTTCGAAGGCTTTGTCTTTGCTCCTCATTAATTGATAGGGGGTCCATGGGTAAGTCAGACTCCAGAGGCATTGTCTATAAAACAGTCCATTGAGTCATACTAAGCATCTCTCTGTTCTTTAGGTCTTGAGTGTACTCCAGTATTTATGCTAGAATCCCAGGCATGAAAAAGCTGACTTAGAAGCCCAGGCTTTTTTATTTGAAAAGTATACCTGCTGGGCTGGAAGTCTTTCTTCCTGGCTCTTTGTCGTGGGTGGGTTATTCCTGTTGTCATGGACTGAATGTTTCTCCTGGCTCCTTGCTTTGAGTGAGATTCATTCCCTGACTCTTGCTCTGGAATTTTCCTTTTTAATCTCTGAGTCTTTGTGAGGATGTTCTGTTTTTCTATGTAATGGTTGCTCCTCTGAGACTTCTAGGTGCACCAAACTTTTCTTTATTTTTTGCAGACCATGTGCTCCAGTAAACCTGTCCACTATCTTCTTCCTGGCACAATTGGGAATATAAACTAACAATGCAATGACCTCTTTGGGAATCTTGCTATTTCCTCCAACACACCTAGGAGAATCCCTTCTTATTGTTTTGGCCCCTCATTCCTTCTTCGACTACTTATCTTTACTGTTTTTCCTTTTGTTTCCTTAAACCTTTCCTATGCCACTCTTGAAATCTATCTTGCCCATCCCTTTTCTGCCTCTGACAGATTTTTCCTTTCTCACTTCATGCCCCTATTCCAGCTTACTAAAAGTCCTGGGATATGAGCACACTTTCACTCACTAGGAGCTTCCAAGAGACTCAGCTTCCCTCAAACCGAATACCTAAAGGTGAAAGAAAAGCAGGCAAAAGTAGACTAGATGTTTTGTCCAAACATATGTGCTTTGGAGGCTGCCAGACAGCCATATGATGTCTGCTCAGATACTCATCGAAAAGGTAGCTCCAGCCTCCATAAAATTACATATCAGGGGAAAAAAATAACCTTAAAATTCTTTTCATAAAATATTGGTTTTGGTAAACAAGAATTTAGTCATTATTCACTTTCTTCAGCTTGTCCTACTTTTATCAGAAACATGATACAGGTAAAAGTATAAAATGGAGTAAAGATGAGAGATAACTATTTTATACCAAGAAATGACTTTTGTATGACTGTGCTTTACTGTGTCAGGGCTAAAAACATTTAAATGCAAGCTATAAGACCTATGTTTCCTTCATATGTTTATGTATGTATATATTTATATTATGTGTATGTGAAGCTTTCGACCTCTGGATGGTATTATCAAATTAAATCTCTTAAAGAGATTTGGTTCAAAAAGGGTTTGAAATAAATAAGTGCCTATGAAAATTAAATATTCCAAAATTTTCCAAGAATATAAAAATTAACCCAAATATTTTAAATTAATATTTGGAGATAAGGTTAATTTCATAGTGTTGATTTAATAATAAAATTGGTAAGTCTTCAGAGCTATCACTGTTAAGTATAATATGAGAAATTAATTATTATTCTACTTGGTTTGCAACTTGCATGAGGTAATATTTTATTATAAAAAGTATTAATTCAGCCTAAGAACAAATATGTGAGTGGAGACACATTAAAAGTAAATTGTTTGACATAAATTACTTTATTGCTACAAGCAGAGCAATAAAACAAATACTTATTTACTTAACACTTTTAGAACTTTAATTTTAATTTGTGCTTACCTAATACATTTGCTAAAAAAAATAGTCAATAAGGAAATTACTTCAGATGAGAGGCAACTTTGGTGATAGCACCAAATTCTTATCTACAAGAATTTTCCACAATTTTGGTAAATTGAAACAAAGTTAGGCTACATTAAATTAAGTAATTGATGTTTATTAAGCACTGAGGTCATCACTAAGTACACTGCTAACTATGCATTACCAAGCATAAGATTAAGTTTACATACTTTTATTTTTATTTAATTTAGAAAAACTAAATAAATTTGGATCCATTAATAAACATGTTCTTTTTCGTATATTGAAATATTGTACCTCTAGAAAGTTTTAAAATAATGTATTGATAAATATACCATCCTGTTGTAGACTCCTGAATTATGTAATTCACAAATGTATATTTCCAATTCATATCTGTAAAAGATAATTTGCTGATGGTTAAAATTATAATCGGTGGGTATAAATAAAATGACTAAAAAAAGTAAAAGAACAACTCTGTATGAAAAGTATTCAAATAAAGTGGGCTGTGTTTTTGGTGAGGATAAAAAATGTGATTTTGTTCAAAGAAGAAAAATGTAATTTTTAATTTGAAGTAAATGACTGGATGGCTCAAAATGAAAAAGTGGAAATTTCATGTGCATGATAAAAAAATAAGTTTTAAAATGTGAATCTTAGTAAAGGAACTTTTGTGTTGTCAAGCTTACTAAATATTTTAGTGGACTTACTCATATTCTTTAAAATCAACTTTAGTATCAAAAACATACAGATGCAAAACTGAAAAGGTTTCTTGGTCATTGGCCTGCTCTTAATTGTGAAGTTTCTTTACCTTTTAAGTAGGTCTGTCCATGATACCAAGGTTTTGTAACTTAATACTTTCCTACATGTTTCATATTAAACTTTATTTTGCTGTTGATTATGTAAGAAAACCACTTCTCAGTTTCAAAAGAGCTAAGTTGTCTTATTTTAATGTTGTTCTCCCTAAACCAAATTCTGGATGATATCTTCCTGTTCATGAGTTGAAGTTGAAATTTCTTAGTGGACTCTTAACATCTCAAAGGATCTGTTCTTAGTTTTGCTTCCACATTATAAGGAGAAAAGTTAGAAAATACTTTGATTTATTTGACATGATAATCTGAATGGGAAGCGCTGTCAAACAAGTGAGGCCTAGCCTTGTGCAGATTACATTTCTTTTCATACAACATTGTTATTTAAGAAATTATACAAAGTTCATAGGAATTTATCAAGGTTCTTACTTGTTATTTATGATAGGCGTGAAACGATGGTATCAAACATAATTCAGTTATTATTTTTGACATGTGTCACAGGAACACAGCACATTTCCTTATCAAATAGACTCATTGGATCTTTAGAAGGTGACAGCTTCATCAAACATCCTACACAGACCGAGCAAAGCAATTTGTTTTCCATGCGGCAGGAATGAATGAACAGGATGATGTTGGGTCTTGTTTGGGGACACAGTTTGTTCTATAATGTTCTGTTCTCTGGATATAAGGAAACTCTCTTTTATCACAAATAAAATATAACATAAAATTTAGTAATTGCATTTTGTAAATAAAAATGAGACATTCATCTCTTCTCCCTGTCTAATCCCTCCAAAATTTGCAAAGGTGTTCAATATTCTTCAGTGCATAACAATATAGTTATTTGCTTATGTTTATTAAGAATTTCTTCATCTTGTAACAGGATATAATTAGAAATAATGCTATAATATACCATTATAAATTACCGGGGCTTTGGGTTTCATGTAATGTTTCATAATGATATACTTTGTGCCAGATTTAAGAGTCTAAAGCTGATGGAGCCAATGTTTGCAAGAGCCTTCTTGGCAGGAGCAGCATGATGCCTGGCTCATAGGCTTTCCAGATGTAGAGGCCAATAAAGAAGTGCTCTTCCTATCAGCTCCAGAAGACTCAGGATACCTTGGGGACCTGGAGAAAAGAGGAACTCACTCAAATCTGTAGGTATCGCAGATGAATTTTAGTGGTTAATCCTTGACCTGAACCCCTAGCTTTGAAAGACTACTGAAGCCAGGGATAGTGGCACACACCTGTAATCTCAGCACTCAGAAATTGAGGCAGGAGGATCACAAGTTTGAGCCCAGCCTGGGCCTACTCGTAACATAGCTAGACCCTGTCTCAATATTCAAAAGTGAAAAAAGGGGGCCTGGGAAGGAACTCATTGTGATAGCCCTGGATTCAATCCCCAGTATTTAAAAAAAATTTAAGATCGAAAATCAAATCTAAGATCCTTTGTGACAAATTCCACAAATCAAACTTCAAAAGGCCTAGGCAAATAATTACTATTCTTACTTCATTTACCTAAATAATTATGTTGAGTATAATGGGACCGGGCTTTATTTTTGTAAACTAGAATCATGAAAGGAAGTGACTATAGAGAGAAATTTAGTTTCAGTGAAACATTATGGTGTACCCTTGTGGGTTTTTACTTCTACTTTTCTCTCATACCTCATGACAGCTCTCCAAACTACTGTGACATTTCCATTTTTCTCTCACCTTTCTGACTTTGTATTACTGAAAATTAATGCAACCTGCAAGTGAGAGGTGGATAACTTGATGTGAATGTCAAAGAAATTGCCTTTCCTGCTTGCTGTGTGGATCACTAAGAAGGGCACTTAGTAAGAATTTCTGAAGAATCCATAATTTCAAAACTTATAACTTTAGCTTTAAGACTCGATCTACTAGAATATTATGGGTTTCAGATGGCTTTAAAAAAAGAGAGTGGGCCCTCTTTATATACTGGGACAATGAACACAGAACAAAGTGAGCAACATTCCAAACAAACATGGTAAGATTCCCCCATCAGTTAATTCAATTTTGTGAAATTAATTCTTGTCCCACTGGATCTTGCTCAGTAATCTCACGAGGCTGCCTGCCTCTTGACTAAAATTAATCCTAAAATTCAACTCAGCTCCATAGAATGATCTGCACATTGAACTAGGATCTATGTTTGAATTCTGAAGTACCCAGCACAGTCCTTTTCCATGGGTTTTGACAGGGTTTTTCATGGAAAACATAAAAGTCTGGCCTGTCGCTGATTACAAAGTTTTCAGGAATGGGCAAGTGTTAAATAAAAGATGCCCTTAGTTTTAAGATAGTTGAGAAAATATAAGGCAGTTGTATCTGTCTTCAAAAGGCTATGGTTAATTATTGCCATTACATTTACATGCAAATTTTTTGATGACACTTGATAGCATGGACACTGATGTAACAAGAAAATTTGTTTTTGTAATGTGCAAAATAAAGTAAGAAAGTCTGTGAGCTGAAGCTTTCTACCAAATATCTCAGAGCATAATCATAAAGCCTGCAGTGTAAGAGAGCATATATTATCTCTGATATTTGAAAAATGAAAAAGGTATTATATTTACAGTAAAAACAACATGAGGATATATCATAAACATCATGAGAACATACACAGTACACTGAAATATCAAAAATACACCTGAAATATTGAGTGAAAAGGTTCAATTAATATGGAATTAGGGACTAGGCTCATAATTTTACAAAATTCTACACTAAAGTGTGACTTGCTCCTCTACTAGAAATGCCATATTCAAAATAAACCTTCAAAGCTTGGTTAATTTGTAAAAAGGAAATTTTGCAATTTTTTAAAAGATACATAAAGGCATAGATATCGTAAAGTGTGAAACTGCTCTGAAGTTATTACATTGTAGTCTGAAATCATGAAGGGCCAAGTATAGTTCTGGCAGTCAGAGCAGAAGGCACTCAAGGGTCACTCTCCACAAACTGATAATTACTCCCATTTTCAGGGAGATGTATGACTCTCCTTGGTTCCAGTGCCATTTGGGGATTCACCTGAAGGAAACTGATTTTCCTCTAAATACATCCTTCTGAGTTAGAATCTGTAGAGGTTTCTGGCAAACTGGAAAGCATCAGAAAGGCAGGACTAGACTTTGTAGATAAATATAAATAGCTGCACATAAACAGCAGTGAGACCCTGGTGACTGTGTACTGCACCAGTTTTTTTTCTCTTAACTATTCGAGCTCCAACTCAGTAGTAATCTACAGTTGCCTCTGACCATGGCATAAGCTCCAGCAAACAATTCAGACAAGACTGGGTGCATTCAGGGTGACATGCCCCTAAACTCCAGCAAACAATTCAAATATTCTTTTAAAAATTTTCCTCTCCTAAAAACAATTCCTGGGAGTAGGGGGTGAAGGGAGGGCAGGGACAAGGGGAAACAATGAGAACCAAGATCTGTCATGTAAAGGTACAAGATCCCAACAATGAATGTAACTGTGCTTTATACCTAGAATGTACCTCAATTTTAAAAATAAATAAATAAAACAAAAACGATTCCTCCAAGTCATTAAGATGGACACAGGAATCCCAGAACTTTGAGACATTGTCTATAAATGCAGAGCAGCCTAGTATTTTGCCGACTCAAGGAAATCAACAATGTTTTAGGTCAAACACAGAAAGGAAATCAAAGACAGGTGCATGGACTGGACTCTTGGGTGGTGCATGTGCTCAGGCTACAGTTACTGCCTTACCTATCAGTGTGTTATTTCTGCATTGAGATCGCTGCTTTTGTACAGATGAGGGAGCAATTGTGACAAGTAGAAATTTCTGTGTCAATGGCGTGTGCTCACTCAGTATACTCCTGATTAAGGTTAAATCTCTGTTTCCGATGATCTCTCTTGATAAGCAAGAAAACAACTTTAGGATCCCAGAAAAACTATATGAGTTCATAGCGTTTAAGCTATAAATTTTGTGGAAATTCCATTTAATTATCTAATTTCAAAACAAGGACCATTGAACTGAGGGAATTGACTTTCATGCATTCAGTGTGTTTTTCAGTGTGTGTAAAATATTTGCTTGTGCAGGATACTATAAATCTCATGTGAAGGTGCCAATCAGTTGTGGCATTGTGAGAGCACTGCAACTTGACTTACTGCTATTCTTATCACTGAGTTAGATTTGACAAAAATTCGAGAATAACTTCTGTTTACTAGGTAGACACTAAAGAAACATATGACAACAAATACTGCACTGAAAGCAGCAGAAACATTAGGTGCTGCTCGAGTTTTTTTGTTGTTAAAAATGGAAATCAATATGGAGATACCTCAAAGAGCTGAGACTAGAGGTTCCATTTGACCCAGCTATCCCTCTGCTGGGTATCTTTCCAAAAGAATTAAAAGAATCATACCAGAGTGATATATGCACACCCATGTTTATAGCGGCACAGTTTGTAACAGCTAAAACATGGAAACAGCCTATCAGTTGGAGACTGGATAAAGAATATGTTTTTTAATAAAATGGAATACTACTCAGCCATAAAGAATGAGAAAGACTCATTCATAGGAAAGTGGATACTTATTGAGGATATACTCCTAAGTGAAATAAATAAGTCACACATGTGTAAATACCAAATAGTTTCTCAGGTGTGAATAAACTGTAATAGTACATAGGATCCTAATGATATAACTAAAATTGTGAAATAGGAAGAAAAGGGCTAAAAGTGTAGGGTAAGTGGGAAGGGTAGGGGAAAGGTAATAAGGGAAAAATATGAGAAAATGAAAAAATGGAAATAAAGTGTTTGCAAATGGGGAGGAGAGGAGGGTATGAAGGGAGGGCAGGGACAAGGGGAAAAAATGAGAACCAAGACCACCTGTCCTGTAAAGGTACAAGATCCCAATGATGAATGTAACTGTACTGTATAACTAAAATGTACCAATAAACTCAATAAAAGGAAAAAAATAAACAGAAAAAAATGTCAAATCTGTTCTAGATTTCTCTATATTAAAGGAAAATGACCCATACATGTGAACAAATAAATAACTATAAAACTATATGATCCTCTGTATTCTGTTTGCTAGTATCTTATTAAGGAATTTTGCATCTGTATTCATTAAGGAGAGTGGCCTGTAGTTCTGTTTGTTTGTTGCATCTTTTAGTTGGGAATCAAAGATTTCAGGAATGAATTTGGAAGTATTGCTTCCCTTACAATTTCATCGAAAAGTTTAGAGTAGTGGCAATTGTTTTTCTCTTGTAAAATTCTTGTCTTGTAAAATACAGCAGTGAATCCATCAGGACCTGAGCTTTTCTTTGTTGGTAAACTTTTAATTACATTTTCAATTTCACTGATTGTAATTGAAATATTTAAAATGTTTTTATCTTCTTCATTCAACATTGGTAAATCATAAGTATCCATAAATATCTAGAAATCTGTCCATTTTTTCTGTGTTTTCCATTTTATTAGAGTACAGGTTCTGAAAACAGGTATTGACTATCCTCAGGATTTCTGTTGGATCTGTTGTGACTTCACCTTTTTTATTCCTAATTGCATGGATCTGAGCCTTTTCTTTCCTTTTTTTTTGATGTTTAGCTAAGGGTTTGTAAATTTTATTTATTCTTTCAAGAAACCAACTCTTTGATTCATTTATTTTCTGTATCATTTTCTTAGTTTCCATTGCATTGATTTCTGCTCTAATCTTTATAATTGCCTCTCTTTTAGGAGCTTTGGGTTTTTCTTGCTCTTGTTTTTCTAGGAGCCTAAGATTCATTGTTAGGTTGTTTATTTGAGCTCACTCTATTTTCCTAGTGTGGGCATTCAATGCGATGAATTTTCCATGTAGAACTGCTTTCAAGGTGTCCCATAGATTCCTGTATGTTGTATTGGCATCTTCATTTATTTGTAAAAACTGTCTGATTTCTTCTTTAATATCCTCTGTGATTCATTGATTGTTCAGGAGAGTGTTGTTCAATTTCCATGTGTTTGTGAAGTTCCTACAGTTTCTTATGCTATTGATCTCCAGCTTGATTGCACTGTGATCTGATAATATACAGGGAATAACTTTGAATCTTTTGCATTTATTCAAACTTGTTCTATGAGCTAGTATGTGGTCTATCTTGGAGAATGACCCATGTAAAGCTGAAAAGAATGTATATTCTGATTTTGTGGGGTGAACTCTCTACAGATGTCTATTAAGTCCATATGTTCAAAAGCTTGGTTGAGTTCTAGTATTTTGTTGTGATTTTTTTTGCCTAGATGATCTGTATATTTGTGATAGTTGGGTATTTAGATCCACACTACAATTGTATTAGTGCTTGTTTGGTTTTTCATGTTACTTAATTTTTGTTTTATATAGTTGGAGGCATTAATATGTGGTGAATATATGTTTATGATTGTTGTCTCTTCCTCTTGAATTGTTCCCTTTACAAGGACATAGTGGCCTTCTTTGTCTCTCTTAAGCAGTTTTGGCTTGAAATTTATATGGTTTGCTAATAAGATCACTACCCCTGCTTTTTCTGGGCTTTTGTCCCATGGAGAATTGTTTTCCATCCTTTCTCTTTCAGTCTATGGCCTTCTTTTTGCACTAGGTGTGTTTCTTATATACAACATATTGTTGGATTTTGCTTCTTAATCCATTCTGCCAGTCTATTTCTCTTGATTGGTGAATTGAGGCAATTGACATTGATGGTTATAACTGATATGTACTGACTTACTATTGTCATGTTATTGTCCTTTTGTTGACTCTATTTTTCCCCTTCTCCTTTTAGTTTCTTGCCTTGTCTGTTTGATTTGATCTGTTGAACATCATGGTGTTGTGGCCTTCACTGTCTTTTTGTGGGATATTGTTTAGAATTCCTTGTAGTACTGGTGTGGTGTTCATGAAGTTTCTCAGGTGTTCTTTGTCATAGAAGTATCTTATTTCCCCATTGATTTTGAAAGAGAGTTTTGCAGGATACATCAATCTAGGTTAGAGATTGTTTTCTTTCAGGACTTGAAATGCCTCACTCCAGTCTCTCCTTGACCTGAGGGTTTGTGTTGAAAAGTCTGCGGTGATTCTGATGGGCTTTCCTTTGCATGTGATTTGTTTATTTTCTCTTACTGCTTGAAATATTTTGTTTTTCTATTGGATTTCTGGGATCTTGATTGTTATATGTCTAGGTGTAGATTTTTTTTATCATGGCTAAATGGAGTCCTGAATGCTTCATTTATCTGCATGTCAAATTCTTCCCCTGTTTGGGAACTTTTCTATCATTAATTCTGTGAACAGCTTTTTAAAGTCATTTGTATTTTCTCCTGCTACTTCATGGATTCCTATCAGTCTTACGTTATTCTTCTTTTCATCATCTAGGAGTTGTTGTATCGATTTCTCATAACCCCTTACTTATTTTAAGAGACCTCTCTTTTCATGGTCACTGACTGCAATCTTATCTTCTATATGTGAGAGTCTATCTTAACAATCCTTTATTCTTCTGTGAACACTTTCAATAGAGTTTTTAATCTCCTGGATATCTGTTTGAATCTGTTTTATGGATTCCATTTCTTTCCTATGTTGGGCATTCAGTGTTTCCATTTCTTTCTTATGCTGGGTCTTCATGGCTTCTATCATGGTCCTGAGCTCATCAATTTTTTTGTCAGTTTCTGCCCTAAAGTCTCAAATCATGACTTTCATTTTGCTCACCATCTCTATGGTTATCTAGGAAATTATTTCTGTTTTGAATTTTTCTAGAGCCTGATTGATCTGTTTTGTCACTTCCTGTGCTATGAGTTCAGGGTACCCTGGTGGCTCACTATCAGACTTTTCATTCTCATTTTCCCTAATTTTTGCCACTGGTGAACTGAAAGTCTGCTTTTGTGTCTTGCTTAAGTGTTTTTTCATTTTTACTTTTGTTGTTGGGTTGTCCCCAGTTTAATTTCTGGGTTATTACATAAATCTTCCTGATATAGTTGCACTTTAGCATTTGAGTTTCTAATGACTCATAAACATTCTCATTTTCTTAATATCAGAGAAGACAACTCTTTAAATCAATCATAATCCTTTGTTCCAATTGATTGTCAATCACCAACACAATAGGATCAAGGACAACTTACAAATTGACCACTTGTGGTAGTCATTAATCTGTCACCTTTAAACCATGTGAATTAAATTAAAATCAAGAGCAGCCCAAATTATGTTTACCATTTAGCATGGGGGCTTAGACAGAGTTAGGATGAGAAGAGTAGATAAGAAAAAGGATTGTAGAAAGTTTTGAGTGAAGCCAGAGGACATAGAATGACCATATAATCTTTAGGAAACTATTAAATTCAAAAGGGAAAGACAGGGTGCAAGAATAAGGACAATAATATAACCACTTAACAGTAATAGGGGCTCACTTTCCATGGAAACTATTGACCCTTGAGTGAGGTAAAATGACAGAAGAAAAGAACATAAAAAAAAATGATGAAGAAATCTGAGTTAGTACAGGATCAGGAACAGAAAGGGAGATGGTGGATAATATGTTGGAGCAAGAGACTGTGTTGGAGAAAGAGGACAGAAAAAAGAAAGAATTTGCAGAGTGTAATGAGGAAAATACAGAAAAAAATGAATTTGAAGGGCCTCTTTCAGACTAAATCTCTGCTGTCATAATATACAACATGCACAGCTCTGTGCAGAACTAAGTCCTTTGATCTCATCTAGCCATTGGCAGACTCCTGATATTCAGACTGATTTCAGGCTGCAAGGCCAAATTGAGTTCCCTGACATCCTACAGGGTTGAACTCCACACAGTTCTACTACCGGTTCCCTCTGCCCTTTCCTTAAAGATGTTCAAAATTGGGAGCTCAGTAAAATACCCTTTATGACACCTACGCCTCTGAATAGTAGATCCAAGGACTGGCACAATCAGGAGGTCTGAGGGGGGGAATGGGGAGTGTGTCAGGGCATGCATGGCTACCTTCCTTGCTGAAGCTGGTGGGGCCTCAGGCAGGGGAGGGCGTAGCTACCCAGTCCTGCTGGCAGGGCCCAAGCAGGCCAGAGGGAGAATCTCATCCTTGCTGGAGCAATGGCAGCGCAGGCAGGGTCCATTTTTCAATTGATGGCAAATTAGACTGTATAAGTTTTGGGAGGGGGGTATATATATTTTTCTTACTCTTGAGAACATTATAGAAATGAAATCTGAATCATCTGGTCTACTAAAATATTGAGAAACTAACAAATTATTTTTTTTAATTTGGTTAAAAATTTACTATCTCATTAGCAATTTAAGGTGTTCACATTTCTCTATATCCTTTCCAACAATTACTATTATTTTTCTTTTTATTTCAACCTTTCTATGTATGTGAAGTGATATATCATTTTGATTTGGCAGGTCGTTCCTTGATGGACTAATGATGGTGAGGGTATTTTCATGTCCACTGTAAAGTGGTAACCATAGTTTGTATATTCCTGATCAAATCCAGATACATTTCCAGACAATTTCTCTCATTCTGAAGGTTGCTATTTTGCTTTTTTGATAATGTCTTTTGAATCAAAGAAGTTTGTATATTTTTATATTTTGTTATATTTGATGTCATACCTAAATATCCACTGCCTAACTCAATGCCAAAAAGACTTAACATTCTTTGTTTCCTCTATCTGAATTATCATTTTAGCTGTTACACTTATGATATATTTTGAGCTAAGTTTTGTGTAAAGTATTGTCTAATGTCATTCTTTGGAATGTGGATATTTAGTTTGTTCCAGCTAACTTTCTGAAACAATACATTCCTGAAAGTTAATATTCTTCAGTAACTAGAAATGAAATTGTGGTAAGTGGACATCCTCACTGGTTCATATACTTATTCATGCAATTATCAAGTTTATATTGTCACTTTCCCAAAAAATTATGCTATAGCAAATAGAAATTGGGAAATTTGCTGAATTCAGGAAAAGCAATCAGAATATTTCCATCTCTCTGTTTGTGATTACTTATGGACATGAATATATTTTCATTTATCTCTGTATTACCTATGTAAGTCCTGGTATTGCTTATATCTATGCTTTATGAAATATTTTGCTTTAACCCTAAGAATAATTGTAGGAGAATAACTGCAATGTGAAAATTTATGCCAGCTCAATGACTGAAGCATACTTATTTGAGACAATTTTTTTATATCACTACAGGATACCTCTTCTGAGACTGAGATCCTGTTGGCCTCTTAAGCCTGCAATGTCAGTCTTCAATACCATACCTCTAATGTAGAAATCTCTACCTTTTTCCTGATTGGGATCCCTAGAGTGGAGCATGCCCACATGGAGGTCTCCACCCCCATTTGCCTCACGTACTTTGTCGCCATCCAGGGGAAGTGTATCATCCTCTTTCTCATGAAAACAGAGAGCTCCCTGCATGTGCCTATGTAATATTTCCTTTCCATGCTGGTGTTTTCTAACCTGGGACTATCCATCTCTTCCCTTCCAGTCATGTTGAGAATCTTTTAGTTCACTGTCACAGAAATTTCCTCAGATGCTTTCTTTGTCCAGGAGTTTTTCATTCATGGATTCTCAGCCATGGAGTCATCGGTACTTTTCAACAGGTCTATTAAATATTTTATAAGGATCCATAGCCCTTTGAGATATACTAAGAAAAGACTTTATCTTATTCTTACTGCCTGCACCAAAGTGTCATGAAGCTGGCCTGCTCTGACAGTGGAGTCAAGATCACCTATGGATTTTTAATGGCTCTGTTGTCTTTATTTTATTTGGTGTGCATTTCTGTATCTTATATGCCAATCCCCAAAATTGTTCTGGGCTACACCTTCTCAAGGGTCTCCTCAAGGTCCTCAACAGTTGCATCTCTCACATCTGTGCTGTGCTCATCTTCCAAGTACTTATTGTCACCTTGGCTGCCCTTCACCATTTTGCCAAAAGTAAACCTCTAGTTATTAGGGTCACAGTCATTGATATCTTCTATTTCCTCTAGTGAATCCCATTGTGTACTCAGCGGAGAATCAGCACATTAGAAATCCCATCCTAGAAAATCATGTGAGAAACAGCTTTGATAAGAAATTAAGTCCAGATAACAACACAAGTAAAGGACATACATAGGTACTGAAGAGTATCAATGAAATAATAGAGACTAAACATAAAGATACAGTACATACACTCAGTGGTCCCAACAAATGCCTACATTTGTCACTGTTACAGCATGAGAAACAGTATTAATATTTTGTTGTCTATATCATTAATCTGTGTAGGCAACTTAGTATTTTAGCCTCATGTTTGTCAATACCCAATAAAGTACTTAGAAGACACTAATTGTGTATTATATGTTTGTTACAAGTTATACAACTCCAGAAATTTTCAAAGATATGAACAAATTGTATTATAGAAAAGTCAGATAATCAATAGGGCTCTGGCTAATTAGAGTTCACATGTTCTAGTAATTAATGGCCTCGGGAAAAATAAACAAGAACAAATAATACTCAGAAAAATAAATGTAGCAATTTCATATATTTTGAGAGGATTCAGTGAGCTTCTTACCAGAAGTTTTCTGAGTTAATTTAGATTTAATTCTAATAAGCTCAAATACCTTTAATCCATATTCAGGAAATAAAAAGCCTGCATTGGTGGAATAACCTCTCACTGTAAGTGATAAAAGATCATATATTATCTTCAATAAATGAGTAACTCATAGGTAAAATATAATAGATTCTATACATATATACATTACAATTTCATAAACCTAGAGAGCTATCACATACTTATGCCCTAAAAAGAAGTTGCTAGCACCACTAATTTTCATGCTCTTTGCCTCAATATCTTATTTCTCAGTATGATAAGTGAAGCTAACCCTAATGATGTGTTACATGGTCTCATGTAGAATATACAAGAAACCAGTTGTTTTTTTTTTGCATCTCAAATTTGAAAGCAGACAGAACTTTCACTATCTGCTCCATTTAGAAATCTAGGGAAGAAATAGAGTCATAGCTTTCTTAATTTCCTGGGCAGATCTGATCACTGTATCCAAAGGCATATAAATAAGATAAGTGTGGTAAGAAAATTGATCATATGCCAGACCCTCTACCATGTCCCCAATCACCCACTGTGACTGCAGTAAGCATGGAAAGTTGAAGAAATGTCACTGGAAAGAAATGAAGAAACCAAAAATAAATAAATACAAAAAATAAAAATAAAAAATATAGTGATCTTCTACTATAATTATTAAAGAAACAAAATATTAGTGAGAAATATCAAAATATTACAAAAAATAATTATGAAAAGATATATAAGAAATCAACTTATATACTTATAGAATTTCATTGGTAGTTTTTTGAAAAGCATGTATCACTGTACCACAGCAGCAATTAGGAGCCAATGTACCTGGCTGTAATTATGACCCATAATGGAAAAATGAAGTCATTGTAGACAGACAGGCACCGAGGAATATGTCATCTTAACTAATGTGTCCTATTTCAGTGCCATACAAATTACATCTTTCAATTTAAGAAGGGGATTACAATAACCCAGGGAGCTTTAATAGGATAATAAAATTAACATCAATGTCAATTTAACAGAGTATGAAACTATATTTGACCAATTCACAAGCTGAGAGCAGAGCTGTTTCTGAAGTTTGACTACTGTGAATAAAATTCATATAGACATTTTTAGGAATTTCTTTGCCTGAAATATGTCCTAATTTTTCTAGAACTTATCTTTTGTGTTATAGGGAAGGCATTTATTTACCTAGGGAAGAAAATATCAAACTATTATCACCAAAAAAGTTGTTTTGATTTTCATACCTAATATAACAGTTCTAGTACTTCAAATCTTCATCAAACTTTGGAATTGCTAATCCTTTTAATGTCAGTCATTCTACAGTATTTCACTGTGATATTAATTTGTAACTCCTGAATGTGAATTGAACAATACCAGTCAAGTGCACACCCCATTCTTATCCTATTTTTACTTATTGATTTTTAGTAGCTCTTTAAATATACTTTGTCAGTGATATATAAGGAGAATACTCTCAATAGATGGGTGAAAATTTCATAAAAGTTCTTTCTGTTCATTAATTCTGATTGTTGAATTCTTTTATCTTTAGGGCTAATCTTGTTGTGTCCATGGTTATCCCAATTTCATGAAGATGATATTTCAACTTCTCTTTTACACAAAAAGGATTGTCCTACTCAAAGTATTTTATGTCAAATCTCAAGACCTGATTCTTTCTCTTTTTTTGTATAAGTTGCTCCTTTTCTTGAAAAGGCTGTTAATATAATTGGTACAATTGCCACAAATAAAAGGAATCTATCTATCTGTCTATCTATCTATATATCTCTCTGTGTGTTTTGTTACATTAATCTACTTGTCTTTTCTTGTCAATTCCACAAATCTTAATAAGTATTATATTAGTTCATAAAGTCTAAGGTTGTAATTCAATTTTTCTTTTTTTTCTATTCTAGGTCTTTTGTATTCTCATATAAAATTCACAATGAACTTGTCAATTTTCATAATAAACCTACTAGAAATTGATTGGAACTATGATGAATCAGGATATTATTTTGAGAAGAATTTACTTTTTAATATTGAGCTTTTCAATCAATGGATAAGGTATATCTATCTAAGGCTTTTTGAAAAATTTGCCAATGTTTTAAAGATAAGAGTCCACAAATGTTCAAAATGTTTTAATACAATTTATTTTTATGCTTTTATGCTTCTGAAATAATAATGGCATTTAAAATTTTAATTTCAAATTTTCCAGGATGCTAGATTTGAGTTTTATATGATGGTATATCCAGCCAATCTTTCTCAATTTATTTTTCATATTTTATTATTTTAACCTTACAGATTTATAGAGAACAGTGCATGGGACTTAAGAACCAAATTCCAAGTCTGAAATTGTGGTATATGCCAGTAACCTACACTTTGGAAGGATAAGGAGCACAATTTTGAGCCCAGCATGGACCATTTAGTGACCTGGCAACACCCCACCTCAAAATAAAATGTAATAAAATAAAAAGGCCTGGGGATATAGGTGAATGTAAAGGTCTGGATTCAATCCCTAGTGCTAAAAAAAAAGCCTTGTGACAGCTAGAGGTGAAAAGGGGAGGAAGAGGGTGGTAAGAATGAAGGATGCTAGGAGAATTGTTACCCAAATAGTTAGATAGGTCATTTATTAATAATGTTTATAGATTTTACTCAAACCCATCATTTACAAATAGAGATATTTTTACTTTGTGTTTTAACTTTTTTACTTTTCATATTTTTCTCTGTTATGCAATCTTGGGTATCTACTATAATTATTTTTTTTCAGCTTTAATTGAGTTTATTGGTACATTTTAGGGATACAGTACAGTTACATTCATTGTTGGGATTTTGTACCTCTACATGACAAGTCTTGATCCTCATTTTTTTCCCTTACCTCTGCCCTTCCTTCAGCCCCTCCTCCCCTCCCCATCTACAAACACTTTATTTTCATCTTTTCATTCTCTCACATTTTTTTCTTTTCCCTTTTTACTCTTCCCCTACCCATCCCACCTTCCCTACACCTTTAGCTCCTTTGTTCCCATTTCTAAATGTCAGTAATCTTATTAGAATCTTATGCATTGTTGCAGATTATTAAACAATCATCAAGGAGAACACCTTTGAATTTTTCTGAACTTAAGAAGACAATGTTCAATTTTAAATTAAAATAAAATTAGCTGCAGTAGATAAATAACATAAAATTAGCTATAATTATACTGTTAGTTTCACTTCTGATTTCCTTAGAGGTTTTGTGATTAAAAATTTTAACTATTGGGCTGAGGAATTAGCTCAGTGGTTCTGCCATCTGCTTTGTAAGCACAAGGTCCTGAGTTCAATCCCTGGTACCAAAAATCAAAAAACAAATACAAATTTTAACTTGATATGATCATGTGGTTTTATTGATATTTATGCCAGTGGGACAAGCTATGTTAATAATTATTGGAAATTAACCACATACTCTTGGGAAATTCCTGAGATAAAGTCCTCTCTCTCTCGCTCTCTCTCTCTCTCACACACACACACACACACACACATTTCACTATCCTTTTAATGAAAAACACCTGGAAAAAGCTCAGAAGGAAAGAGAATGAAAGGAGAAAATTCTTGGCAGCATAATTAAGGAGGAAAGGGGCTCATTTTCAAAATGAATGCAAAAGTAGGGTATTTGCAGTTTTCTCATCTTATTCAATTCAATATTAACTTACATTAAAAGATTATATATTAATGAAAATTAATATCTAGTTTTTCTTCTAAACAGACTTTCCTCAGGATCCCTAGAGTCGCATTATTTTCTTTTTGGCCAAGGTACACCAATGTTCCATATTACCCCCTACAAATAACTAGTAATAAGTTTATTTTTTAACCTTCATATAATTTTGAGTTTATTTAATTTACAGATAACATAATATTTTTGATATGCAATTTGATGTTTTGAAGTATATGTACATTTTGCAAGGGTTAAATTAATGAATAACAAATGTATTGCTTCACATAGTTATTTTTGTGGTGAGAACACTTTGTATTTGCTCTCTGAATTTTAAAAGTATAAAATATATTATTATTGTTATTAAGTTTAGTTAGCATCTTGACAATTGTACACAACTGTATATCCACCATGAAAAATAAGTTGTAGAATGTTTCCATCACTCACAATTTCCCCTCTGCTACTCTTTCCACCTCTATTGTCTCCCTAATATATCTTCTTTTTGATTTCCATTACCATAAAATACTGGTTGACTATTTATAGACTTAAAATAAACTGAAATATATAGTATCTGTTTTTGTCATTTTTTTGGCTTCTCTTGATCAACACACTATTTTTTGATTTGTGTGTATAGTTATATTTTTGTTTCTTTTTGTTACCAAAATTGCCCATTCTAATAATCAGTTTAGAATGCTGAAAATAATACAGAAATCCAACCATCCATTAAAATAGTGATTCCCCAAATATCAACTACCCTGATGACAATATATATAGTGATACCTCAGTTCAAAATTTAATTCTTTCCACCATTCAAGTCTCAAATCAAATTAAATGAGAACCAAATCTAACTCAATGGCTGGGTTCAATGTTGAACTTATAGGAAAATTTGATTCTGTTCTCATGTAATTCTTTGTATCCAGAATCATGGAAGGAATTAAGTTTGTGAGCCAAGGTACCACAGTATAAAGAATATGACAAACTTGTTTTCCTGTATTTATTTCTACCATACAACCCTTATGTAATCTTGGATAGACCACTTGATCTCGAGAAGCACTTTTCTCATAAATAAAATGCAAATAATATTATGTACCATTATTTAAATGATTATAAGATTCAAAAGCATTATCTCCCACTGAAACTCATTAAGTAAAACTATTTAAATTTCCAATAAATAGTAGCTATGTGGAATATGTGAAATAGAAGGGCTCAGATTTTTTGGCTTGTGAGCTCTTAAGCATAAGTGTTGATTAATGTGACAATTGTCTTAAAAAAGGGAGACTTGGGAAAAAAGAATTAAATCTATCTCTCACATTTTAGTTTTAAGCATTATTTACTTAGTTTTATCCAGAGGACCTGGAAAGTTAGTTCAGAATTTAAGAGAAAAGTCTAAACTGAAAATGTATATCCTAGGGTGTTTTTCCTTACAATACATCTTTGAATGCACAAATTTGACGTAAAGCTTGTGTTTTTACACTCTTCCCTGAGTAGAACAGTAGTTCCTAAGCCAACGATCCAACAGAAGTATTGTATCTTCCACACGAATTTATCCTCTCTTTCCAACACCTGGTTGTTAACATTCCTATATTTACAGTCCAAATGCTTATTTCATTTCCTTGGTCACAACTATCTCCGTGGATTTACTGAATCCGCAACTGTTTACTATTATTCTCAGAACAGGTCCAGCTTGGCTGCAAACCCCAAGAGGAGTCAATAATCATAGAGCAAGTGATTAGAAAAGACAGGAAATCCTAATATATCAGAAGGAGCCCTTGGTGGAAGATAAATTCAACAATATACTGGACTTTCATAATAGAATTTTTCAACTTCTTCCAAAAGTGTCCAACAAAATATACACTTTGGTAAGTATCCGGGTAAAAACTATCTCTCTGACTTTCACGTTATTTCTAGTTTTGGCAGTTAGCCACCTAGAATTTCATTCAAAGCAGGAAGAGGCATCCAAAAGTTAGAGATCAAAGCATAATATTCTTTTCAGAGACTAAGTAAATCCATGTACCTTTTGGAAGTTCATCTGTCAATAGCTTTCCAATTCTCCTAAATTATGATTCTGACCACTTCATATTATTTTTCTAGTCTGCTCACTGAACAACAGGTCAAATTTCCAGGCCAGGGAAAAATAAAACAGAATCTGTCAGTAATCTCCACAGTTACTTTTCTTTCAATTACGTAAATGATGTGAAAATAACAGGAATTTAGAAAAAAAAGTTTAAATATCAATAATTTCACATAGCCAGGGTTAAAAACCTAAAATAGTTTGACTTTAAAACCCTGCATTACAAGAATTAGGAATGGACTTATATAACCTTTGCCCACATACAATGTCAATCTAGAAATTATGTGTTCCACCTGACATCTTATTAGTATCTGAAAGCAAGAAATAATAGAGAACTCCAGGTTAATTGCCGTAAGTTTACTAACATGGAGGAAATGAAATAAAATGCATATCTAAACACAAATTTTAAATCAAGTTTTTCTATAAGACAAGATGAGCAGAAATAATTTCTGTCATTTATGATATTGAGAAGCTATAAATTTCAATATTTATATTTACCTACAATTATCAATATTATTTATGTATACTTATAGTTATCAATATTTTACCAAATTTCCGGAAGTTCATAGTTTAATAACACAAGTATCCATGTTTCATTGCAGTTCTTGGAGTCATGTCTATTATCAACACATCGCAGGGTGAAATCACCACCTTCCTCTTGGTTGGGTTGCCAGGGCTGGAATATGCACACATCTGGATCTCCATCCCCATCTTCAGCATGTATTTCATTGCCATTCTGGGAAACTGCACCATCCTTTTTATCATTAAGACAGAGCCCTCCTTACATGAGCCTATGTACTATTTCCTTTCTATGCTGGCTTTGTCTGACTTGGGCTTGTCTATCTCTTCTTTGCCCACCATGTGGAGAATCTTCTTGTTTAATGATGTTGAAATTTCTGCCAATGCTTGCTTTGCCCAGGAATTCTTCATCCATGGATTCTCAGCACTGGAGTCATCAGTCCTCCTGATCATGTCCTTTGACCGCTTCCTAGCCATCCACAACCCTCTGAGATACAGCTCCATCTTTACATCAGTCAGAGTTGCCCAACTAGGAATGGTATTCTCCTTTAAGAGCCTCCTCCTGGTTCTTCCCTTTCCCTTCACTTTGAGAAGTTTAAAATATTGCAATAAAAGACAATTGTCTCATTCTTACTGTCTCCACCAAGATGTCATGAAGTTGTCCTGCTCTGAAAACAGAATTGATGTCATCTATGGCTTTTTTGGGGCAGTCTGTCTTATGGTAGATTTTATGCTCATTGCTGGGTCTTACATCTTGATCCTCAAGACTGTGCTGGGAATTGCATCTCGAAAGGAGCAGTTCAAGGCCCTCAATACTTGTGTTTCACACATTTGTGCAGTGATCATCTTCTATCTGCCTGTCTTCAACCTGGCCATTGTCCATCGCTTTGTCCGGCATGTCTCCCCCCTCATTAATGTTCTCATGGCAAATGTTTTCCTACTCGTGCCTCCACTGATGAACCCAATTGTTTATTGTGTGAAAACTAGGCAGATCAGAGTGATAGTTGTAGCAAAACTGTGCCAGAAGCAGATGTACCATTGATGTGTGATAAGAAACGAGAGATCTTTGGTAAATAATTTAAAGTAAAGCTTAGAAAACCTGACAGAAACAGATGATGTCTGAGCCAAAACTATAGTGTAAGTTTATATAAAAACTTTATTACAGCAAAAGACACACTGTCATTAATTCCCATCAAAATATTTCCCCTCACTCAAAAATACATTTAACCTCATCCTTCCCGTCAATCTCTGAAGCAGCTCTGGAAGTCCTTTTTTGTGAATGTCTGTAGTTGTGCTGTCATGGCTGTCTCAGTGTCTTGAACTGATTCAAAACATTTACCTTTCATGGTCATTCAACTTTGGGGAAGAGCCAGAAGGTGCACAGTACCAGACAGTAGCTGCACAGTGCCAGACTGATGTATTTTCAAGCCTGACTTTCTATTGCATGTTCCTTGGCAGTAGCATTCATCATACGTTTATCATACCTTATAAAGACAATCACAAAAGAGGGCTTACAAAACTGCTTCAAAAAGTGTCAAAAAATAGGATAAGAGTGTTCAAATCAGGGTGGTTAATGTCAGTAAGGCTGTAATAAACTTTTACAATTTAAACATTCACTTGTTTTTAATATCACCTTGTACACAGATATTACTATTAACATCAAGCTTATTTTATTCACTCTGGATACTGACAAATTCATAACACTGGAAGCAAGCAGTACGTTGCTTGAGATCCCTTACTCAATTAACAGGAATGAAAATAAAGACTTCATGAATCATCTCTGGCAAAAGTAAGAAAGATGAAAATATGGTAATGCATGTAATTCTGACAGAAGTACATTCTTCATTCCCTATATTCAACCTATTATACTAAATTCCTTTGATGTTACGCCTAAAGTACATCTTAATTCTGTTTCTTTTTCCATGTTAACCATCTTATTATGTCACCAAGATCTCTGTAGCAAAATATTACACAAACTTTCTAAGCTTGCAATTTTCTACTCTTGTTGCCTTGTCATTAATCTTCTAGTGAGGTAAGAGTCATCTTTTTACAAGACAAATTGTATGTTCAACTGCATCTTTGAAATATGTCTACTTTATAGAGAACCTAATTAAATTATACATAGAATGAACCACCTTTGCCTCTTCAGTATTATAAAAAATCATCTACCACAGCCACAATAATCTCAAAATATTTTTAGTTCAAAAAGTTCTTTGTTTCATTTCAGAGCCCATCTGTTAAAATGCCACTGACTCCAGTTTCATCCAACTAATTTCCATTTTGTTTTCCAAAATGTTTTATTTTAGTCTTAGATTACCTAAGATCCAACTCATGTAATTATTCTTTTTATTTATTTTATTGCCAACATTTCTTTTTACTTATTATTTGGAATTAGAACTATATTTTGTGTTTCTTTACTTCCTGAATGAAATGTGCTACTGATTGACATAATCAATAGATTTTATTTCTACAAACCTAGTGTCTAGGACATTTCTGAGACAGGAGAATTTCAATAATAATTGATAATGAATGAATGTATAAATAAAGACATATTTAGAGAAAAGAAATTGTTTGTTAAGTTCAGTAATATTCCGCAGAGGTAGGATAAGCTTTTTTTAAAGCTATATATTCCAAATTTTGGGTGTATCACAGAGGCATAAAGATTTTGAAATAGGGAAATAGCATTTGGTATTAAAGAGAATTATATCATGTGTTTTTATGGATAACAAAAAAAAAGTCCAATTTCTCCACCTAAGATGATGTCAAAATCTTGCATACCTTTAAATAATTTTACCTTTTCTTATGCCTCATTGAATTATGTCTTTTCCAAAAATGACATGGACTCAAGTCTCCTACATGTCTCTCCTCATGTAAGTTAGTAGACAACTCAGCCCCCAAACTGGATAGTACCGCTACATAAATGAAAACATTTTAATGCACATGAACATCTTTTTAAAGCTTCTGACATATACAAGATATGCTTGCAGGTACTTTAAGCCATATTTCTTATCTAATCCTCACAGTGGCTTAGCATTTCACGAAGCATTCCTCCCTACTTGTTTCCATTGAACCAATTAAAACTCTAAAAGGTTAATTTAATGAACTTCACACAGACAAATGTGAAAAGCTGGGATTCAGACCATAACATTGATTCCCAGGTTTTTTTCTCTCAGCTGTATTTTACGTTTCAGAGTCAACCTTGTATGTTTTCCACAAAATTAACCCACTACAAAAACCCTAACATCAGATACAGGCAAGAAGAATTGCTGGTCTTGAAGAGCATAATCATAACCTTTTACTTTTTTCATCCTTCTGGTCTTCTGTCCACCCAGTGGTGTTGGGATTCTAGCACAATAAGCACTAGAATAAGTGATTTATTAATTGGAGGAAATAGGGGCCCACATTTTCTCAGTGTAAGGGTAGGCAGCACCAAGTGAAGAGTTCAATAATGCCCACTTACATTTTAGTTAATTTAATGCCTTTTCTGGCTAATTCCTGCAGGAATTGTACAAATGTGTATAACATTCTCGGAAGAGTACATACGTTTTCTGACAACTTTAATGCAATGAAATGAAAACAGGATTAAGAAATAAGAGGGATTCTCAACTGAAGACAATCTTGCCCCCTGGAGACATTTGACCATGTCTGGAGAAACTTTTGGTTTTGCTGCCTGGAGAGGGAGAGTGGGGACTTGGTGCCAACATCCTTGTTTGGAGCTCAGGATAATTTCATCACTTTGCAAAAAATGATCCAGTCTAATCCATAGTACTCTAGTAAAGAACCCCTAGTCTAAATATAATTATCAAGCAATGCATAATTAAGCCCTGTGCTTACCTAGATTATCTTGACTAAATTACACAGCACCTAGAAGTGATCTATCACCAGGAAACTTTCTCAGGAAAGCACCCAATGGAAACCTGCAAAAGCAAGAGAATCCACTTAAGAAATGAAAGGACTTAGGAGGATGCATATAAACTGTACAGTGAACAATAGCTTAAACTTGTTTTTTTTAAGTTTTGTTGTTCTAGTTTTGTTGTATATTTTATTTTTATTTTCCGTGGGTGCTGGTCATTTGCGAGGAGCTTATGGTGAAACATTGCAAAGGATGGAACACTATAAAATTAAAAAGTAGACCAAAATGAGAATCATTTCTTGGATGTAGAATATGTATGATTTAGGTAGGGGGATGATTTTCATCAGTCATGTTCTGCTTCTTGGCAGCAGTACTATTAGGGTTTTATTTTAAGTTTTAAAAAATTGCAACAAGCACACTTTATTTACATGCATTTCCTTTGCAGGCAAAGCTGGTCATCTTTCAAGCAAATCAAACAGGATCCAAAGATCTTCTTTCATATATCAGAACAATGGAATACTTATGAAAAATTGTTTATTAAGTGTGATTCTTGGATTTTTATATCAACACAACTGTGAGCATATAGTAACATGACTTACTTAAGTTCTACTGGATAAAAATATGCACTTGAGCCAATCCTTCAATGATTTGTGCACTACAGTTTAAGATGCACTGTGTTAAAGCACTTCATTTTTGCCTAGAGTAAAAGCACTTGTGTGTGCTTCTATAGTAATCTAAATAGGGAGGCTGAAAACATTACAGGCTACCAGGGAAAAATGCTGTACTTTTTTTTTCTACTTTCCCCTTATCTAATTAAATCATGAGATTATTAAATCAGATAAATTTTATATTACACATACTGTCTAGACACAAAGGCTACTTTTGTTCACTGTTCCATGCTTTGCTCATATTTTGTTGCAAAAAAGCAGAGCATCTTCTGCCTACACATTCAGTGCAGCATCTGTCTACACAGTCCAGCATTGCTGAGTCTAGTGATTAGTAAGTGGGACTGATCATGAGACGACAGATAAAGCATGAGAATATGTTCCAGATTTAAAACCAAGAGGCTTAGTGTGTGTGTGTGTGTGTGTGTGTGTGTGTGTGTGTGTGTGAATTCCTGCAAATCAGTGTGGAAAAGTCACAACCCAGTAGAAAATGGACAAGAGACTTAGGCAGATGCTTCCAAAAGAAGAAATCTACATGGTCAATAAATATAGAAGCAAGGGAGAATAGTAGTTTCAAGTTAGAAGAAAATTAGTATGCAATATTGATGGTCTGATCATTCTTAAAACTTAGGACTTTATGTAACAACTAGCTTTCCTGCCTCTGGAGGAACTGGAAAACCATAGTGAAGGGGAGAAAGGAACAAATTCCAAGGGTTGATGAGTTGAGTTTGACTATGACCTGTGAACACCGATGACACGGTTTCCCCAGTCTGAGCTGTTTTGTGGGTTAAATCCCCTATCTGTCAATCATTAAAAGGTTTTCCATGAGGTAGGGTATTAGTTTTCCAACAGTTATTTCCTGTAAGTATTCCCATATGTCTTTCTTGGTTTCAAAAGACAGTACTTCCAAGAAGATGAAATCTAGTCTAAAAAATTCTTCCCTGCTTCAAATCCCATCCTATTATTGATTCATGGTAGAAGGTCACGTTTATTTATTTTTTTGAATCACCATAAAGGCAAGATAGATTTCTGCTCAGATTATCTGACAAAATTTACATTTTTTTTTCTTTTTGCCAGTACACAGGCCTCTGCACTAACTACATCCTTAGTCTCTTTTAGTTAGCCATGCTTTATTTTGAGACAGTTTGCTTATTCAATAAGCTGCCTAGGCTGAGCTTGAGCTTGTGATCCTCCTGCCTCAGGCTCCTAGAGTGCTGGGATTGGAGGTGTGTTTCTGTTTGGATCCTAAGGAAAGGACAAAATGTAACAACATCACCAAAAGTGAGCCAGAAAATACCTACGGCATGGAGAACAAGCACTGGAGAGCTATCAAGGAGAGCCCAAGTATACCTATCGAGAGGAGTGTGCATCTAGAAGTTTTAGAAATGCTCAGTCTGGGCAATATGAGTTCATCTACTACAGATATCACATGCTACTTCTTCATTTCTGGGGGAAAGTAGACACTTGCAATTGGACAAGTCATTGTCCTAAGATGTTGTTTTCTTATATGTAGAACAGATGAAATAATAATGTAAGAAGATAAATGAGAAAATCTGTGGTAGTCAGTTTGCAATATGCCACTTTACTATCTAGAAGCTGCAATATTATATAAAATGATTAAAATTACAAGTGTTTATCCTTATGCATTTGAATCAAATATCAATAGCAACTCACTGTATAAACAAGGCAGCTTCAGATGGGCGTGGTGGTGCATACACATAACCCCAGGACCCAGAGCCTGAAGCAGGAGCACTGCAGAGAGTTCCAGGCCCATCTGAATGACCTAAGCAAGAGCACCTCTCAAAAAAAAATGAAAACAAAAACAATACATCTTTGAAGATATTGATGAGACAAATGCCAGGACATGAATGGCCACAGTCTATGTGAGATTATTTTAACAATAGATATAGCAGTAAAAAAAGCAAGTCATGTGACTCAGATACAGAGTTTGATCCGAGTAAAAAAAGTCAAAAGATAGTAGATTTCACAGTGTTTGTCATCTTGATCTCTACATTAATTTCCCAAACTTTATTCTTAGTTAGATACAGGTACCAACAGGATTTAGATCACTGGAAAGTACTCTGAACACTCATCCATTTAGGCTTTATGAAGGGAAAAATCCAGCAAAATCAGGCAAAAAGACATAGAAACTATAAAACATATTTTCATAAGCCAAGTTACTCCCATGCTCTCAATATTCTTCAAAAATACCAAGAAACAACCTTTGCAAGTATTATAAAATGATAGGATTTGTGTGAAGAATTAAATGGACAGGCAATAATTCCTAAGTCATTAAGAAGATGAAAAATAGAGCCTCTAAAGAAAACAACTTCCTGAACAGACAGCCCCCCAAAATACAATCAAATGTATGTTGATATATTCAGTGGGTCTACATTTTTTGCTCTCTTTTTTATTCCTATAATTTTATTTTTATTTATTGCTAAATTTTAGGTATAAAATACAGTTAAAATCATCACTGGGATCTTGAACCTTTGTATGACAGATCTTGGTTCTCATTTTTCACCATATCTCTGCCCTCCCTTCAACCCCTCCATTCTTCCTTATTTACAAAGACTTTGTTTCCAGTTATTTCTTTTTATCTTAATTTTTCTTTTACCTTCTTACCTTTCCTCTACCCCTCCCACTTCCCCTACACCTTTAGGCCTTTCTTCCTATTACACAATATCAATTATAAATTTTGATCCTTATTTACACTTTTAGTTTATCACACCAGAGGAACTATTCAGTATTTACACGTGTGTGTCCTATTAATTTCACTTAAGAGTATGTCCTCAGTGTGCATTCACTTAGTTATAAATGTCTCTAGTTTATCCTTCTTTATGGCTGAGTAGAAAACCACATCTTTATCCAGTATCCAGTTGATGGACAATTGGGCTCTTTCTAAGTTTTAGCTACTACAAACTGTGCCATTATAAACATGAGTGTGCATATGTCTCTGTGGTATGTTTCTTTTAATTCTTTTGGAAAGATACCCAGCAGAGGGATGGCTGGGTCAAATGGAACCTCTAATCCCAGCTCTTTGAGGTATCTCCATATTGATTTCCACAGTGGTTGCACCAGTCTGCACTCCCACCAACAATGGAGAAGGGTTCCTTTCTCCCCACAACCACGCCAACATTTGTTATTGGTTGATTTCTTGATAGCAGCCATTCTTTGTGGGGTGAGGTGGAATCTCAATGTTGTTTTCATTTGCATCTCTCGAATGACCAGTGTTGCTGAACATTTTTTCATATATTTATCTGATGCTTTTACTTTTTTGTCTAAAATGGAATACTACTCAGCCATAAAGAATGAAAAATTAAAGTCATTCATAGGAAAATGGATACATATTGCGGTCATACTCTTAAGTGAAAAAAAAATAAGTCACACATGTGTAAATACTGAATAGTTTCTCTGGTGTGAAAAACTAAAACTGTAAATAAGATCCAAATTGTATAACTGATAATATGAAATAGGAAGAAAAGGGCTGAAGGTGTAGGAGAAGTGGGAAATGTAGGGGAGAGGAAATAAGGGAAAAGAAAAAAAATTGAGACAATGAAAAAATGAAAATAAAGTTTTGTAAATAGGAAAGGGAAGGAGGGGGTGAAGACAGGGTAAGGGTATGGGGAAAAAATGAGAACCAAGACCTGTCATGTAAAGGTACAAGATCCCAATGGTGGATGTAACTGTACTGTATACCTAAACTGTACCAATAAACTCAATGAGAAAAAAAAATAAAGAGTCTGATTTATTTGAGTTCTTTATATATTCCAGATAGTGACCTTTGTCTGAGGAACATCTGGTAAATATTTTTTCCATATTGTAGGTGTCTCTTAGCTCTGTTGGTGGTTTCTCTTGCACTACAAAAGCTTTTGAGGTCCCAGTTTTTTATTCTTTGTGCTACTTCCTATGCTCCTGAGATTTATTCATAAAATCTTCTCCTATGCCAATGTCTTTGAGAGTTTTACCTGATTTACTTTTCAGTAAGTTTACTGTTTCTGTTTTCATGTTTAGATCTTTAGCCCACTTGGATTTTAGTTTAGTGCATGTTGAAATATAGGGGTCTAATTTTAATCTTTGGCAGTTTGAAATTCAGTTTTTCCAACACTATTTATTGAAGAGACTATCTTTCCTTCAGTGAGGATGATTGGCTCTTTTGTCAAAGATGAGGTAGCTGAGTACATTTGAAGTTGGTTCTGCATCGCTAATCTATTCCAGTGATCCTCAGATCTGTTTCTTTGCTATTACCATGCTGTTTTTATCACAGTAGGTTTGTAGTATAGTTTCAAGTTAGGGATTTTGATACCCCTGTTGTGTCTTTTTTGCCTAGAATGGCTTTTGCTATTCTATGTCTCTTCTGGTTCCAAATGAATTTTTTTATTTGTTTTCTCTAGTTATGTGAATTATGTTGTTGGGATTTCAGTTGGCATTGCAATGAATCTGTACAGCAGTTTTGGAAGTATGGCCATTTTTACTATATTGATTCTTCCTACCCAGGAGCAAGGGATGTCTTTCCATTTTCTTATATCCTCTTTGATCTCTTTTTTCAGACTGCTGTATTGTTAATGTAGAGGTCTTTTGCATTCTTTGTTAGATTTATTCCTAGATATTTCATTTTTATGTTATTGTGAAGCAATTGTTTCGTTAATTTCTCTCTCATTGTGTCTGTTATCTGTGTAAAAGAAGGTCATTGCTTTTTGAGTGTTTACCTTGTATCCGGCTACTCTACTAAATCTGTCAATTAAGTCTATAAGTCTTTCAGTGAAGTTTTTTTGGTCTTCTGTGTAGTCTCAAATCGAATAATGACAGTTTAACTTCTTCTTTTCCCATCTTTATTCCTTTTATTTCATTTCATGTGTAATTATTGTGACTAATATTTGCAGAGCTATATTGAACAGGAGTGATGATATTGGACATCCTTGTCTTGTTCTTGATTTTAGCTTGAAGGTTTTCAGTTTTTGAACATTGAGTATGATGCTATTGGCTTTTCATTGATAGCCTTGTCAAGTTGAGATAAAGACCATCTATTCCAAATTTCTGCAGGGTTTTTAATCAGGAATGGGTACTGAATTTTGTCAAATGCTTTTTCTGCATCTATTGAGATAATCATGTGGTTTCCTCCCTTGTATGAGTTTTGGGTTTGTCTTGCTCTTCTTTTTTGAGGAGTTTAATATTCACCATTAGGATGTTTATTTGAGCTCACTGTGTTTTCCTACTGTGGGATTTCAATATTATTTTTTCCCTCATAGAACTGCTTTCATTGTGTCCCATAGATTCCTGTATTAGCATTATCATTAAATTGTAAAAACTGTCTAATTTCTTCTTTAATGTCCTCCGTGACCCATTTGTCATTCAAGAGAGTGTTATTCAATTTCCATGTGTTTGTGAGGTTCTTGCAGTTTCTTTTGCTATTGATCTCCAGTTTAATTGCACAATGGTCTTATAATACACAGGGGATAACATCAGTTCCTTCCCATTTACTTAAGCATGTTCTATGAGCTAGCATGTGTTCTAATTTGGAGAATGATCTATTTGCATCTGAAAAGAATGTATATTCTGATTTTGATTTTGTGGGGTAGAACACTCTGTAAACATCCATTAAGTCCATTTGTTAAAACATTCATTCAATTCTATTATATTGTTGTTGTTGTGTTTTTTCTAGATGATCTGTTTATTTGTGAATGGGATATTGAGGTCCCCCACTACAATTGTATTAGTGTTTATTTGGTTTTTCATGTCCCTTAATATTTGTTTTGTATACTTGGGGACATTAGTATTTGGTGCATATATATTTATGATTGTCATCTCTTCCTCTCGGATTGTTCCCTTTACAAGGATGTAGTGGCCTTCTTGTCTCTCTTAATTAGTTTGGTTTGTAATGTACTTTGTCTGTAAAAAAGATAGCTACCCCTGCTTTTTTTGGATTCCTATCACATGGAGAACTGTTTTCCATCCTTTCACTTTCAGTCTACAAGTTTCTTTTTGAACTAGGTGCATTTATTGTATACAACATGTTCTTGGATTTTGCTTCTTAATCCACTCTGCCAATCTATTTCCTTTGATTGGTGAATTGAGGACATTAATATTGATATGAATTGACTTATTGTTGTTATGTTATTTTCCTATTGTTGGCTCTTTTTAATTTTCCCCCTCTCCCTTTAATTTCTTGTCTTGCTGTATGGATTTGTTCTTTTGGGCCTCATGGAGTTGTGACTTTCATTGTCTTTTTCTAGAATATTGTTTAGAATTTTTGGAGTGCTAGTTTGGTATTCATGAAGTTTCTCACGTTCTTTTCTTCGTGGAAATATCTTATTTCCTCATCAATTTTGAAAGAGAGTTTTGCAGGATACATCAGTCTAGGTTGGAGATTATTTTCTTTTAGGGTTTAAAATACCTCACTCTAGGCTCTCTTTGACTTAAGGGTTTGTGGCGAAAAGTCTGCTGTGATTCTGATGGGCTTTTCTTTGCATATGATTTGTTTCTTTTCTCTAGGTGATTGTAGTATTTTGCTCTTCTGTTGGATTTCTGGGATCTTGGTTATTATATGTAAATGAGTAGGTTTTCTTTTATCATGGCCAGTTAGAGTTCTATATGCCTCACTTTTCTGTATGTGAGATTCTTTTGTTGTTTTTGGAAAGTTTTCTGACATTAATTCTGCTAACAGGTTTTTGTGTGTGTGTCATTTGTCCTTTCTCCTGCTGTTTCATGGACTCCTATAAATATTATATTATTCTTCTTTGTGTCATCTAGGAGCTGTTGGATTTATTTCTGATGGTCCTTTTGTGTTTTTAAGAGATCTCTCTTTTCATGGTCACTGACCCGTGTTCTGTCTTCTATATCAGATAATGTCTCTTCAGATAGACCCAATCTGTTGTGCATACTTTCAATAGAGATTTAATCTCCTAGATATCTTTTTAATTCTGTTTCATGGATTTCATTTCTTTCCTATGTTGGGCATTCTTGGTTTCCATTTTTTTCCTATGCTGGGTATTCATGGCTTCTAGCATGGTCCTGAATTCATCTGTATCTTTTATCTGCTTCTGTTCTAGTGTCTCTAATCATGTCATTCATTTTGCTCACCATCACCATAGTTATATGGAAAACTATTTCTGTTTTGAATTTTTCTAGAGCCTCATTCATCTGTATTGTTACTTCTGGTGCTATCAGTTCAGGGTATCCGGGTGGTTGGTTATCAGACTTTTCCACCTCATTTTCCCCAAAATTTGCCTTTGGTGACATGGAAGTCTGTGTTTGTGTCTTGCTTAAGTGTCTTCTCATTTCTGTTTTTGTTGTGTTGGAACTGTCCTTTGTTTATTTCCTGGGTTAATATTTGATCTTCCTGGTATAGCTGGTCTTTAGGTTTTGAGTTTCTAATGGCTTTAAGGCAATCTCATTTTCATTATACCAAGAAGGATAATTGATCAGCTCTATCTCAACACCTTAGCCCAAGTGATACAGTCTGCAACACAATAGCATCAAGAACAGCTTAGAAAATGACAATTAGTGGTAGTTGTTACTCTATCACCTTTAACCATGTGAATTAAATCAAAGTCGAGGACCAGCCCAAAATGTGTTACTAGTGAATGAACTCTTAATTAGAACACCTTTACCCTTCAGGATAGGGACTTAGAAGAAGTTGGAGAGAGAGGGACAGATACATAGAAGGACCGGGAAATGTTAGAATTGAGGCCAGAGTACACAGAAAGATCATGCAAACTCTAGGAAACTATTGAAGACAAGAGGAGAGACAGAATAAAAGAACAAAGACAAGAACAGAATGATCTAATGACAATAGGGAAGCTAGAAAGTGAATACTTTCCTATGATGTCATGAGCTCTAAGCACCTTCTTGGTGACATCAACAATGCCTGGCTCACAGCAGAAATTGCAGTCATGGGAGCAAACGGTACTGTGGAGATCATCTTCAAAGGGCATGAGGATGTGGAAGCTGCCCAGGAAGAGTGTGTTGAGAAGTTTGCCAACCCTTTTCCTACGACAGTGAGAGGGTTTGTGGATGACATCATACAACCTTTTTCCACTCATGCCCAAATCTGCTGTGACTTGGATGTCTTGGCCAGCAAGAAGGTACAGCATCCCTGGAGGAAACATGAGAATATTCTGTTGTAAAAAAACCAAAGAGGAGAAAAAATCCAAGATCTGAACCAAGGGCCCATCCCTGTCTTTGCAATCATGAAAACCTGGGAATCTAAATTCCAGTAATAACTTGGAATAGCTAATACATTTATTAAATTCTAGGAGGATCTCTTTTGTGCTGTATTATAAAATTATGTGCTTTATTATTCACTTTCCTTGAAACTAATGACAATTGAGAGAAGGAAAAGGGGAGAAGAAAAGAAAAAAAAAGGAGAAATCCAAATTAGGGGAGGAATTTGAACCAAAATGGAGATGATGAACAATGTGGAAGAGTGAGAGTGAGGAGAAGAAAAGAAAGCAAGGCAGAAAAAGGAAAAAATTGAAAGGAGTAGAAAAAAATAAAAAATAAGAGCAAAAGAAAAAAATAATTTTAAAATTAAAAAATAACAATGAAACGCCTCCTTCAGAATATGTCTCTACCATCACAATAGACCATATGTGCAGTGGTGTGCAGCTCTACCTCAGTCTCTTCAAGCCAGAAGCAGACCCCTGAGATTCAGTTGATTTCTGGCTGCAAGGCCCACGTTGAGCTCTCTGACCTCCCGCAGCATTGAGCTCTGCAAGGTTCTGCTGCAGGTTCCAGCTGCCCTTCCCCTGAAGATAGTCTAGGTTCTGCTGGGAGGTGGTGACCCCTCCAACTTACTGACCACAGTTGTCTGGTGTGCCTTTATTGGAGATTCTCTTCACTTTTCCAATGGGCTTCCGTTTTCAAGGAGCCTCAGAGAGGCCCTCTTTCTCTTGCTCACTTCTGCTCTATCTTCTGGAGCTCAGGACAATGGCCTTTATGACTCCAGGTGCCTTTGTGTTGTGGATCCAGCTACCAGTGCAGCCAGGAGGCCAGAGGCACAGGTTGGGGGGTCTGAGGTGGTGTTACAGGAGCCTGGGCAGCTCCACTGGCACTGCTCCGAGGCCCAGGGGTGAGGGTGGGGTAGCAGCCCATCTCCAGGTGGCTCTGCCTCTCACAAATGTGCTTGCACTGCTCAGATGCCCAAGGGGTGGGGGTGAGGTTTTGTTGTTGTTGTTGTTGTTGGTGTTGTTGTTGTTGTTTTTCCTAATCAAAGTGAGATGAGAGCGTAGAATTGGAATTGGTTTTATGAGAATGGGACATGAGTACTTTCATTTGACCAAAGGATTTCCTGAAATAAATTGATACTTCAACACAATGCAACAAGCTACTAAATGAGGACGCAAACCCTGTTTTTGTTATATTATGTTTATTTTGTTTTTCACAGTTTAAAGTGACAGCAGAATCATAGACATTTGATCATAAGAAGTATCTTCTAGTCCTCTTCATATTTGTGGCACACATCGTATCAGAGAAAACATCTTCTGCCCTAAAGTCATTTAGAAAATCCCCAACTGCACTCATCATGGGGTTACCAGCCTTTCAGGGCATCATTGCTCCTCTTATTGACACTCAGACTGAAGTTCTTAGGATCCTCCTTATTGACATTTCTGGATTGTAGGCACTCTGGATAGCTATCCCTTTCTCTTCTGTGTATCTATTTTCTTATTTTCTTTCCTGGGTAACTTTACCATCTTTTTCTTTTCTTTTCTTTTCTTTTTCTTTCTTTCTTTTTTGTACTGGGGATCAAACTCAGGATCTTGCAAGTACAAGGCAGGCAGCAGCACCACTGAGCTAAATCCCCAGCCCACCATCTTTTTCTTTATCAAGACAGAGCAAAGCCTCCATGAGCCCATGTACTACTTCCTCTCCCTGCTCCCTATCTCTGACCTAGGACTATCCCTCTCCTTACCTACCACTTTGGGGCTCTTCCTGTTTGACGTTGATGAAATCCATGCAGCTGATTGTTTTTCCCAGAAGTTTTTCATTCACCTGTTCACCCTCACTGAAGCCTCTGTGCTGTCTGTAATGGCATTTGACCAGTAGGTGGCCATCTAGAGCCCTCTGAGATACAGCACAATCTGAATTAGCTCCAGAGTTGTCAAAATCAAAGTCTTTCTGATTTCCAAGAACGTCCTTTTGGTCCCTCCACTCCCTTTTGTCTTGCATCAGCTGAGATACTGCCAACAAAACCTGCTTTCCCATTCACATTGTCTCCACAAGAGGTCATGGATCTGACAACACGTCAATGTGGTTTATGTCTCTGTGCTGTTCTTTCTACCATGCTGGATTCGGTGTTCATTGCCTTCTCCTACATGATGATCTTAAAGACAGTCCTAGGGATTACAACCCTCTGAGAACAACTCAAGGCACACAACACCTGCATCTTTCAGATCTGCTCTGTGCTCATCTTCTACATGCCCATGCTGGGTGTGGCCATGCTCCACTGCTCTGCCAGGGATGTGTCTCCTATGATCCACATCCTCATGGCTAAACATCTTCCTGCTGGTGCCACCCCTGATGAATCCCATTGTGTACTGTGTGAAAACCTGTCAAATCCAAGAAAAGCTTGAAACTTTGTTCAAAAAGAAGTCAACTGAAGGAATAAGAAAGGGAATAAGTGTGTGTGAGCTGACAAAGTAGACTTTGAATGTTTAGCTGGGAGAAAACATGACACAGTAGAGCAGTTTTGGGTTTTAGAGTTAGACAGAGTTCAGAGAGCAAAAGCCTTCTGATATTCTGTGCCCTAAGGATTCTTCGAACCTCTGTGATTGTGAGACTTTCAGATTGTATACCTGAATATTTGAGTTGTAAAGAAAACAGGATTGTTTTGTTTCCTGCTTTTTAGAATATGTTCCAATAAAATAATATGAGGAAAACACATGTATAAATACCTATTTTAAAACATTCTTTTTTACTTTCTGTGCAAATAGACTCTGTTAAGAAAACGGATAAATTATTTCCTGAGGTTTGTGATGATGTTGTTTGATTTGTTTTGTTCCAGAACTCCCTGAACATATTTACTTATTTTAAAATCTGTATATTAACAACATATTTGGGTGTTAGGTAAAAAAAAAAAAATTTTTTTTTTTTTTTTTTTTGTACCAGGGATCGAACTTGAGTCCTTGTGCTTGCGAGGCAGGCCACTGAACTGCTGAGCCAAATCCCCGGCCACAGGTCAAATTATTAATACTACTGCTTTGGATTCATATAAGTCAATCACATTATTACTAAGGACATTATTTTTCAAGAATTCAAAATGACTATATTTACATTATTTATTTTAGTGGTTTTAGTAAAAAAATATGTCTTCTCACTTGTACACAGTCTATTGCTTTTCAACTTTTTCTCCATTTATATTTTACTCCCAATTTTTACAGTCTGATGATTATAACCATCTATTTAAGGAGCATACATTTTTCATGACTTAAAGGAAAATTAGTGAAGATGTCAGAATTAGCCTCAGTCTTTTAACAGGTAAAATCACATTTGCTTTGTGAAGCTTTCTTTAATCATCTGTAGCATAGATACTGTTTCTGCTGAATGTCAATGTTTCTGTCTTTATTATTCCATAGCCTGCATATTTCCTTGTAAACCTATCATTCTGGGCATAACTTGGATTAATGTTACTTGGATTAAGTTATCCTCCACATAACTTATTTTCTAGGATAATGTATATAATTTCTCTATGAATTCCACAAGGGCAGTAACTTCCTGTCTCATTTCTTGCTTAATGCCAGCTGCTAGCACAGGAAGTAGCCCAGCATTTACACACAAATAACTTTTAAATAAATACCTGGTAAACACTAAGTAAATGCTGGTTTTCATATAGAGCCCCATAAGTCACACACAAAAAGTTGTATGCAAATATTGTTATGCTAAATCATCCATTTTAATACTCCATACATTAAATCAATTTATTTTCCCAATATTTTGTATTTCATATTTCACATAAATAGTTCTAGCTTTCTGTTACACAATTAAGAATACTCATAACATCAGAGAAACTAATTTGATTATGTCTCAATATTTTGGTGTACTGCTTATTCTGTGTCCAGCATATACTTTAATATCAATATATCTCTAAAGAAAAAAACAACTTAATTATATAACACTATGAATAACTATAATATATAACAATCATTCTATGGTTATGTGAATATGGAGAGAAATAGGAGACAAAAATCTAGAAGGCTTCTAGCCAGAGATAATATTAAATGCATTTGTCGAGGGACTGGGTAAACTATGAGCATTTGGGGTGCAATGGGGAGAATAAAAAACCAAACAGTTGTCCAATTCTTCACTACTCTATTGCATATACTTATGATTTATCCTTTAAAGGTAATGAAACTTTGATTGCTTCTACTTTTTGCCACCTGGCTTTAAGCTTATATATATATTTTGCTACTAATGTCTTTTTCTTTTCTTTTATTGAGTTTATTGGTACAATTTAGGGATACAGGACAATTACATTCATTATTGGGATCTTGACCTTTACATGACAGGTCTTGGGTCTCATTTGCTTCCCCTTGTCCTTGCCCTCCCTTCAGCCCTTCCTCCCCTCCCCATTTACAAACACTTTATTTCCATTTTTTTCGTTTTCTTATATTTTTTCTTTTCCCTTATTACTTTACCCCTACCCTTCCCATTTTCCCTACACCTTTAGCCCTTTTCTTCCTATTTCACATGGTCAATTATCTCATTAGGATCTTATTACTATTATAGCTTTTTATACCAGATAAACTATTGGGTATTTCTACATGTGACTTATTTATTTCACTTAGGAGTATATCCTCAATATGTATCCATTTTTCTATGAATGAATCTAATTTCTCATTCTTTATGGCTGAGTAGTATTCCATATTATAGAAAAACCATACATCTTCTTTATCAAATTTCCAACCGATGGGCAAATGGGCTGTTTCCAAGTTTTAGCTATTACAAACTGTGCCACTATAAACATGGGTGCACATATATCACTGTGATATGATTCTTTTAATTCTTTTGGAAAGATACCTCGCAGACCTATGGCTGGGTCAAATGGAACCTCTAGTCCCAGCTCTTTGAGGTATCTCCATACAATATCTTTTATAAGGGGAATTCCATTTCTGCCAAGACAGTCCAATCCCCTAAACACTTAATTCTTATCTTCCAGCCTCTTCAGAGTCCTTGCCTCACTGTACAGATTTTCCCATTTTTTTATTTTTTTCTAATAACTGCTGTCCTTCAATGTACTAGCACTTTTTTAAAAAGAGAAGCACAATTTAGTGTTGCATACTTTTGCTGCTCCAATTGTCTCAGTTCTCACTTACCTTTTTCAATATTTTAATTACATTTAAATACACTTATCTATGTATAGATATATATATGTGAATTTCACATGATGCATATTACAGGAGTGTTGTTGTTGTTTTGCTTATTTTTTGGCTTTTCTTTTCCTCTTCTGTCTACTTTCCAGGCATGATTAAATCACTCTAGATCTCCAGGCAACAGATGGAGAGGCAGAGAGACAGAGAGAAGGGAAAGATGGAGATAACGGAAGTTCAGGAAAGAGTCCCTAGCTGTATCTGAGGCAGGTGGACATTTAACAATCCAGGAGCCAAACTTTTTTTTTTCTTTTGGTACTGGGGATCCAACTTGGGAGCTTGGGCTTCCAAGGCAGGGGACAGAACCACTGACCTAAATTTCCGGCCTACCCAGTTTCTTGACAAATGCATTTTACATCGTCTCTGACCAGGAGCCTTCTAGATCTTTGTCTCCTATTTCTCTCCATATTCATACAACCATAGAATGATGCATTAGATCATGAAATTCTTCATATGTGCTCTCTGAGAATAGGATATGTGTCAGGAGCAAAGGCGAAATCAGTACTGAGTAACAGGAGACTAAGACTTAGGGGTAATACAGACTCTGCCATCCTCAATGAGAGCCTTTGAGCCAAAGACTGTGCAATGGAGGAAGCCCACCTGTTAAAAAGGGGACTATGTTGTTAATCCAATCATACAAAGAGGATTCGTATGGCTTTGGCTGAAAATCCAAGGAAGACCCTGAAGAACTCTTCAGCTGACCTCACTTTTGGTAGCTGAGAAATAAGTTTTTTCTTCAAGTAGAATCTGAGCAGTGAATCTTCATGTCTGCCACACCAAAGGAGGCGATCAACTAAGTAGTATCACAGAGGCTCCACTCTAGAATCTAATTAACATCTCAGAAAAAAGAAATATGTATTCGAGTGATAAATTTTTTAATTTTTAAATTAAATATAAGATTTATTGCAAAAATTTGTAATTTTGTTACTCTAAATGTGCACAAAAGCAAATTAGAATGAACAAATTTTTACCTGGATAGAATCATGATTTATATTTTCACTATAATCATTCCAAATACCTTTTTGAAAAATAATTTATCAATCTTTCAAGAACATTGTTCTTTTTATCTTATTGAGTTTATTGGTACAGTCCAGGTATACAGTACAGCTACATTTATCATTGGGATCTTGTACCTTTACATGACAGATCTTGGTTCTCATTTTTTTCCCTTACCCCTGCCCTCCCTTCACCCCCTCCTCCCTTCCCTATTTACAAACACTTTATTTCAATTTTTCTCCTTTTTTCATATTTTTCTTTTCCCTTATTTCCTTTCCCCTACACTTCCCACTTCCCCTACACCTTCAGCCCTTTTATTCCTATTTCATATTATCAGTTATACAATTTGGATCTTATTTACACTTTTAGTTTTTCACACCAGTGAAACTATTCAGTATTGACATGTGTGTCTTCTTTATTTCACTTAAGATTATGTCCTCAATATGCATCCACTTTCCTATGAATGACTCTCGTTTCTCATTCTTTATGGCTTAGTAGTATTCCATTTTATAGAAAAACCATATCTTCTTTATCCTGTCTCCAACTAATGAGAAATTGGGTTGTTTCCAAGCTTTCGCTATTACAAACTATGCTGCTTTAAACAATAGTGAGCATATATCACTGTGGTATGAATATTTTAATTCTTTTGGAAAGATACCCATCAGAGGCATAGCTGGGTCAAATGAAACCTCTAATCCTAACTCTTTGAGGTAACACCATATTGATTTCCACGGTGGCTGCACCAGTCTGCATTCCCACCAACAATGGAGAAGGGTTCCTTTCTCCACACAACCCCTCCAAAATTTGTTATTGGTTGATTTCTTTTTTTTTAATCAGCTGATTTCTTGATAGCAGCCATTCTTTCTGGGGTGAGATGGAATCTTAGTGTTGTTTACATCTGCATCTCTCAAATGACCATTGATGTGGAACATTTTTTTCATATATTTATTTTCTGTTTTTAGTTTTTTGTCTGAGAAATGTCTATTGATTTCAAATGCCCATTTTTGAATCAGATCTTTTATTTGTGGGGCATGATTTTTTTGAGTTCTTTATATATTTTAGATGATAGTCCTTTGAGGAGCAGCTGGTAAAAATTTTTTCCCACAACATTTTTCTTTTATTAACCACACTTCTATGCTCTAAAAAATCAACTTTTGTGTCACTGCTTCATCAAATATATATATATATACATATATATATATATATATATATATATATATATGTATGCATGTGTGTGTGTGTGTGTGTGTGTGTATCTCTCTCTCTGTATATATGAATGTATGTGTGTGTGTGTGTGTGTGTGTGTGTGTGTATCTTTAACTCTGAACTTTTTAATTGACCTCAAAATAGAATTCAATGTAAGGTTAAGTTTTTAACAGAATAAAATTATTTAGAATAAATACTTAGAAGCTCTGAGTGAAGAATTGCAATAACATAATTAAACACAATATAATAACTGAATTTCTACCTGGAGGACCTGAATAATGATTTGACATTAACATAGTCTTCTCCTAGTTGACTTAATACAGTGGCCATCTTGACTCTTCCCACAATGACTAAAAAACTTACGACAAAAAGAAATAAATCAAATTTAATGAATGTTCATTAATCTATATTTTAAAACATTAATTTATAGCATAATATATACATATATATATATATACATATATGTGTGTGTGTGTCTACCTTCTGTATGATAAGTACTTAAATATACTACGTAATTTAAAAATCAGAAAATTTTGAAATGGATGCTATTTTTGATCTGGTTGTCATGTAATAAATTATACTAATTTGACAACCATAGTAAGGCACATGTTGATAATTCATTTTGGCCAAGTAATAAGCTTGTGATCAAATTTTATGAGACACATAAACAATGAAAAATACCATCCATTGAAATAAGTGATTGACACTGAATACTTGGTGTTAATTTCCTGCAAAAATTTTGATTCCCTTAATCAAATAATATTCTATGGATTTACTACTGCTGGAAGCCCATTAGCTTCATTTATTTACCAGGCTTTGGCCAAGAAATAACATGTTTTTGTTTGTTTTTTGTTTGTTTGTTTGTTTAAGTATCTGGCAAGGCCATCATGGTCAAATACATGTCCCAGAACCAACTGAACTTGGAAGACATTAAATGTTTCTGGGAGTTTGTACACCAGTATGTTTCATTTTGTTGGTGAGAACCTTGCCAGTTTTAGTAATACAGTACTACACTGAAAATGGACAAGGAAAATGAGCTGGGATGTCACTGATCCCCTTTAAGATTTAAAAAAATGTATTGAAGAGAGAATTATAATCTAACATGCCCTGCAGTAGGTAAAGACACAGCAGAATGTTGGTGCATGCAGTGGAAGCCTAGCAACCCATCCTGGCTGGTTTTAATAAAATTGTCTATAATGCTTTCTAAAATTGAAAAGGCTGGTACACATTCCAAACTGGTTGGGAAGCCCAGACAATGAGTATAAATTAGCCTTAGTCTTGGAAAACTAGTCATACTCACTGCACTATGTTAATAACAGTGTTTACTAAATAGCCACAAAGTATCAGCTCCTCTCTTTAGGTGTGTGTTCCAATCATATCAATTGATCCCGGAATTTCTCTATATATAGATATTGGTAGTTAAAAGGAAGTGAAACATTTGAAGGTATTTAATTGGCATCCTGCGTATAAATTTGTGAATTATGATTTAAACCACATGTTTACTAGGAAGAAAACAAGAAATGGCCAACTGTAATAATAAAAAAATAAAAAAGCTATAGTTTAAGACCAAAGGGGAAGGACAGCTTCCTTCTCTCTAATTCCAAACCAGATGATAATGGCTGATAACAAAAAAAATCTGTATAAATAAAAAGGAGGAAATAATAATAAATAAATCTGTGTAAATAAAAAGAAAGATGTTCCCTACTTTGACCATAACAAACAAATCTCAGAAAGATTATGTAAACTACATAATTACATGGTTAGAAAGAGTCTGAGCCAAGGTTGGAATTAGCCTTATCTTCTATTTGAATCTAAATAATCAAATCTCCTTCTCCTCCCTTTACTTCCCTCCCACTTCCTTCTTTTTCTGGCTCTTGCACTCCGTGGTCTTTCATATGCAGGTTTAGAATATGAAACTCATAGTTAAAAAACACCCTATCACCTTGAGATTTCCACACCTAACATTTGCTTTTATTATTATTTTTTATGCTCATCCATTGGGTTTCTTGTAGCCTCTGTTCTCAGCTAAGAGACATAAGGAACTCTCCAGGGAATTCTCATTCTCAGCAGAAGCCCTATGGAGACACTCCTAGACAATTCAAAAGAACCTTGTATTTTAAGTAGGGAATGTTCTTGCAACACAGCTACCCTCCAGTTTGAGTTCTCAGTTGAAGTATGCTATGTGAGCCCCTTCCTCGTCAGCCGTTGGGGCTCAGGTATGTATGGCAAGCAGAATCTATAGCAAATAGTCAGGAATTCAGAGATGTCTGGGCACACGGAATCAGAGTATACACTAAGTTTTCAGCCCTACATACTTGGTCGATCCGTACATTAGTCAGTCAAGACAGTTTTGAGTGGCAGGTGGACTTAGGAGAAGAGATCTACAGTGGTACTCTAAGCTTTGTCAGGGTGTGTTATTGTGTAAAAGTCATGTTCATCCATTTCATTCCTATCATTTCTCACCCATAAAATTGGAATTGTAATCTCTACCTTTCTTACCTTAAACTGGTATCACAATTTGAATACTAAAGATTTGCTAGCATGTTGAAACACTCAAGAACTATTCTAATATCAAGTTATGGTCATCTTTGGGAGAAATTGTACAGATCATTTGAAAATAGACATTAAAACCAGTAAGCACCTTTGCATGTAATTATGTGGAAAATAAAAGTCACAGAGAATCAGAATGTCAACAGGATCATAGCTTAGTCCATATTTTAGTCTCTGTCATACACCCTAGGGTGATATACCTTTTTTCTAATAAGTCAGAGACAATCAGAGGATTTTAGGGCATATCATACAGTCTAGTGGAAGAATTACCTGACTTCTCTGATCTACTGATCTGGAGCTGTATAACACTGAGAAGGAAATGTGGACCAGTTGCACTGAAAATTACTCAGTTAATTTCCCATTGCATTTCATCTCTTCATGCATTTATTTATACGTGTATTCAGCAAATTTTATTAGGTTTAGATCCATGCCAGGGTTCTGAGCTTTAGTGATGCAACTGATTAATCTCTCTGGTGCTGTCCATACCTTGCTTTAATACTTTTGTTTCCCTCATAATTTTCACATTTATCTCTTCATATAACACCCAAGAAATATATTTGGAAAGTGAGATAGTAGCTGTAAGAGAACACTGGATGAAAATTTTCACTCAACAGACATAATGACCCTTGCTCATCTGAAAATATAGGGCTGACATAGATAACTGCTTAATTTTTTTTTCTATTTGTCAGTCAGTGAAATGGCTCAGAGTAAGATGGTTGGAAACCCTAAGTTCTGGCTGAAAATTCACAGATACTTAAACTTCTGTTTGCAAGTTCTCTTAATGTATAGGAATTTTCCTATGTTTATTGCTTTCCTTTGAAAATTCTATGGCCATTCTTTCTCAGTTAATGTTCCCAGCCTCAGAACAAGCTTATCCATGGCTTTAACCTCCATGGATGCTCTACAAATCTATGATATTCACTTTCTTGTTCTCTGCTCATCTCCTTTCCAAGTATCCAGTTCTTACCCTCATTCTTCAACTTCCTTTGCTATTCCTTTTGCTATTTGTATCTTTTTCTTGGTTTTCTTTTGGAACCCAGAACCAAGAAGAAGAGTTATATGTTCAAATCAGTCATTATATTATTATTTTCATTCTAATTATGAGTATTTTCATTCTAAGTATGAATACTTCATACAGACTCCCTCTTGCTTTATCCTTAACCTTTCAATGACTAATTTAATGAGAACATGGAAATCTTTTGAAAGAATATCCTCAATTCCTATCTTTTTTCTCTTTTAATAACCAAGATAGTGTCCTCCATCTGTAGATTTTCTTAGAGTAAAATTATACTAATATAGACCTTTTACTTATTCCTTCTCACGAACCTGTAATTTAAGTCCACAAGTTTTTTTCAGTATACTAGAGCATTCTCTAAAAAAATCACCAATAACTTCACCACTATAAATACAATATCTTTTTAAAAGCATTACTTTGCTTCATCATTTTCATAGTCAACAATGGTAATTTGATTTTATTGACATAAATTCCTTGTCACTTTCTTTTTCTTATTCACCACTTTCTGTCTCTTTTTTAATTGTAATAATTTGCTTTATCTTCATGTAAACTATTTCCAGTGTTGTGATCTAACCTCATGTTCTCTTTTGTATGCTGCCTTTCTTAATTTTCTCAATGTTCATGGCAGATGTCCTTTAACTCAAGCTCTCACTCAAACCAAAGATCCATACATAAAGTCATAATAATATGCTCTAGTCAACCTGTTCTTCCTATTGCTATCCATCTTCATTGATTTAATGTTATTCATAAAATAGAAATAGCTGTCCACAGACTTGTCATTGATAAGTAACTCACTGAGATTTTAAATATATTTTTAATTGGATAACTGTTGAGACAGAAAATTGGCTATGTAATACAAATAAAAATATGATGTAAAAACAATAATGTAGACTCTATCATCAAGGCTAAAATTTCATCCTCACCCCTTATTAGCTCTGTAACCATGCCCAGGTGACCTTTCCTCTCTATACCACAATTTCCTCACCTATGCTATGTTCCTAGGAATAGAGCCGATCTAATAGCATTGGTATGAGTTGAATGACATAGTACATATTAGACATTTAGAAAAATAACAGGTGGATAAATACATTTAACAAATATTAACTTTTTTTATCCATGTGATAAATAACATAGTAATCACACCACACTTGTACACTTAGAACACAATAGAGCATTTTGCCCCTGAAAGTTTTGAAGGCAGAGCAAAGCACAACCCAGTTCAGATGTTAAAGGAACCCATACCTGGATCTCATAGCAATCTAAGTCGCAGAGGCATAGCTCATGCTGAATTGCCTTCCATCTTAGTTTCCTGATTCCAGGTTGTAGATTAGGGGCTTTTCCCAGTTGTTTATTATTGCTCTTATTCCTGTGCCTCAGATTTGACCCATGCCTCTTCAACATTCTCATCCTTACATGACAGTCTTGTTTATCTTCTCTGATATTGTAGAACCACTTCTCTCCTGGTGTTTTCTAGGACTAAGCTCGAAAGCCCACTTTCCTCAATCATGTTTTCTAGAGGCTGTTTCTTCTGGTACTCAGTTCCAGGCTTCTGATTTGTACACCACCATTTGCCTCCTCACTTACCAAGAGCTGTTGTGTAGATTGAAATGTGGGAGTCTTGTTGCAATCTCTAAGTTCAAGGGGCTCAGCTAAATATTTTCTGTGATCTCGCCTGTGCCATAGGCACCATGGAATGAAAGAAAGTACATAGGCAAATTATAAATGTATTTGAAGGCACTGCCTATACTCCTGATTCTAGCAGGCAATAATGCAAAGCAATGTGTAGTATCAATTCCTTACATACGTAATATATGCTCTGAGTGCTTTAGTTATTAAATTGGTTACTTTTTTGGGGTGGGAAATATGTGAAAAAATGGCCATGTAGTGATCTCAATAATCCTCTGAGAAGTCAACACAGGTAGACATAACACCCTAAGGCTAAATCTCCCAGCATTTTCAGGTTATAATTCACTACGAAAGACCTCTCCAAGACCCTCCTGCAGAGCTAATGGATCAGGTCCCTCTACTTTCTCCCCTGTTATCTGCAGATCTGAAGCTCACTAGTCTCAGCTAAGTTTAGAGAATTCAGCCCCATCACTCTTCTGGAATCTCATTCTATATCACAGGTTGGTGAGACCAAGACTGCAAAGCCATGGCCATCCCTTATAACAGCAGTCTCCAAAAAGCTACATTCTTTCTGACTGGGTTTCAAGGTCTAGAAAATCTCTATGGCTGGATCTCTATTCCTTTCTGCTCCATCTACTCGACAGTTATTTTTGGGAACCTTACCATCCTGCATGTCATCCGCACTGATGCCAACCTCCATGAGCCCATGTACTATTTCTTGGCCATGCTCGCCCTCACAGACCTGGGCCTTTGCCTTTCCACACTGCCCACTGTGTTGGGCATCTTCTGGTTCAATGCCAGAGAGATTGGCATTCCTGCTTGCTTCACTCAGCTCTTCTTCATCCATTCCTTGTCTCTGGTAGAGTCTTCAGTTCTGCTATCCATGTCCATCGACCGCTATGTGGCCATTTGCAACCCGCTGCGTTACTCCACCATCCTGACACCTGCGCGCATCATAAAGATGGGACTAAGCTCCGTGCTCAGAAGTGTCCTCCTCATCCTCCCCTTGCCATTCCTCCTTAAGCGCTTCCAGTACTGCCGCTCCCACATGCTGGCCCATGCCTACTGTCTGCACCTAGAGATCATGAAGCTGGCCTGCTCTAGCATCATTGTCAATCACGTCTATGGGCTCTTTGTTGTGGCCTGCACCGTGGGGGTGGACTCCCTGCTCATCTTCCTCTCCTATGCCCTTATCCTGCGCACCGTGCTGAGTATTGCCTCCCGCCAGGAGCGTCTCAGGGCCCTCAACACCTGTGTCTCCCACATCTGGGCTGTGCTGCTCTTCTATATCCCCATGATTGGCTTGTCCCTTGTGCACCGCTTTGGTGAGCATCTGCCACATACTGTGCACCTCCTGATGTCTTACGTGTACCTGCTGGTACCACCGCTGATGAACCCCATTGTCTACAGCATCAAGACCAAGCAAATCCGCCAAAGGATTGCCAAGAAATTTAAATTTATAAAGTCACTTAGTTGTTTTCAGCAGGATTAGGTTGGCAAAAAAGGAGGAAGGTTAAGACATGAAACACACTCCCTTTTAAAATTTTTCTTCCAGTGGTAGCTATGCTGTGGAAAAATATCATGCTCCCGTTTATGAACATAAAGTAATCAGCAAATGAAGAGAGAGTGTGAAAGAAATTATAATACCTTCCTTTCTCAAAGACAGGTTGTGGAGATTAAATAAGACAATCATATAAATCCCTACCACAGTGCCTGAGGAATATGCAATTCTCAACACAAAGTGAAGATTATTATTTGAGAAAATCTTAACAAGTACACATTTCGTCTTTCTCTAGTCAGTAATTTAGCTGATGATTGCTCTTTTCCTATTTTATGTTTTAGTTTATATTGTGCCTTTATTATAATTGTAAGTTTTATTTGTGTGTAACACTCTTTGCATATATTCATACCCGCATCCCAGGTATTACCTTCTCATGAGGCTGCTTGCTAATTACAAAATCTGAGAAAATTAAGAACAGAAGAGAAGCAAATGTCCTGAGGCTTTGAAGAAATATATCAAACTGAAACAATATGAACAATATTCATTCATAATCTACAAAAAAGATAACTTAGACTGAGGGTTATTACTCACCAATTCAGTAGATAATCAAGGGACTTGGTTTCTTCCTTACACACACACACACACACACACACACACACACATGTCATGGGTGGAAAAGTAGAAAAATATGCCTATTTTGTTTACTTTGCAAGATGCTTTGTTCCTCTCTGCATTTTGTCCCATAAGACAACTGATGCACACACACACAGTACTGTTGTTCTTCCTTGTTTTTTTAATATTCCTATGCATCTATGTTTGTGTTACAAACTTGTTTGTGTCAGTTTGTATGTCCCATTTGGTTAGTGCGGAGGATTAGCTAATGATATACCAGGAATGGTCAGTTGAACTGAATCAGCATGGTCTGGGTGTGAAAGACCCACCCGAGTACTGTTTCCCATGTCATAAAAAGAGAACTGAAGGGGAAGATCATTGGCTGTTGGTGTTCTTGGAGAAGCTTGCCATAGGTCATTTTCCTGATGTAAATGCCGCTGCTCTCATTGGAGGAGATTGGGTACTCACCATCACTGGGAATGGCAGCTGGTCTCATCAGGGAACACTGATCTTGACCATGAACGTCATTTCCTGGCTCCGGTGCAGATCCCCCAGCCTGGTGTCACAAATCCTTCATCCTGCAGGTTCAGGCTTTCTAGTCTTCACCACTGACCTTTGGGCCTTCCTGGTGTAGATTCTGGATACAGACAAACATAAGATTTCGCCATGGGCTCTCGGCCACTAGCTGAACTGGTAGAGGACATTGCCTTGGACTTTAAATCTTCAGCTGGACTTATGTGGGAGACATTGCTGTGGGATCGCTGTGGGACCCAAGCCCTTGGCTAGATTCTTCAGGTCTCTAGTGTGTGGCTAGATCTCTCGCACTCCTCTTCATTTGACTTTTTGGGTAAATATTATAAAATAATCATATAAATTATATGTCCTGTATTGAATCTATTCCTTCCAAACCCTGACTACAACAGCTAATTTGTGTAAATTCATTTCTGTCCATTATCACGTATGTGTAGATACATAAAGGAGTGAAATCTATCACTTTATATACTCATGTAGGTAAATGTGTCCTCTAGGACTTTCGCTGGAATCATGAGAAGGAGCAAGTTTTGGTTCAGTAATTTCTCTCTTTTCTATTTACCTTGGCCTAACTCCAGACACCAGAACAAAGCCATTGTAAGAGAAACACTAAGATGTAAAATTTTAATGTGAAGAAGAAACAAATAGAACTAGAAAAGCTACAAGAATGTTGACTACAGCAAAGCATCAGATATCGGACTTTCCCGGTAAGGAAGGCAACAATAAAGACAAGTATAAAATTATTTTTGCATAATTTTACATAGGCACATATGGGTACCTACAAATGTACCCACATATTTATACACTGACTCACATAATTCAAATATGTAAACATGAAATACACATTCTAATGGAATTCTACCCTTCGTTAGCACTCTGGCTGACTTCTGCTTTAATCTTCATGCGATTATTCCAGATACTCTCTTCACTCATCTCTTCTTTATCCACATTTCCCTCTTCTTAGCGTCTTCAGTTCTTCTCATTACGTCCTTCTACCACCCTTTAAGATACTCTTCACTCTTCATTGTTTCCAGAGACTCACAGGCAGAACTGTGTGTGACCATGAGCCTGACACTGATCCCATCCCTCCCTGTTCTTCGAAGATAATTCCTTTACTGCAGGCAGAGCTCTCTGACCTATCCCTCTATCTACACAAAGAACACATGAATGTGGTCTGCTCTGGTATAGCTGTCAACTCCATACACAGCCCCGTAGCACTTTCTGCATGTTGAGGAATGGACAGAACCCTCACCCTCACTTCTCACATTCTGTATACAGTGGTCGGCCCGGCATTGTCAGGTGTTCTTACTTGTGCGTAGCTCTTGTGGTTCCTAGAGATTTTCACTGGAGAATCATTTCATATTCCATGAATGATTTGACTTATTATTACCTTCACTACAGCACGTGCTACTCTATTTTCAACTTTAAGTATTGTTTTGTTTATATGCATGCATGAAAATGGCTATGCTATCATATTTATACATATGCTGATATTGGAAACAATTCAATGATGAGCTATGTTTAAACTTTTTTTTTTTTTTGGTACCAGAAATAGAACATGGGTCCCTGTGCTTGCAAGGCAGGTGGTAGAACCACTGAGCTAAATCCCCGGCCCTGTTTTAACTTTATAAAGAACACACACACACACACACACACACACACACACACACACACACACA
>NW_022900928.1:24557630-24562722 GCF_012274545.1 Fukomys damarensis
AACACACACACACACACACACACACACACACACACACACACACACAAAGAACACACAGACATTAAAATTGATTGGTTATAGAATTCAAAGTATGGAGAAAAATCATGAGGTTTTCATTAAAAAACAGCACCCTCTGAGAAGAATCAAATTTGTCATTCATCCACAGCACGCAATAATATCCAAAAAGAAAGTTAGTAATTTCACTGATTTTCTTACTTTTTCTCAACCATTTTATCAGCCTTACACTCAATTCAAAAACATAAAACAATCTGGAGAAAAATATGTTCTATTAGTCACAAGAGTCTACTGCATTTCTGCAGGCCTCTGTGCGCTGTGAAAGAGGAAGCACCTAATGGTGTGGGTGCCTTAACATAACATTTTGATTTTGACCCCTGAACAGAAGTTCATTCATATCAGGTGACTGGACTGACTCCAAGCGAGCTATGAAATATCCATTTCTGTGGCTTCCCCAGATCTCACTAAATAAGAAGAGACCTTAATGTGTAAAGACACAAAAGAGGACTTCGAGAACTGCTTCAGAAAGTGACAAGCACAATGGAATAGTGTTTTTGGAAGTGTAGAAAAGTATTTTGAGAGGGATTCATGGCGATATATCTTTTACTGTAATAAAGTTTTCTTAAATTTAAACATTTGCCATATATGTTGATCATATTGCACAGTATCTATGAGCCAAGAAGAGAAACCTAAGGAGAAATGGAATTGGTGGCACTTTAATCTTGAATTTTACTTGCCTTCAAAAATGTGAAAAAATATGTTCCCATTATAAAGCTACCCTGTCTCTGATACTTTATAAGCCCTAGCAAATTAATATAATGGTGAATTGTGTTTGGGAATAATTTCAGTCTGAAAGTGAAGGTGTACATCTAATAATGAGGCCAACAGAAAATTCCACAGTCATAAAGATGAGGATTCATGAAAATTCCTAAACCCTATGGTTATCATAAATGTCACAATTTCTAATTCTGTATGGAAAGGATAAAGTCCAGAAATCTGTATTTTAATAAGCATCATAAAAGACTCTGTTACAGATCCCCTGTGGACTGGGACTGGGATTTGTCAAACTTACTGGTGTGAAGAGTATTAAACCAAAGAAAGACTATTGAAATGTGGCCCCAAGTAGAAGGCTGCAAATTCCAAGGGGATTTTCCAGGTCAATGACTGAAATAAACTTGTGATTGCTTTGGGGATGCTAGTATATTCCTTAATATTTATGAGGTATGATAAAAATATACTATGAATAGTTTAAAAATTATTCCACTGAAAGACACACTGCCGATAATCTGTTTCAAAACATTGTACTCCTCTTCACTTTTAGCACCCTTATCCCATGTTCTTGCCATTTTCTGGAGTGGTTTGGAAAGTCCTCTTTTATGAGTATCTTTACAAAATATGATAAAAATATGGCAAATTTGCTGCTGCCAATTGTCGACCAACAGAAATACACACTCATAAAAGCATTATGGTGGGTCTTTATCCACCTTATTCATGGAATCTGGCAGCATATGAAATATATTCTTCTAAGTCAAAAATGACCATGTATGTTAAATGTTTTGAATCAATTCCGTACATTGAGACAGCCAGGACAGTGTCATTAAAGACCAAAAAAAGACTGCCAGAAAGTTTTCAGGAAGTAAGAAGAAAGATGGGTTAAGTTTCTTTGAAGCAAGGATGAGTATTTTGAGGGGGGACTAATGGCAATGTATCTTTTACTGTAATAAATTTGTTTTAAATTTAAATTTTCAGTGTATGTTTCAGTCGCACCTTTTGTGCTTTTATACATCTGAGAGAGAGCCAATAAGCTGGATAACAAATTATCTAGGTAATGAGAACATTAAAATGGTCCTCTTTCTCTAAAGGGTCTCCATCAGCTTTCATCAAGTCCAAAACTGGATAACTAAATTTCATATCCCTGTATCAGTATATAAAACTTTGTGGGGTTTTGCTGAGGGTGGAAGGCAGGGAGGTGGTCGGAGGGTTAAATCCAGGACCACAAGCTTGCTAAATAGGTGTGATAGCACAGAGAGGCACCTTCAATCCCTCTTTTTCAGTTTTCAGTTAGTAACTTTCCTGTGCAGTAGAACCTCATAACATTTCGCCCATCTAATTATAACTTATCAGCCATTGAACAAATGTTCTTCATTCATCCCTGTTTTCTACTGTCACCTCCTACAGCATCAACTGTTTTAGCTTCCACGTACAAGTGAGATCAAGCAGTATCTGCCCCCTGTGACCACCTGGATTAGTTACTTTCCTTCTTATCAGGACAAAATACCTGACACCCACAATTTAAAGGAGGAAAGCTTTATTTTGGCTCATGTTTCAGTCCATAGTCAGGGGGGCCCCATGGCGAAATGGCATTGCAGAGGGCATGGTGGAGGACAGCTAAGCATGGCATTGTGGATAGGAAGAGAGTGAGGAGGAGGAGGAGCCAGAGAGGGAAGTAAGGCCTTCCAGGCCATACTAACAGTGACATATTTCCTCTGACCAGACCCTGAGTCCCAAAAATCAGACAGCTATTTCCTGCAATCCAATCTCCTTCCAAATACATGAAGTTTGAGGGGCCATTTTAGATCTAAACCATAACAGTACTTTTCTAAAAAGCACTTTGTAAATGTTAGATTTTTAAAATTAATTTTATGGGTATATTTGATGTATATAATATGATGGCATTCATTGTTGGAAATTTGTGCCTTTACATAATACAGCTTGGCTCTTATTTTTTCCCATTCCCCTGCCTTGCCTTCAACCCCTCCTTCCCTATCTACAAGGACTTTTTTTCCATTATTTTTCATTTTCTTATATTAATTCCATTCCCTTCTTTCCTTTCCCCCACCCTCCCATTTCCCCTTCTCCTTTGGCCCTTTTTTCTACCTATTTCACATTATCTATTATACCTTTTAGTTCTTATTGTAAATATCAGATCTGATTGACTATGCCTAACACACCATTACAGTCAATGTACATAAATGATCGTTGAGCTACATCACACATAAAATATAACAGCTCTCTCTCTCTGCTGTCCTGAAGGTGTGGAATTTCTTCAAAGGTGTCCTCACCTCTTTCAGCAGTAGTTATAAGTTCACGTTACTCTGGGCTTCCCATCCAGGTATCTCACAAGACCTCTCTCCTCTTCTCTTAGTCCCTCACCCCTAGAGTCTGAGGTGATGAGGCCCAGGGGTCCAGTCCTAGTGGGGAATGGACTGAAGATCTGAGAATGGATCTCAGAGGTGCTTCAGGCAGCTGTATAAAATTCAGAGATTTAAACATCCACCCTTTATACCTCCCACGGCCTCTAGCCTCAGGCTTCCTTCTTCCTGTTGTGAGCTAGAGCTTCTGCACACAGTCTTGCTTTGCTTCAGTTCAGTAGGCAGGCTTTTGGTGCTTGGTTGTGCAGCCAAGAAGAGATGCCTGAAGTCTTAGCCTGAGCTTTGGAGGGTGTGGAGAGAGAAAGGCCTTTAATCATTAAATTTCAGAGGATGATGGCTGAAGGTGAAAACTGCTGGAGTCGGATGTTGCTGACTCCATGGGTCCTCGGGTCTCAACAGTAGCTCAGCTTTCTCGCATCCATTCACTTCCTCCATTACCAGCCCAAAGAGTGGCCTCCTCTGTGGTTGATGAGACCCAGGGACACAAGCCAGCTGGATGGGAAAAGCCAAGGTGCAGAAATGAAATGAACTCATTTATTAAGGGTTCAACCTCTACGCGTTATCCTCAAGGATGAGGTAAGTAGAATCACCAGTTACTTTGAAGAAGTAAAGTGGTAGTGAGGTAGAAAAATCTGACCCTTTGGAAGAAGAGCTTTTCTATCATGTAAAATAATATTTCCCAGGTGACCATAGAATATGAAAAATTGAATTAGATGCCATTAAACTTGCACAAATCCTTTTGGAAAAATCTCTGAGAAGAGCAACTGGACAGGAAGACCATGCACTGAATCTGCCTACCATCTCCCCCTCTGCCCTAAGTAATTGCATGATTAGTGGTCAGAAACAAACAAACATTCCCTTCAACTTTTTAAAAATTAATTTTATTGATACATTTTAGGTATACAATATAATGACATTCATCACTGGAAATTTTTACCTTTGCATAGTATATCTTAGTTCTTATTTTTTCCCCATTCCCCTGCCCTCCCTTCAACCCCTCCTCCCCTCCCTATTTACAAAAACTTTGCTTACATTTTTTTCATTTTTCTCATATTAATTCCATTCCCTTCTTTCCTTTCCCCAATCCCTCCAACTTCCCCTTCCCCTTTGGGCCTTTTCTTCCTATTTCAAAATATCTGTTATGCCTTTTGATCCTTATTTACACTTTCAGTTTCTCACACTAGAAAAACCATTTGGTATTTACACACTTCTCTCCTTTTATTTCCTCTCTGATTCCTCTTCTGTCTTTATCCCTTACAACCGGAAGCTCAATTTCCAAATTAAAGAGAGCATCTCTTCAGCTTACCACAAACCAAAGTTTGGAACAAAAGACTCTTCATCTTTCTAACCTTTGTCATTTAACATCCATCTACTTCAGGCTATATAAACAGGTGCCTAGTTTTTTTCCTATTGTTCATATGATCTTTGGAGCTCGAGAAATTTAAATTTGAATTCTCTCTTAGCCACTGATTTACTGTATGACTTTAGGCATATTATCAAATTCCCTAAACTTCTCTTTCCACACCTGCAAATTGAGGAGATGACAGTAAGTTGCAAGGTTTTTCTAAGATCTTTTGCAGTTACTTTTTGCAATGGCTTTGGCATAGAACCTTGTAAATAGTAAATAGTAGATATTCATCAGAAATTATTTCCTCTTTACCACCATGCTTTAGTCTAAAACATTTTTCTGCTTTGGTTTGATGAGTTCTATTATTAATGCCTCTCCCTAACAGTAAGTTTATCAAGTTCTTCTGAATTCATTATCACGAAGAATGTCATAACCACTGGTCATGGAAATACCAGAAACTGAGGAACAGAGTGCAATAGGTCAACTGAATTTCAAGTGAACAGTGAGCTACTAATACTGGTTACTAATATCACTGGCATTTGGAGTGAGAGAAAAGACTTTTTGGAGATATATACAT
>NW_022900928.1:24564356-24617106 GCF_012274545.1 Fukomys damarensis
GGCCTGTGCAGACATCAAGGCCAATAGCATCTATGGCATGTTTGTCATTGTTTCCACGGTGGGTGTGGACTCACTGCTCATCCTCCTCTCCTATGCCCTGATCCTGCATACTGTGCTATCCATCGCCTCCAAGGCTGACAGATTCAAAGCTCTTAACACTTGTGTTTCCCACATCTGTGCTGTCCTTCTCTTCTACACTCCCATGATTGGCTTGTCTGTCATTCATCGCTTTGGGAAGCAGGCATCTCATCTGATCCAGGTGGTCATGGGCTTCGTGTATCTTCTAGTTCCTCCTGTGATGAACCCCATTGTCTATGGTGTGAAGACCAAACAGATCCGAGATCGGGTAACCCATGCCTTTTGTCACTAAAGTGGTCAAGTCTTGCAGATGCTGCCTTCTTAAATGTACTCTTAGTTACCTGTCTTTACAATGCATGTGTAAAATAGAGCAGACATGTTTTTTACTCAATAAACACACAATAAAAAATCTTGTCACTCCCCATGAAGAAATAGAATCTATTTCTTCAACTACTATAACCAAAGCTTGTAACTGCCTCAATGAATTGAAGGTTGCGGAAATGACCCTGTTTGTCTTCTGTGTAAGGCGCCACCCCTTCTCTCCCTCTCTTCCCCCATATATTCCATCTCCATTTTTGTCTCATTCATTGCTGCTTTTCGAAGCCAGCTACCATACTGATAGGAAGCCTAGACCTAATGGAGAAACCCAACCACCAGCAAGGGAACAAACCTTCACAGTACTCCACCCCCTTTTCACAGCCTTTCAAATGGTCACTCAGTGAAGCAATCAATTCTACTGTGGACCCCACCCAAATGAAGATTTGTGAGATGTGGTCAGAGGGAGATGTGACTGTAGAAGAGAGGCCAAGGAGCTGTAATATAATATTGCTGGCTTTGAAGAAGGAGGAAGGATCCATCTGCCAAGAAATGTGGGTGACTTCTGCAAGCTGGAAAAGCCAAGGAAATTAATTCAGGATTTTCATCTGTTTGTTTGTTTTACCTCCAAAAAGAAACATAAGCATAATAGCTCCTGTTGTGGTTATGCCCCAGGGAGACCCATGTCAGAATTTTAATCTATAGAACTGTAAAATAATAAATTTCTAATGTTTTAAGCTACTAAATTTATGATACATTGTAATTCGTTGATTCAAAACTGATATAACACTGTTGACAGAAAACTCACAACAAACTAAAGTTTAGGTGTAAGTTGAGTAACAGCAAGTTGGATTTATACTGTTCTATTAAAGAGCTAGAAAGAGAATATTGATAGGAGAAGCAGGAAAGAAAAATAAATGTTAAATGATGAAAAGCCTTTGTGCATGTCCAGAGCCTTGCAGTTATAATTTGCTATCAAATACAGCTCTTGAAGGATTTTAAGTGTGTTGAATTTGCAATTATGAGAGTGAAATTGTTTTTCTCAATGTGCAGGATGATTGAGAACCATGGAGAAGTTCTGAATACAAACAAGATAAAAACCAATGGGTGAAAATCCCATTAGAGGGGGTGAAAGGAGGGCAGGGACAAGGGGAAAAAACGAGAACCAAGACCCATCATGTAGAGGTACAAGATCCCAACAATGAATGTAACTGTACTGTACCCCTAAAGTGTACCAATAAACTCAATTAAAGCTGAAAAAAAAAGAAATATATCTTAGAAAGCTTGGATCTTTACTGTTTAATGCCCAAATCCTGTTCAAAATACAAATTTACTAAAGGTGTAGGGAAAGTGGGAATAGTAGGGAAAATGTAATAAGGGAAAAAGATATGAGAAAATGGAAATAAAGTGTTTGTAAATGGGGAGGGGAGGAGGGGCTGAAGGGAGGTCAGGAACAAGGAGAAAAAATGAGAACAAGACCTGTCATGTAAAGGTACAAGATCCCAATAATGAATGTAACTGTACTGTATACCTAAAATGTACCAATAAACTCAATAAACGAAAAAAATCTAAACAAGAAAAAATATGAATTTACTTCTGCTTCTACATCCAAGCCTGTGTCACCACACCCAGATATGCCAAGCACAGGAACCTAATAACCTCAATGAATATAAATCATATGTGTCATGAACATGAGCTAAGATTATTAATATCAACAAAAATGAAAATGGGGAAAAGAAGCTTACATGAGGGGGGAGGGAGGTGGAAGGGGAAGAGGATTAAAAGAAAAGAAGAAATGAACTGTATCATGTATGTATATCTACTCTCCAAAATAAATGCAAATTTCATTTACTACAAGCATGTACTAATAGAAAATCTAACTTTAAAAAATATATTAGAAGAGCTGCATTTTGTTTGAAAGGCACAGGAAAATACTATAAAGGAAATATTAAGCAGTAAAATCAGAGTTTAAAATAACTTCTTAGTCATCTAGTGGAACTTGTGAATTTCCTAAAATTTACATGTTTATTTTATAGCAACAAAAATAACAGCAGAAACTAAATGTTTTTGTTCTCTCTCTGCCTATCCCCAAAGTCAAAGCTTCACTGCATGATTATTTCACTGTCCCCTATTCATGGTTTCTTCACTTCTCCCAATCACCTTTCAATCAATCTTGCTTGTGGTCTTTAAATCTGATTTATCATGTTAGATGTCTGATTACAGATTCAATGGATTCCTAGTACTTCCTGATACTCTAATACCTGGTTCATTCATTTCATTCAAAGCTGTCACTCAGTATTTGCTGAATTACGTACTCTATTCCTACCAGACCAACATCTTAGGTAGCTGCTATGTGCTCTGCTGTTTTGCCTTTGCTTGATAGTATAGAGATGAAACAATGCAGAGAAAAACTTAGTAAATGCTAATAGAATAATATTATCTCTATTTTCATATTTCCCCCATTCTTAATGGGTATCTCTGATCTAACTATTCCATCACATGAGACTTATTTCATCCCTTCTTTTAAAAAAGTCTATTAAGCCTCTATAAATTATTTCATTTTGCTCCTATTTCTTACATTGTTTAAGTTCCATTTCCAGTTCTATTATAAATTTTCTACTGCTATAGTATTGCATTCTACTCCTGCATCACAGCCCTCAACACACAGGAGATACGTTGAAGTGCTTATTGGTTGATAGTTTATTGCTTATACTGCATGTTAAAGTTTCTATCTCACACATATGTTCAGCAACTTCCCCAGGACCTTCTCACGGATTTGTTTAGTCTTTACACAATACACGATGGGGTTCACCAGTGGTGGGACCAATAAAAACATGTCTGCTATAAGAACTGTCACAAGGGGGCTTCTGCACTTAGCAAAGCGATGTACAGCAGCCAGGGTGATGATAGGCACATAGAAGATGAGCACAGCACAGATGTGGGAGACACAGGTATTTAGGGCCTTCAGCCTCTCTGTTAGAGATGCAATGCTGAGTACGGTCTTCAAGATCAGCATGTAAGACACAACAATTAATGTCAAGTCCAGCAAAGTACAGAGAGCGACGAAGAAGCCATAGATAAAATTGAACTTGTTGTCAGAGCAGGCCAGCTTCATGACGTCCTGATGAAGACAGAATGAGTAAGAAAGGAGATTCTTTTGACAATATATTAATCTCCTCAGAGTAAAAGGGAAGGGAAGTACTAAAATGATGCTCCTAATGCCTAAGATTACTCCCATTTTAGCAACTCTCTGGCTAGTGAGGATAGAACTATATCTCAGGGGATTGTGGATGGCAAGAAAGCGATCCAAAGACATAATTAGAAGTACAGAGGATTCCATGACAGTAAATCCATGAATGAAGAATTCTTGCGCAAAACAGGCATTGGGTGAAATCCCCATGGCATTAAACAAAAAGACCCTCAGCATGGTAGGAAGAGAGGAGAGGGTCAAGCCTATATCAGAGACAGCCAACATAGCAAGGAAATAATACATGGGCTCATGAAGTGAGGACTCTGTCTTTATGACAAAGAGGATGGTGCAGTTGCCCGTGAGAGCTATGAGGTACATGAGGCAGATGGGGATGGAAATCCAAGCGTGGGCATAGTCCAGTCCTGGGATTCCATTCAGAAGAAAAAGCTTCACCTCTGAGTGGTTAAGAACAGGCATGAAGAGTGGAAATGTGAGCTCGTTAGCCAGACCTGAAATCACATCAACAAAAAAAGCATTTGCATTTTTGGATGAAAATCAGTGTTAAAATAGGGAATTATTTCACGTTATGTGCGTGAAAATAGCTGACATATTAATTCACGGCAATTTTGCAAATCTACAATATGCTGTTAAACATGTTCCTATTCTTCCACATAATAAATTAATTTCTCGAAATTTATCCTAAACTGGTATTATTTCACAATTTTTGATCAAATATGCAAAAAGTATCAAAGTAAAGCTGCTTTCTTTGAATCGGTAGAAATACCCAGAGGTTTTTTTCACTGTTTTTTCTAGGTAATCATTTTTGCCGCAATATTCTTGAATTTCATGGATGAAAGTTTCAAATAATAGTTTAATATAATTCTCACCAGAAATACTTGATAAGCATTAAGTGATAGAAAGTAAATTCATGAACTAATTTCTCCTAAACTTAAGAGGAGGTGAGTGGTTATTATGCATACACCATTGAAGAGCAAATACATGTATTCTATTAAGAGTTGTATAAAAGTGAACAGAACACTTTGTGTATGTACTTGCCATTTCTTTGATTGGCTTCAAGTTCTTTAACTTATATGAATTCATTTTAACTTGTAAAATTAATACAATCTAAGTAGATCTTTTTCTGCATTGAGTTTATTGGTATATTTTAGGTATACAGTACAGTTACATTCATCATTGGAAACTTGTACCTTTACATGACAGGTCATGGTTCTCATTTTATCCCCAGACCCCTGCCCTCCCTTCACCCCCTCCTCCCTTCCCTATTTACAAACACTTTATTTCCATTTTTTCATTTTCTCTTATTTTTTTTTCTTTTCCAATATTTCCTTTCCCCTACCCTTCCCACTTCCCTTACCTCTTTAGATCCTGATGTTTCTGTACATTTATAGTGTCAAGCTGGCCAGGCCTAGTAAGCAGATCTAAGTGTACTAAGTTACAAACAAATATTGTAAACATTAATATTGATTACGCAATGGTTTCTAACAGAATGTATGTGAGGAATGAAACAGGGAATACACTCTTCTGAGTGAGGTATCTTCATTTCTTTATGTATCTACTTCTGCATTAAATGCAATACTTCCTAGTTTAAGCACTTATGGATAACACTTCAGGTTATCATATTATTTCAAGGTGCAGTTCAAAGCTGAATAATAGAATGATATGCATATTCATATTATGCATCCAGATTGGATTATCTCATCGCTATAACCAACTTGTTAAAGAAATTCTAAACTTAAAAAAAACAAAGAAAAAATATGAGAAAATGAAAATATGGAAACAAAGTCTTTGTAAGTAGGGAAGGGTGGAGGGAATGAAGGGAGGGCAGGATATGGGGAAAAAATGAGAACCAAGACCTGTCATGTAAAGGCACAAGATCCCAATGATGAATGTAACTGTACTGTATACCTAAAATGTACCAATAAATTCAATGAGAAAAACAATTCCAAACCACTCAATTTGTTTTTGAAATTTAAACATCAAAAATCCCCCTACAGAATAAATTAAACATGGTTTTACATATAGGATTTATATTTTGAAGAATTCATCATTTGTATTTTCAGAGGCGAGATATGCAATCTTGGAATTTCTTGCTATGCTTTTAGGTTTCAGTATGACCCAATATTGAACAAATAGTATAAATTACCAGAAATACAAATATCAAGATAAGCAACACAAATTCTCCCCATATTTAGTGTGCCTTCTGAATAAATTCATAAACAAATAAGAATTTTAAAATCAATAATTTTGATTTTGTAAAAATTGTAAAAATGTAAAAGCAAAGATCCATGGAAGAGACTATAGCTACTGTTACAAGTTAACCTCATTCTGGAAATTTCAAACTTCAAATTGCACCAGAAAAAAAAATCATGTCTTCCGCAGCACACATAGGACATACTTGAAATTAATTATATTCCTCTCAATTAAAATTTGAGTATGAGTTAATATTATATTTCATAACTCTTTGGAGGATAACTGAAAAACATTATAAATGAGAAGCATCCCTGAACTAATGCCTTTTACTTTTTCTAAGTAATGCTGAAAAAAATTTGGATGTCCTGTAAATGGAGCTGCATCTGCTAAACTGAAAAAGAAAAATCATTAAACAGTTTGACCACATCTTATTCATTTCCTACCACACAATTCCAAACTCTGGGTAAGTGTACTTCAAAGATGATAACTGTTCTTTCTATTTAACCTACAGACCATACCATCTACCCCACGCATGTGCATGCACACACACACACACACGCATGTGCACACACATATACACCCACAAAGTCACTTCCTTTTCTACATTATAGTCATTTATTAAGACATAGGTTGATTAATAAAACTTTAAGTTTAGGTTTCAAAAGGGATTTTAAGCTCCTTGCACTTACCAGAACTAGACGCTCAAGTCTCTCAAAGAAAAGACCTTTACTTTATATCTACTTACTTCTGTTTTCCTTACTAGTGCAGACCTATGAGAATTAAAAAAATATGTACTCCTCTGGGAACTTCCAGTAAGTTTATATGGAAAAGACTGGGTCTAGGACATTAATGCTTTGGTACACAGATTCCTGTATGAGTTAAGCAACAAATTGTGGGGCAATTGAATGGTAAAGTATAATTTATAAGATGTTTGATATGTGTTCATACAAGTAGAGAAATAAAATTGTAACAAACTAAATGTAATCAAAGCATTTTACACCCAATTTTAAGCCATCACATTTGGCTTTCCTTTACTTCGTTTAATCACTTAAAAAATGAAGAAAGTAATATGCAAATATCAAATGTTCATGAAAGCACTCTATAAATCATAAAATTGTGTACCAGTGATTCCATATATGTTATGATCTACTTTAATAAAATAGTGTTAAATGCATATTGTAAGAAACATTATTATTTATTTTGATGAGAAGATTGAGTGGCATCTACAAAAACTGAAGTTAGTTGCCTATCTTTTATGCTTCTCAAAACAAAAACATACACTTAGTAAGCTAGATATAAAGAACTTCTTCACACTGACAAAAATATTTACTAAAAACCTATAGCTAACATCATTTTTTATAATGAGAAATGCACAGTTTTCACAAGTAACAGTCACAAGACAAGGATGTGCTCTATCACCACATACAAGAAAATAAGAGGCATATTGGTTAAGAAGAAAAAAATTGGGGTTGTTTGCAGGTGACACGACTGTCTATATAGAAAACAAAGAAGAATAGACAAATTCTTCTTGTTTAACTAATAATGGATTTTAGCAAGGTATTATCTTATTAAGTTACAAGGCTAATATTAAAAAAACTAATTGTTTTCCTGTATCAGCAATGAACAAGTGAAATGTTAAATTTTAAATACTACATCATTTGCATTGCTCCCTCAGGATTTACATAATTTATCTATAAACTTAACAAAACATGTGCAAGATTTATATGAAGAAACCCACAAAGCTCTGAAGAAAATTAAAAAAATAATTGAGAGATTTTCATATTCAAGGATCAGAAGAAAATAAAAAATTAATTGAGAGATTTTCATATTCAAGGATCAGAGATTTTCATGTTCAAGGTTGTTAAGTTCTTCCCAACTTCATCAATAGATTCAGTGAAATCTAAGTCAAAGTATAAGCAACTATTTTGAAAATACAAACAAAATGGTTATTATGCTTACACAGAAAGACCAGACTCAGAAAAGCCAATAGAATCCTGAATAGAGAAGAAAAAAGATTATAGAATGGATCCTCCTCAAATTCAAACTTACTAAAGATCTTCAGTAGCCATGACAGGTTTTTATGGGCTAGAGAGTAAATAAATGGACCAACGGCAAGAAATGAGCCTACATAAATATAGTCATTTAATCTTTACCAAAGGATCAAAGACAAAACAATGGAGAAAAAAGTAGTCTTCAATAAGTGTTGCTGTAATAACTGGTCATACACATGCTCAACTAGCAAAAAAGCAAAATAACATTTAGCCCAGAAATTATATTTTTTGCAAAAATTAAAGTGGAATCTCAAAAATAAATGTAAAACATAAGATAACATATGTAAAATCTTGATGACTCTAAATTTAGTGATAAAGTTTTAGAAAGAAAACAAAAGTTGGGATTCATTAAGATTTTATTTTTATCCCTGTAAAAATCACTGATAAGAGAATCAAAAAGCAAGTCATCCACTTTTTTTACAGTTTTTGCTTCCAAACTATGGGATTCACTGCTGAAAGTGTGCTATGTTGTGTTGAGGGATCCACTCTATTAATTTTTTTTCTCATTGAGTTTATTGGTACTTTTTAGATATACAGTACAGTTACATTCATCATTGGGATCTTGTACTTTACATGACAGGTCTTGGTTCTCACTTTCCCCATACCCTTGCCCTCCCTTTACCCACTCCACCCCTATTAATTTTTTTATCTGAGAGAGCATCTCACTAGGTTACCCAAACAAGCCTTGAAATTCTGGACTCAACCTTTTTTGCCTCAGCCTTCTAAGAAGCTTAGTACTACACCACAACATCACTTGTTCTTTCTCATACATGAAAATTGGATATGCATGAAATGCAGAAAGAATATGGATGATCTTGGGGATCTTAGCAAGACAGTGCACCACAGAGGTAGGAGAGAGTAGAGATAAACACACAGACACAAAGATTCTTAGTGAAACAGCATTGATGAAATTTAGGGATCCAATGGCATAAGAAAAACTGAGACAATTTTTCTCTGATGACCAATTCACACACTTTTAACCTTTTAATATTGAAAGGAAGCAGAACATTTAATGGCCTCTTGGACTCTGGAGGTAGTACATTCTAAACTTATATACCAAGCAACCAAAGAAAGAGTAATATTCTGCCTAAGTCAGGCTTGGGACATCAGGCACAACTAGAAATTCACAAAAAGGTGACAGACCCCATAGATATGAATGAACCACTAGTGCGGTTTTGCCTTTCTTCAGCTAATACCTGTAGCCACATGAATGAACTCTTAAGACCAGCTGGTGGAGAAGGAGAAGAGTCAAGCTATTTACTGGATAGATGATTTTCATATACTGAAAATAAACAGTAGATATGACACTGATCCTTTATAACATAGCCGAGAAAGATGATATTTAGAAGAAATTATCTTAATGGACAGATTTTTATTTGATGGGCCTAGTCATTCTTTGGTACATAAAAGAAGTGGCCCAATGTATGAATATACACAAAGGAAACTCACTGAAAAATTAAGGGCTGATTTACCAGTCTCCTAAAAAGAGGGGGAAAATGTTTAAAATACTAGGGGCAAGGAGAGACAAAATGGAATGGGTATGGATCTACAGAATTAAGAACAAAATTCAGAGATCGTTCTATTGTCAATTGGTATTCATCAAATTCTATGCACCATGTAAGAGACCTTAACCATCAAGTAAACATAATGGACCTGACAATTGGAATCAGCTCGTTTCTGACATAAGAAATCTCTACACTGGTGCAATAGACTCCTATGTGAAGCAACCGCAGAGACAGAGATGGACACTTTTCATGGACCCAAAGCATAGATTCTCACTCAACAAGGATGGCCAAAGTTTTATTTATACCATATATAAAATCAGCACTACTTGAAATCAGTGCCAATCACCCAATGTAATATTGCCCCTTCAGTGGAGAATGGCCACTTGATAAAACATTGTCCTAGCACAGAAGAGGAGCAAATCAACTTAGAGGATTTGACACATATGATGGATGCAGGTTTGTTTTTCTTTTGATACTAAGGAGCTTCATATCCAATGTTTACAAAGAATTCAATCCACCACTGTAAGCCCTTAATTTGCATCACTTGGTACAGGGGAAGATTTAGAACAATTGAACAAGGACCACATTACCATGGTCCAATCACATACTGTACCAGATAACTGCCAAATATATTTCAAAATAATTCCTTGACTGTAACAAATAAGGAAATGTAAATCTAAAATAATATGCACATTACTTTGAAGTTAATTCATTTCTTTGTGTCCTCAACCACTTTACCTAATCTCTGAGGTGGGCTGACTTTAATGTGTTCACTTCTCCATATGTTTTGATCCATTCCAGTCTGACCCTTTCCTGGCCTGTGGGCACCAGTGAGTTAAAAGCATGATGTTAAACAAAGCCTGATTCTGGAGCTTTCCAGATTTCTTAATAAAAATTATTTGTTTATGGAAGGAAACAGAGCTTGAGGAATTGGTGTCCCAGGAGAGCAAAACTCAGAGGATTCCTCAAGGGATCTGTAGTCTACAGATTTAACTCTTGGCCAGCAGATATATGGCACTAAAGCTGGGAATGCTCTAGCCAAAACACATTTGTCTCCCTGTTTGGTTAAATGGTAAGTGAAAGTGACCACAGCATAACATTTTCCTTTAATATGCTTTATCTCCTAAAGTGTACCTAAAATATGAATGCTTTAATAACTGGGACTAAGATGGCTCTGAAAATAATGATGATTATAACAGAAGCTTCACATTTTTGATGTAGGAATAGCTTAGATGTGAAAAGGAAGAAAAATTTAAAAATAAGCAAACGTTGATTGCAACAAGAAATTAAAGATTATCTTACATATGTTTGCCTGGCAAGAGAAGCATTTAATTTAGAGACTCATCTATGAAAATTTAAAAGGAATAGGGCCAGGGATTTAGCTCAGTGCTTCCACTGCCTGCCTCACAAGTGCAAGAACCCAAGTTTGATCCCAGGTTAAAAAAAAAAGCAGAAAATTTAAAAGGAACTAAATCTTCTTTCACTTTGAGCCATTATTTGGCACTAGCACTGCTCACCTATCCATAGATCATCTCAGAAATCATCCATTCTTTTTTTTTTTAATACCAAAAATCAAAGTTGGGACATCATGCTTGCCAGGCAAGTGGTGGCACCACTGAGCTAAATCCCTGGCCCTAGAAATCACCCATTCTTAATGCAGGGTTAGACAAAATAGGCAGGCTCAGAACTTTACACAGTAGAGGGATTAGAAAATAGAGCAACTCATCTGACAGAGGAATAAAATTTATCTCCCTAAGCAAAGTATAGAAAAGCAGACATCTCAGGTCCAGAGGCCAGCCTGAGAATAACAGAATCCCAATCACTACACAAGAATGAGAGGAAAAGCCTGTCTTGGAAGAGAAAGTGAGTAAAAGGATGTTATGATTTCAAGTTATGGGAAGAACTTTGGAATAAGGTAAAGAGAAAACCAAGGTATACGCAATATACATTTGGAAAATATGAAACACAAGACAACAGATAAGGTAGTATTTGGCATTCATCAGGAATGGGACAGACCAATATTTCAATTCCAGTTTGTCACTTACTAGTTATTTACATTTTTCTTAATTTAAAAAACAAAATTAACAAGAGTACCTTCCTCATAAAGATGTTCTGATAATTAAGTAAAACTATTACAATAAGGAATATAAGGTACCATCTAAGAGAGAGCACTTCTGAATTTTAATTCTTGTTGTTAAGTAAAAGTTAAGTTTTTCCCTCAAGAAAATCAATTTATTTAAAAATATTTGAATAATATTTCTACATAAGGCACAGTACTGGAGAATAAATGCATGGGAGCCATTTGATCATAACTATTGTTAACAGGAATTTGATTATGTTTAGGACTGATGTAGGGATTTGCCAGCTCTATCCCTCATCCTGATAGTAATTCTACTATTTTACAATCTCTCTTTCATTAATAAGGCCATGAGAGTCTTCAAGTAAATCTATATTTTTAATGCTGAATTACAAGTAGGTCATAGTAAGAGGTCCCCATATTCTGATTTTTCCCCTTAGCTCCCATTTTAAAAATATCTCCCTGCCCTTTTTTCTGCGTGGTCACCTTGCCATGATCCAGGCCATCTCTTACCTTCCTCACATACTGATCTGGCTAAGCAGATATTGATAATGCACCTTCGTCTTTACTGGTTCAGAGTTAGCTCCTTATATTGCATTTGTTGCCAGCTTGTTTTGTGCAATTTTGTCAGAAACGAGCTTGAAAATGACTTTATTTTTTTGTATTTATTTCGTATGATGTCTAGAAAGGTGGAGAACAATATTGGAATTGTATTTTTATATGTATCCCATTTGTTATACTCAAATTGAATTACTGTATTATCTTCTAAATAATACTCATTTAAACTAATGCTAACCAAAAGGAAAACACTGATCACCCACCCAGAGGTAAAAGAGAATTCCAAAGATAAGTTCATTTAAATAAAAATCAATTCCTTTTCATATGATTTCATAAATAACGGTTGAATGTATAGTATTTGCCAACAATTGTTCTTTGTGATGAAAACAGCAAGATCATTATGAGAAAGGCTGTTTTTAATGATCTCACTGGCTACCGTGGAAGGCAGATACATAAACAGAAATCACAGAACCAGAAAGGTTCTGTGATATAATTACAGTACAATAAATTACATTAAGGGTGCATAGACCCTGCTTATAGTGATGGCAAAGGAAGACTTCTAAAAGCAACCTCTTCCTGATCGTCTCACTAGGATTGTTAAAGACCAATATCTGTCCTAAAGGACCTCTGCACTACAGGGGCAAAAGAGTGGCTAATATTGAGGTCGTGACATTACCTCTGCTTTATCCCTTTTGCAGCCATCAGCACCCCTAGAAGGGAATTTGTTCTTAATCATTTGTGAAGTGAAAAGCTTATGGACTTGTTCTGAATCAGCAAAAATCCTCTTACTGAGCCCCATCTTTCAAAGAAATTCTGATATTCTGTTGCCAAGGAAGAAAAATTAGAATGCTTTTTATAACTTGAAGGTTCATTGTCCTTGATAAATTTAATTCAATGAGGAAAAAAACTCTCAATGATGCATGGTGAATTGAATTGTCTGTAAAACAGTTCCACACCTCCAGGGCATCTATTTATGATATTGGGGAGAAAAAGGATCCAGAAAGTACCAGCCCCCCTCATCTCCAGAATAACGTATATTTAACCTTCATGCTAACCATCTCTAACCTGTGGTTCAGTTGACTGGGCCACATTAAACCCAAGAGAGTATACCTTGGATTACATATATTCTTTTATGATATATGAAATGTGTTATTTGTTACATATATTCTATAATACGTTATCCTACAGCAAAGAGGGATTTTCATTTTCATTAGAAGTTAACAGTCAACGATAATGATACTTTTATGTCCTTTCCCTGGACTGTTTCCTTTGGAGATCATTGGAGTAAAATCAGCTTTAGAAGCTTAAAACTATGCCTAAGAATCATTTGTATCAAAAAACTAAAAGTTTAAGAAAGTACTCATCGATCTCTTAAAATATAGTTCTTGCAGTTTCCTTTAAAAAAAATTCAAATTTCTAAATGTCAGTAATCTTATTAGAATCTTATGCATTGTTGCAGAATATTCACACCAATAACTCAATAAAATTAAAAAAAAAATTCAAGACTCACTCTGACCAGACAAAAGGAATTACTGCATAGTTTATTCTGATGACATGCAATTTTTCATTGGCTAGAGGTGGGAAAGAGCAAAAGTTTATAAAAGAGAATTATTGCCCTTCATGAGGGGTTGTTTTGTTTTGTTTTGTTTTGTTTTAATTTGAGGACACAACCTAGGACTGGTCAAGACAATACCTATAGCACTAGTTCTCCTAGATTCTCCTTGGCAGTAAACATTATCTGACTCTTCCATTCTGTTTAGGATGAATGTCTCCTTCATATATTTCTCAATATTGGAGTTTTTCAAATCTGTACTTTATTTCTCTGGAAAATAAAATATTCTAAAAGAAGGGAAATAAACACTCACAGAGTATCATAAATGCTTTGAAAGTGGCTCATCATGCACATTCTCAATTCTTCTGAAATTGAGATCACCACCTTCTTCCTGATTGGAATCCCAGGTCTGGAACATATTCACTTTTGGCTTTCCATCCCCATCTGCCTCATGTACCTGGTGGCCATCCTCGGCAACTGCACCATCCTCTTTGTGATTGGGACTGAGCCCTCACTCCATGCACCCATGTACTATTTCCTTTCCATGTTGGCTGCTTCTGACCTGGGCTTGTCCCTCTCTTCCCTCCCTACTATGCTGAGAATCTTTGTGTTCAATGCCACAGGAATCTCCCCAAATGCCTGCTTTGCTCAGGAATTCTTTATCCATGGATTCACAGACATGGAGTCTTCAGTGCTCCTCATCATGTCTTTTGACCGCTTTTTGGCCATACGCAACCCTTTGAGATATAACTCCATTCTCACTAGTGCCAGAGTAGCCAAAACAGGCCTGGTGTTTTTCATCAAAAGCATACTCTTAGTGCTTCCACTTCCTTTCACTCTGAAAAGATTAACATTCTGCAGGAAAAGCCTACTTTCTCACTCCTACTGCTTCCATCAGGATGTCATGAAATTGGCCTGCTCTGACAACACGGTCAACTTTTTCTATGGTTTCTTTGTTGCCCTCTGCATGATGTCAGACAGTTTGTTCATTGCTGTATCCTATGTGTTCATACTGAAGACTGTGATGGGAATTGGATCCCATAAGGAGCGGCTGAAGGCCCTCAATACCTGTGTCTCTCACATCTGTGCTGTGCTCATTTTCTACCTGCCCATCATTGCTTTAGCCTCCATGCACCGTTTCAGCAAGCACAAGTCTCCAATGGCCATGATCCTCACCGCTGACATATTCTTGTTAGTGCCACCACTGATGAACCCCATTGTATACTGTGTGAAGACAAGGCAAATCCGTCAAAAAGTTCTGAGCAAACTGGGTCTAAAGTAAAGTTGTGGTGAAAATGGGATAGGGTCAACAAGGCCATCAGGGAGGAAAATAAAACCTGTCTAAGTAAATGCTATCAATGATTGATTATCTTCCTTAATCATCTTTATATTCAGTACAACCTATTGTCCAGGACGGTGCTTGAGTTTGGAAATCTCAGACTGGCATGGACATTGATAAGGACAGTTATACACTGGGAAATAAATCACTGATAAAGGCATTTTAGTTACACTGTTTCCAGCACAAACATTTATGTATTGTATATGGAAATAAATCCTGACTCCTTGAAGACAATAAATAACAAAAAAGTGGAAGGATAAGGTATATTATGACATTCTAGTTGCTTGATTTTCTTTCTCTTAGGTATGTTGTGTTCTTTGAGGGACATCACATAATTTTGTAGGAATTCTTGATTTCCCATGTGGGTGAAAGAAGTCTATTGCCAGTTATAGTGAGTTAGAAATCTTCTCCTTTTGCTTTTCCCTTAGTAATCAAATTGGGATTACCTGTATTTCTTTTACCTTAGAGCTTTTATACTCCTGAATTTTGATGATAAACTCATCTATAACACTTTTTTTAAAACTTTTTTCTTTAAAATATTCAAGGGATCCAAGAAGTAGCATCTGCTATATGGAGAAAGAAGGATTGTTGTGTTACTGGTAAGAAGTAGGAAGGACAATAACATGTATATGTTAATTTTTAAGGACTTGCAATCCTGATTATGTGCTATTAAATGTCTCATAAATTCATGTTTTTGTGGTTGTTCGAATATTGGGCATTTTACATTATGATGTAGCCATTTACACTAAACAAGCTAGAAATAATTTTGAACTGGTAAAAATATCTATGCATTATGTAATATAAAGCCATGTACATGCATGTATTGCTTCATATTTTAAAAAGATAAACAGTCAACTAATGATGATTAGGTTCCTCAAATGACTTTTTATAAAATTCATTTGTTTCTGGTTTGTTTTTTATTTGGTACAATATATTGCTAGACAAAGCTATAAGGAATAGTATTTAGAATAAGCTAATACTTAAAATTTTGTACAGGAATTGAGCGAAAACTATTGTTAATATATTTGAATGTTTTATTACTTGCATAAATAAACAAACAATGTTAACATCTGTTCCAAAGGACAATTTTGAAAAAGTTATTCTCTGTTGGCTAACTAATCTTATGTTTTGTGTTCCCAGGTGAATTTAAATATATTCTTATGTTCGATAGTTTACCGAGAGTAGATAACTACCAAATATGGGAAGGAAGGTTTGTTTGGTACCAGGGATTGAACCCCGGTCCTTGCACTTACAAGGCAGGTGGTGGAACTACGGAGCTAAATCCCCAGTCCTGGGAAGGAAGGAATGTACTTACTTTCCCCTTCTTGGTTCTTTGTTAATGAGCCCAAATGTTCATTAATTAAATATTATAATACTTAGTTCACATGTCTGTTCCTGCTGGTATTTTTTTGTTCTTCTTATTATTGTTTCCACAAAATTTGCATAAACTATTTATTTACATATTTCCATTATTTGCATAGTGCTTATAAACTGACATGTGGCTAGTAGACCAACACATTTCCCAACTTATTCAGAAGGGGTGGATTAGAACCAAAAAAAAAAAAAACCTACTTTAATAGCCTAAAACATGATAATAAATTACAAGGGCAGGGGGATTTTGCTCAATGGTTCTGGTGCCTGCCTAGCAAGTACAAGGACCCGAGTTGAATCCCCAGTACCAAAAAGAAAAAAAATTACAAGGGCAGTGAACATCTGGAATAATAGAAAACCCCACTGTTAAAATCAGTGAGGAGTAACTAATAATTTTTAGTCAGTGAAGCTGCCCTCAAAAAATGGTTGTGTCCTATTAACCTATTGAAGAAGTAAATATGAGCATGAAATAAACAAGAATGTCTATGTCCCTTTTAGTGTTCACCTAAAATTCAGAAATTCAAATCTGTGTCAGGCATGGCTAAGTCATAACAAGACAATAAATATTTTTTCTGGATCAGAAGAGTGAATTAAAGTTTCTTTTAAATCTCAGTTTTTATATAGATTTTATAATATCCCATTAAGTTTAGAATCACATTCTTTTACATACCAAAATAATTATGAAAATGGAATATACTCGAAATTATGGCACATAAATAAATAAAATCTGAGCTTAAAGTCAATATAATAATCATAACATTTATTAAACATATAAAGTTGTCTAATTTTCTCGATAAATTAATGAACAGAAGAAGCAAAAAGAAAAAACACTTCAGTGCACAATACAGATGGGCAAACAACACACAAGTAAGGAATATCAGAACATAGAGAAAAATAAATCCATTAGTCAAATAGCACTGGTGAAATAATTCTGGTAGAATAATATTTTAAATATTATGTTTTGCAAGTGATATTGTGTGACACATATAAGTAATTTAAAATAAGAACTGAATAGAAAGATGGCTCTAAACTTTACTTAAATATAATATATAAATAGTATTTGAATGGGAACAATTTTCTGAGGAAGTAACAAGAGAAAGGTATGTAAAAATGCAATTTCTTAAGTGAATGATCTTCATATAATTATAATTTGGAAACCAGTAGGAATAGGATGTATTCAATGTTAAAAAACTGCAAGGCATTGAGCTGTTTACTTTTCATAACAACATTACCTTTCCCAAGACCATGAGAAAATAGATTTGATTACCTCCTCTCATTCTGTACATTAGAAAATAAAGTTTTCCAAAGCATTAAACAACTTTCTAAATATGTAGAGCTTTAAAGTTTTCAGAGATTGACTATAAATCCTGACTATATGATTCTGAATCCTAAAATTCGGGCACTAATAGATTCAAAATTATTTTACTTCCTCCAAAATTTAATAATTTATATTTCTAGGAATCTAAGAATATAGTAAGTGGTGTTATCAAATATTATTTATATGAATATATGTCAAGAGTTACTGCTGGAGATTGAGCTCAGTGGTTCCAGCACCTGCCTGAGTTCAACCCCTGGTACCAAAAAAAAAAATGGTACTGAAATGTTAAATAATAGTAAATAGTAATATAAACTATGATATAAATATCATTCTATATATTTCACCCATGCAACCCAACATTAACAACAAAGTGATATTTCCTAGGCGATATATCAAGTGTTAAGAATTAAATAGAATATATGTATGGTTCTGATATCAAGCATCCTACAGAAGTAGGGAGAACAAATAAACTATTATATTCACTGAATAAAGTATGGTAAGTTTAAGCACACATACAAAGAATGATAAATTATATATTTTGAAGGAGAATTAAAATTTTTCTTGAGGAAGGGAAGTCTAATATAAAAAATTATGACTTCATAGAAATATTAACAATCACAAAAAAGGAAAATATAACAAGTATACACTGTTATCTCTATTGAAAATATATATGTATGTGTATCTATACATTTACATGGTAAAAAAAATGAGCAAGTCAAAAATAAAAAAAAATTTAAAGATCAACTCACACATAATCTTTTATCAGTAGAATTGTAAATAATCTTTATCTTTTTAAATGCTCTTTTATATTTCTTCATATATTCACAAACTTTAATTATATATACTAATGTGACAGAATTAGAAAAAAACTCAAATACATTATATATATGACTGGAAATCACAGCAAAAAACACATTACTGTCATATTTACAATTTCCACCACAGAGATAAAGTACATCAATAAAAATGTTCTTGGTATGGAGTAGTCAGGTTACATGTTGAGCAACTTACTAGAAGCACATTTGGTGTAATAGAAGACTAACTAACAGAAATAAGGCAAACTGCTTTACATACTGACCATCATAAAAAGAAGAGTTGTTGCACCTTCCCACAAGTGATCATCTAAAACCCTTGAAATTCAGAACTTTTTATTGTTTAAAAAATGCCTTACAGTCTTTGAAGCATTGTTTTGTAGTCAAACACAGTGATATTTCTGAAATATAACGTGAACATTCACATAATGTAGAACAAATAATGACCACAAGTATATTTACCTCAGTTCAATTTAGGGTTATCTGGACAATTCACTTTGACACTAAACTACAAAAAGAAAATCTTTTAAAATAATTTTTCTAAGTGCTCTTAAATTTTTGAACTGTTAGTAGGGAAGAATAGATCTATAAAAGAAAACTTTTAAGATCCTCAAATAAAGCAACACAGTGTCAAAGATCTTGTGAGCGCTGATGAAGGTAGCCGGGAAGCTCAGGTGAGGCAACACCACTGGGTGGCGCTGTCTGAGGAAAAGGGTCTTGTTCCCAGCACACACTTCGTCTCCACTGCTGCTGCGCAAGCCCTCTTCTTTCATCCAGCACAGATGTCTGGATCAAAACCAGGAACAGTGAAAAACTGTGTTTGGAATTGTATACCATTACTGGAGTCCTCAGATAATGCCAACTTCAGCACTTCTAACATGCCCAACTGTGTGCCGGTCTTCTCCGACACACCCACTCCTCAAGTTCTGGCCTAAAACTGTCTCTTATGAATAATCCGAGGGCTGTAGTTTCATTCTGGAACTACTAACAGTATGTCAGTCTAAAACAGAAATCTTCTTTCCTTTATCCCTTTTCTACAGAAAATGTTAGAAACTAGGTGTGTGTTGGAACTACAACTTTTCTATAATAGTTGTGTTTTCTTTTTTTAGTGGGGTGGTCCTTGTAAAGAGGTCAAAACCAAAGAAACATTTGTTTGAAAACAATATGAGAAGAGAAACTTGAAATACAAAACACCAAATTGTGGTATAATAAATTTCAAAGATTTCTCATAAAGTGCACAAAACCAAAAGAGATTTTGGCAATAGTGTTTGATATGGAGACTGGAAAACTGAAATTTATTTCCAACTGTACTACCTTGTGGGTTGGTCATTGTATTGGTTTTTCTCCATTTAAAATCATGATTTCTGCCACATAATTTGGATGTTTGTATAACACCAGTGGCACATCTAAAGGAAAAATTGCACACATTATTTAATTATGAAAAATATGTGACTATTGTTGGTAAGAATTCGATAAGAAGGTATTATCCTTTTAGCAAAACAGGCTCACAAAGCTTTCAGTGTTTCATCAGAACAATTCAAATGGTCAGAAAACTTCTATAAATGAAGCAGTGTGGGGCTGGTAATATTTCCTATCTACCAAGGAGTAGAAGCTTAGTAAAGGGGAGGAAGGAAGGGACTTAAATTACTGCTTGGTATGCTGTGGTCAGATAACAATTATCCTGAGTGTACATAACACTTCATAAATATATAGAGAAGGAAATGTACAGGATTCTGTCTAATGCCTTGTCAATTCTATAGCTGTTATTTCTTCACAAAGTAAATACTTTTAATAAAGATATTGTCAAGATTTCTAAACAGCACAAAGTTATCCTGCAATTCTACAATGACAAGTACAATGTGGCTGGAAGGTGTAAGGCAGGTGTAAACCAGCAGGTGTGTTTAGACAAAAGCTACAGTCCCAAGGCCAAGTCAGCACTGAAAAATAGCTATGGTATCAGAATCAGAAATGTATTAGGATATTTAGGTGAGGTAAACTAACAAAAGGTAATGTGTAATTTTATATTGAACCTACTGGAAGAATACAAAAATAGCGATTAGAACTGTAAAAGTATCTGTTGCTACAAAATAAATTGATTAAGAAGACATAGAATTACAGCCTGTACCTCTCTCTAGAAGTGACTCTAAGAACCAAAAACCAAGTTCAAGATTTTCTGAGTTTCCAATTACAAATTTCTACATGTGTGCCTTTGCACACCTATGCAACTTTTCCTTTCACCAGCTCAAGGAAAAGTCTTCATTGTCCCCCAAGAAAAAAAAATTTGATCTCAGGAGGAAAACATCTTACTCAATTGAATGTAAAATAAAATTATTATAATCTATCAAAGAATTGTTGCTTTAAAGTAGATGTATTGTCCCACTCAATTAAAATGATCTCACTATACTCCATGTATTTGTTTTGAAATTTTGAGATACATATCATCAATTTAGTTGGCTTGGAACTGCAGATTTTTTAAAATTTTCATAAACTCAAGGAAACATTCTCTACTTCTCACTCCTATAATCAAATTGGAACTGCCCCGGACCCCAAAATGTCTGTGCATGACACTGTCCCAAATCCCTTCCCTATTTAACCATAATTTATGTGCTATAACTTATCCCCCTTCCATTCCACCTTCCCCAAAGTCCCCTCACTTTGGCACCCCTTAAACTTTTGAACTGGAACATCCGTGTCATGGCCTGGCGGATCACCTTGGTCTTCAAGCTGTAAATGATGGGGTTCAGTACAGGTGGTAATAGCAGGTAAATATTGGCCAAAGTACTGCAGATCACTCTTGGAGTAGAACTGAAAAGACGGTGGGCTAAAGACAGGCTGATCATTGGCACATAGAAAACTGTAACAGCACAGATGTGACAGACACAAGTGCTGAGGGCTTTTTGTTGCTTCTTGGGGGCCACAGTGCTCAGAACAGTTCGGAGGATCAAGATATAGGAGAAAAGAATGAACAATAAGTCAGTGCCATTCAAGTAGAGCTGAAGAAACATCCCCCAAAAAGTTCCAAGCAAAGTCTTGGAATACGAGAATTTGATCACATCTGGGTAGTAACAAAATGGGTGTGAAAGTTCTTGGCCTCCATGGAAAGGCTCATTGATCAAGGCTACCAAACAGGGGGAAGAGAAAATTACTTGCCTTATGCACACAGTTAGTGCAATCACCACGCTCATCGTGTCTGTGAGGATGACAGCATACTTAAGTGGGTTACAGATAGCCATGAAGCGGTCAAAGGCCATGGCTACCAACACAGAGGACTCCAGGAAGGAGAAGGTGTGCACAAGGAACATCTGAATGAGACAAGCTTTAATGCTGATTTCCTGGGCTTGAAACCAGAGAACCCTAAGCACAGTGGGAAGGGTTGTGATGGTCAGACATAGGTCAACGGCTGAGAGCATGGAGAGGAAATAGTACATGGGTTTGTGGAGACTCCGCTCAGTAATGATGATGAACAAGATCATGCTGTTTCCCAAGAAGGCAACGGTGTAGAGGCAGCAGACAGGAATGGAGATCCAAACATGAACAAGTTCCAGGCCAGGGAAGGCAGTGAGGAGAAAGTTGGAGGAGGAGGATGTAGTGTTGTTGAAAATTACCATGGTGAGTGGAAGTCACACCTTGAAAAGAAAAATGTAACAATGCCAATATTTATTGTTTGATTTTTTGTAAATGCTTTCTTTAAATACTTCTTTTAAATGCTTCCCTTTTCTTTTTACTTTCTTTAAATCCGCAAATCACGCAAGTGTGGCTCTTTATTCAAAACTTTGGACCTACTTACTGCATGTGATTAGAACTATCCCATATTTCCCCAGTGTCTTAGATTTTTCTTGTTAGACTCTGGCCCATTTTGCTTTCTCTGGTTTATAAGCATTTCCAGATCATAACCATCTACTCCTTAGGCTCATTCCAACATTATTTTCCAGACTAGTCTTGGCTTCAAAAAAGAAATGCTTATAGAATTACGTTTCACATACACACACATTCCAACAGAGCAGCTTGCACAATTACAATCCAATGGGACTTTTGATTACATCTCCAAGCTATATAAGTTTCTCCAGAAATAATGGAGAAGCACATAAGAGCCACTCTGGATGGACACCTGTCTGATCATACTCCACGTGTCCTTGTTGGAAGCAGGAAAGATTACTGCATCAGAGGAATCCTTGTACCCGAATCAAGGGCTATCACTTCCTTTTAATGTCAGGCATTTATTTCATTTCCTGTAGAGAAATAATTTCAGTAATTCTGTGGTTCCTTCCTCCCTCCCTCCCTTCCTCCCTCCTTCACATATTTGAGAGATGTGGATTCACTGCATCCTTTGTTTTTGTTTCTCTGGATGGTTTTCCAAGCTACTGAAATAACTAGGGCCTATTATTTTCTCCATCTTACACTCTGGGGTTCTGTTCCCACTCTTCACCTCATGCCACAAAATGAAATGTTAGGTGGTTCATGAGAGTCTCTTACTCTGTGATACCTAACCAGGAAACTCTGTGCAATATAAAATTTACTAACTCTCCTCCTATATTACTTCATGCATGTTTCTATAATATTCTGTATTCTTAGTGGATCATATTTCTATGTCCCACTAGGATGTTCAATGGAATAAAAACATATGTTACTCCTCATTGTCCCCAAAGGCACACACACGATTGGCATTTTATACATATTGCTATACGTTTAAAAGATACGGGATGAAGAAACAGGTAAACACTAGATGAGGGATACTGAATAGTTTCTCTGGTGTGAATAAACTATAATAGTACATGAGATCCTAATGAGATAATGGACCATGTGAAATAGGAAGAAAAGGGCTAAAGGTGTAGGGAAAGTGGGAAGGGTAGGGGAAAGGTAATCAGGGAAAGGGAAAAAATATGAGAAAATGAAAAAATGGAAATAAATTGTTTGTAAATGGAGAGGAGGGGTGAAGGGAGGGCAGGGACAAGGGGAAAAAATGAGAAGCAAGACCTGTCATGTAAAGGTACAAGGTCCCAATGATGAATGTAACTGTACTGTATACCTAAAATGTACTAATAAACTCAATGAGAAAAAAAAAAAGACTAGATGAGAGAAATATAAGTAAGCCTGAATGCTTTGAAAAAACGAGGCACTGGGAAATCACTTCCCTACACATTACAGAGTGACACAGTGTAAGTAGAAGAAGAAAGAGTGGATAATAAGAGGAAAAAATAATATTCTTTGTGTGTGTCTTACATTTCACTAATCTCATTATACACCCTTCTATATAATCCTAGGAAAAGTCTGCGAGGGCTATTTTCTCTTGTTTTAAAGAAAACAATGGAGCAAATTTATTTATATCTAAGGCAAATAGATATCGATTCAAAATTCAAAGCCATATTTACTAAATCCTAATTCCCTTATATTTTACTAAACTTCAAATCATCAGAGGCCGGCCCTCTGAGATCATCTATATGGCTGTACGTCGTGACATTCTTCCTTTAAATAAAAATATAATATATTGTATTACATATCTACATGATATCGAGGAGAGATAGAAATGAATATTGACAGGAGTAGGAACTATGTCTTCATGACGCACAATATTTGAAGAATCCAAATTTACTCGAAAATATGTGTGAGTCTGCAAATGTCTGCACTGCATGTGTTCCAGTGTGCTGGGGTATGGAAAGGGAGTTTGGAATAGAAAAATCATTTTTAAGGAGAGTACAGATGAAGCAGATATTAATTATCTCCTGTTCTTTGAATAATGTCTCATGAAAGAGAAAAATACCACGGTATGATGTGATGTCAATGGAACAGAGGTTATGGCTCTTTTTGCTGCTGGGGAATGTACGCCCTACGGGATTGACCAATGCAGACAAAGGGAAGAGACGAGGATGTTCGCTCTATAAACTCATTCACTCTGGAGCCAACATGCAGTGCCTAAGTTCATCAAGCCTCCCATACATTGCCCACTAGCCAGAAAAAAAAATGGACTAGTGCTCTCTGATTTCAGGTACCAGACTCCTTCTTACTGGCCTGGCAGAAGGTAACATCTGCTCATAAGTATTCAGAAGGCTATTCACACATAAAGACTCGAATGAGACCCACACAATTCTGTACCTCAGTGATTCAAAAGTTAACATCCCCACTTTCTGGCATCAATAATGATATAGTCTCATCCTCATATTTGCCAACCTCTGCTTTCTATCCATTTGTCAACATTTAATTCTATTTCTCCATGATCCAGAACCTGCTCTGACAAACCTAGGATGCATTAAACTGAAATTTTCCTTTTCTAAATCTTTATACTACTTAGTGCTTGGACATTTAATTTAATTCCCAGTAGGGAGGCAGAGCTGATACTAATATTCAGATAGGCAAGTACCATCTCCTTTTTCTGCTTAGAATGTGAGATCCTTGGAAGTTTGGTTATATATGTTTTTTCATGCCTGAATGCTACCTAATAAAGCAAGCTCTGGAAGAACAGAAAGCTTCAGTTAATTGTCCGTTGACCAGTCATAGTCGTAGGAAGAGGGTTCTAAATCTTATCTCCTTTTCTATTTCCTCTTTATTTCCCCCTCTGTGTTCTATTAGTTTGTGCCAATTTCTTCCTGAACCGCTTACTCCCCTCCCTCTATTTACGAGCCACCTTACTCAAAACTTTTCATCCTTCATTCTTTCGAGTCCTTCTGTCTTCATGCATTTGTCATTCTTTAGTTCTTTCCTTCCAATTCCTACCTGTACACACAATCTCCTTACCTGGTCACATCAGCACGAAATACCACCAACTTCTCTCAGCCACATAACAGAGTAGTAACTAAACAAGCTCCCAAGTGGGGGCTTTATATGCAGCCTACTAGAGTCAGTAGGCAATTCGAAGTCTTCTTGATTAGTTAGATGTACCGACTAGAGCAAGAGTGATGGGGCCCATAAGAATATGTTCCACTACAATATCTCAGAATCAGCTTCAAACCCTGCTTCCAGGCTCAAGTAAAACCCATCTATCAGGACCTAGGAGCAGAACCTTGGCCTTGGGGGCTGACAGTAATGGGTGACTACAAAAACAACCTGTCTGTGTCAGATAACTACATCCATTCCTCTTTACAGAGCCGTAGGCTACAGATTCTCAACAGGGAGGCTACCCAGATGTCATAGACAGATTAAGTTAGAGCACAAAAGAGCAGTTCTTTTTTCTGATTCCTATATATATATATATATTTTTTTTATATATATATATATATCAGGTCTCATTATCCATTTGGCCATTCTTATGACCCTCCTATTACACAGAAATCCCTCCTAAGAAGCCGTTCTATTTGAGAATGAAATTAGACCCCTTACTTTCACATATCACAAATATCAACTGAAAATATATAAATGTATTAGGACTTAAATGTAAATCATGAACTACTAAAACAGAACATAGGAGAGATTATGTACAGCATTGAAATGGGCAAAGACTTTCTACACAATAAGTCAAATGCAAAATAAACAAAAGCAAAAACAATCATAAAGGTGAAGCCACAGCCTAGAGAATGGGAGAAATATTAGTAAACTATATAACTGACAGGAGGCTGATATCTAGAATATACAAGAACTCTAAAATTTCAATAGCAAAATGAAAACAATCTTAAATTGGCAATAAATTTTAAAAGATTTATCAAACAACACATACAAATGGCCAACAGTTATATGAAAAATGTTCAACATCACTGATCATCAGGGAAATTCAAATTAAAAACAGAAGATATCCCTCACTCCATTAAGAATGTCTGTTACACAAACACACACACACACACACACGTGTGTGTGTGTAAAGCCAGATATCTAGGCTCTCTATACAAGACAAAGTAAAATTTTTGGAAATGGGAATGGCTGTTATCTACCATGAAACCAACAGAACTTCAACAGGACTTAGGCATCAGGAGGAAGTCTGTGGGATCCCAATGAGTGACTTCTGAAAATACAGTGACAACATTTGTCTTAGTTCCTTTTCCCACTGCTGGGGGAAAAAAACCCAACACCCACAAATGAAAGGAGAAAAGGTTTATGTAGCTCACAGTTTGTAGAGGTTTCAATTCACACCTGGGTGGCTCCAAGGCAGGGTGGATGGCAGTCAGGCATCATGGAGGAGAAACAGTTCATGTTGGGAAGCAGGCAGCAAAGCGAGTAAGGGACCTTCGCAGCTTCTCTCTGCCTCTTTTATTATACTCTAGGCTACTGGGATTAGCGTTGTGCCAAACCAATCAATGGGCTGATTTAGCAGCCACCCACCCTTAATCCCAGCATCGCATACTCTAGATTCAGCTACCTCTTAGAATGCCTATGATGGCATGAGGCTTTGGGGGAACAACTAGACACAAGCCATAACATTTGTCCCTGGCCCCCCAAAGACTCATATGCATTCTTCTGTGCAAAATGTTTTTAGTCCATCTCTAAGAGTTGCCAAAATCCTAGCAGTTTCAGCATTGCTGAAAAGTACAAGTATCCTCTGAGAATTAAGGCAAATTCATAGCTTGTGAGACCCTGTACAAATGAAAAGAAAGTTAAGTTCTTCCAACATACAATGGTATAAGATAAACATTGGCACTCCAAAAACTACAAATAGGGGAATACAAAAGAATGGGGCCAAAGCAAATCCAAAATCCAGCAGGGCAAACATGAAGTCCTGTAGTTCCACATGCAGCCACTGAGGAAGTCTGTGGCAAGTTGTGAACTCCAAAGCCCTTGGGTGGCTCCACCTCTACAGCAGTGCTGCTGATTGTAGCTCTCATGGCTTCTCTCTGGCACCTGTTCCGCTCCCTCCTTACAGTTTTCCTTAGACGATCCGCTTTCCTGGCTTCTCCATACTTCTGAAGTCGCCACTGCACCTTTGGCTTCACACTCGCAGTTTCACACACTGGCCTCTCGGGAGAACCCTGCCTGGCCTCCCAAGTCTCCTTTGAAATCTGGGTGGAAGCCTTCCTGACCCCACGACTCTTGCATTCTGCATGCTCTTAAAAGCAGTGCCATGTGGATGATGTCAAGGTCTGCCATCAGCTGTGGGGATATATATACACATACATATGTACACACATGTATATTTCAAGTGTTTAATAAAACACGTTGCTTACAAGTCTTTATCTCTAGTACTGATCTTTGTCTTCAATTTCAGACACTTATATGTGTCTGCCTACTGGTCGTTATCATTGCAGTATGATAAGGATATGGCCAAAACAACCTGTCTCTAACCTGGAACCATGAGTTCAGTATTCTGGCCTACCCAGGCTCTACTAACAGAACTGTTTTCTTACTTGGTGCACCACTGACCAGTGAAGTCCATTTGGAAGGGAAAAACAGGACAGCCTCACATTATAGTTGAAGTTCTACAGCAAGACACCAGGTGGCAGAAGAGATTATAAACATTTTAAGAGTGTCTAGAATTTCTACTGTGGATAATTGGTATAGGGTCTGTTCCTACAGGACTCCAGAATGCAAACTCTGGAAGAGAAGGTTGTTTTTCTTTAAATGCTCAAATCCAAGGCAAATGTTACAAGGCATGCAATCAAAGAGAAAAGCAGTTCAAAAGAACAAAATAATACAACAGAAATTGGTCTGTATTATCAAAATAATGCACCAGAAATGTAGGTCTATGAATGGCTTCACAATAAAAATGAAAACGATGCCACAAAGATGCTCAGGAAAGTAAAGAACACAAATATATTTAAAAATCAGGAAAATTAGACCTGAGCAAAAGGTGAAAGCCAGCAAAGAATCAGAAACTATTTTGAAAAGAACGAAACAGACATTGCGAAGCCAAAATTTAGAAGGACCAAATGACAGCATCCAACAGCTGAACTGGTCAAGTAGAGAAAGTAATTGGCAAACTGTAATACACTATAATAAAGCCATCTAACCACAAAAGGAAGGAATTTTTAAAGTAGTGAGAGAAAAGCAATTAGTCACATTTGAGAGACTTTCCACATTATCAGGATTCTCCATCAGGAAATACAAGGATATATTCAAGATTCAGAAAGACAACAATAGCAAAACAATTCTTCCAACCGAGAATACTGTGTCCAACAAATATGTGCTTCAAAAATGAGAAATTAAAACTCTTAGATTTTAAAAGGATTTCTATAAAAAATGTTGAAGGGAGAACTTCAAATTGAAATGAAAGGACACTGAATAACAATATGAAATTTAAACATACATATAAATGTATATTTCAATAAATGTAAATGTAGACAAATACCGTAAACTGGATTCTTGAAGTTTTCATGCATATAAATTAAATGGCAAAATATGAAAATTATAATATATGTTAAATAAATATATACATATGACATAATTTTGGACAGCAATCACATAAAGTAGAAGGTGGAGTTGTAAAAGAATAAGAATTTTCTATCACTGAAACTGAGAGTAAAGCCACTAATCACATTCAAGGGACCAATGTAAATATTTCTGAATGTAAAATATAAAATATTATCATTAATAAGTTTATGTAATTATAATAACTACAAAGAAATACCTATAGAATACACATAAAAAGAAACAAGAAGCAAAGCTTGTTCCTATAAAAATAAGTAAAATAAAAAAGAAGACACAATTTGAACAGGAAGATACAAAATCTTTAAGATATATAATAAATAATCAACAAAATAAAAATAATAACTTATTCACTATAAGTAATTACTTTAAGTGTAAATGGGTTAAACCCCCCAGTCAACAGACATAGTTGTATAGAATGGATCAATAAGGATCCAACTAGGTACTCTCTACAAGAAACTCACCTCAGACCTAAGGAATAGGTAAAAAATAGGATAGAAAAATGTTGTCTATGCAAATGTTAACCAAAAGAGAGGCAAAAGGGACTATTCAATCTAAAGACAAAATAAAATTTTAGCAGCATCATGAGAGAAAAGAGTGATACCAGAGTTCAACAAAAACATAACAATTCACAACATGTTTACCAAACTTCAGAACTCCTAATATGTCATGTAAATATTGACTGAATTGAAGGACGAAAGTAGACAAATACACATTCATTACCCTAGAATCTAAGGCCTGACTTTTCATAACAGATACCACAACCAAATAGAAAAAAATTAAAAATTAGGTAATTTAAACACCATGGCAAACTGATTTGGCTTAACAGACATTCTACCCCAAAAGCAAAACAATATATATTCATCTCAACTGCTCATGTAACATTCTCTAGGAGAGACAACATTTTAGGTGATAAAATATCTTAAGACAGTCAGAAAACTGAACCATTACTAAATATTATTGCTAAACACAAAATAATGAAGCTAGATATCAATGTCAGAAAGGAAAGCTACAAATATTTTGAAATTAAACAACACATTCTAAACAATGAAACATCAAAGAAGTCATAAGATATATTGGGCAGCATCCTTGTCCTTAAGCTAACACCTTGGACACCTGCATCTTAAAAATAAATAAATATACATATATATGTGCGTGTGTGTGTGTGTGTGTGTGTGTGTGTGTGTGTGTGTGATTTGGCTCAGGATCTCAAAGGTTTTATTCCATGGTTGGAAGGCTCCGAGGCAGAAAGATAACGGCACAAGGGCATGATAGACAGAGCAAAGCCACTCACTTCACCACTTTCAGGAGGCAGAGCACTGAGGGAGGAGTACCAGGCAGGAAGGGGGCAGGTGGCAGATATAATCCCCAAGACATCACCCTGCGGACACACTCAGAAATGTGCTTTACTGATCTACTACATATCTCTTAATGCAGGCAAGTTAACAGTCAAGTTAAAATACCTTCAAGCTAATAAATTAAAACAGAGCCTACAAAAATATGAGATCCTGTGAAAATAGTACTAAAAGAGCAGTTTGTAGCTGTAAGTCTGTACATTTTAAGAATCTCTCAGATAATATGCCTTTCTGCCTCAAAAATTATACAAGCAATAAACTTAAAATGAGCAGAAAGAGGAAAGAATAAAGATTAGAGAGGAAATAAAAGACGCAGTAAAGAAAAAGAAAAAAAATCACCTAATTACAGATTGATGTTATGAAAGTCAATTAAAAAAACCTGGCAGACTGCTAGCTACATTAACTTAGAAATAAAATGGAAGACTCAAATAACTAAAAGCAAAAGTGAAAGGAGACATTATAGACCCTACCATAAAAATTAAAAAGGGTCACAAGAGAATATCAATAATTATACATGGAAAATTAGAGAAACTAGAAGAAATGGATAAATTCAAGGAAGCATAAGGCCCATCTGAGTGAATAATAGAGTAGTTAATTTGAACACAAATGATGAACAAAAAGTTTGAATTAGCAATCCAAAAAAATCTCAACAAAGAAAAGTGCATTAACAGGTATTTTAGCTGGATATTTGGGACACATTTAAAGAATTATGACCAAAATCTTCTTGAAATTTTTCTAAAAATTAAAATGGAGATATCACTTTCAATCCTTTCCATGAGGCTAGCTCTAGCCTCATATACATAAAAATATCCAACAAACTAGAAATAGAATGAAACTACTTCAACATAACAAAGATCAGTTTTTATTCATTAAGTTTATTAGTAAATCATAAGTATACAGCATGATGACAGTCACATTGGAAATTTGTACATTTACATGATATATCCTGGTTCTTATTTTCCCCATCCCCCTGCCCTCCCTCAACCCCTAACAAAGATTGTTTTTAGAACACTCACAATTAATTCATGCTCCATAGTGAACATCTGAAATCTCTCCTGAGTTCAGAAACAAGGCAAGGATGCTACCTGTTACAATTCTATCAAGCAGTATTGGAAATCATAGCCATAACAATAAAACAATGAAAAGAAATAAAAGCCTTCCAGCTGTAAAAGAAGAAATACAGTGATCTTTTTTCTCTAATGATATGATATTGTATGTAGAAAACCCAAATATTACACACAAACACACACACAGACACACACACACACACACACACACACTTCTTTTAGCTGGGTTTGATGCCTCCCATCTGTAATCCCAGCACTCAGGAGGTTCACCACGAGTTTGATGACAGCCTGGACTACATAGTGATTTCAGGCAAACTTGAACTACAAAGTGAGACCCTGTCTCAAAAAACGAACAAAAAAGTCTTTTAAACTAAAGGAGTAAATTTAGAAAAGTTGCATGATTCAAAATCAACACACAAAAGTTGGTTGTGTTTTATGTGCTAACAGTGGATAATTCAAAAATTAAGTTAAGAAAATAATTCCACACAGCACAGTATCACAAAGAATAAAACACTTAGGAATAAACTTAATCAACGAGGTAAAAGACTTGTACACTGAAAATAAGCAAACCAAAAAAATGGGGGAAATCCTTATTAGAAATTTCAAAAATTTTAAGATGATACAGAATATTAAATCAAGCACAGGGCCATTATAGACATGAGGGTGCTCTGAGAGTGCCTCTGCCAGATATTCACGCAGCCAGCCCTGATTCCTGCTCTAAGGCACAGGTAGGCCTGGGATGGCCTTTGCCTGGAATGGCAAAAAGGGTTCAAGGACCTGACCAAATCTAACAGTTCATATTGGCTACCTGTAGTACTGGCTTCGAGTGATGCATTAGAGCCAATCACAAAAATAGATGTTAAACATAGGATATGTTCCACCATCCTCAAAAAATAGTATTCTGCAAAAAGATTTTTTTAAATTGACTTATTTCTTGGGGTATAATGTATATACTATATCACACAAAGGTACAGCTCTATTACACTGAACAAAGATACCTTTGTGTAATCCTGAGTCCATTCAAAGTCCAGAACAATTTTATCTCCCTAGAAAGCACCCTCGTACCCCTTTCCAGTTAACTGCTCTGCTGTGCTTCCAATCCACCTCTAAATGACTAATGACCTGTTTTCACCCTTATAGTTTTTCCTGTCATAGAACGCCATGTAATGTAGTCACGCAGTCTGTGTTCTTCATGTGTGATTCCCTTTGCTCAGCAGAATGGCTGTGTGACCCATCCTGCTGTGGTGTGAATCAGTAGCAAATTAATAATCAATTGTTGCACAGATTTTTTTGTAAGGATATGCACAGTGATGTGTTTATGCCCTTGGATTGTGTCAAGTTTGGCTATATTATGAATAAAACTGATATGAATATTTGTAAAAAAAGATATCACATCTATGAAAGATTCAGTGTTGTTAAAGTATTTATTATAGCCCAAAGCACCCTGTGAATTCAATGCAATTTGATCAGAGAGCTCATGATGCTGAAAAAAAAATGTTTCTTAAATTCATATGATTGCTCAAAGGACAATGGATAGAAAAATTATTTTTGAAAAATAATAACAAAGTTGGAGAATTCAAAATTTCTTATTTGCAAGCATATTACAAGTCTACATAACTAACAGTGTGGTATTGGCATAAAAACAAACTAAAGAATAGAATTGTGCTTCAGAAATAAATCTCTAGTATATATGATCAATTAATCTTTGAAAGAATGCTGAAGTTATGCAATAGAATTAGGGCAATTTCTCTAACAAACAATGACAGGAAAATTGGATACACACATGCAAAAGAATAAATCTGAAATCTTGTCTCATGCCATACTTAAGTTTACTCAAAATGGATTAAGGATCTAAATATAGGACATGAAACTGTAAAACTGCTATGAGAAAACACTGAGGGAAATCTTCAGGACACTGGCCTTGGTAACGATTTCTTGGACATGATATCAACAAATGCAAAAATAGACAGATGCTACTAGATCCAACTTTTAAACAATGTTCATGATAGGAGACACAATTTGGCACAGTGAAAAGAAGTGAGAGAAATATTTGCACATTGTATAACTGATAATGGATTAATACCCAGAATATATCAAGATACTCAACCACAAAAAAATTTTAAAAAGTGATTTAAAAGTGAGCAAAATATTTGAATACACACATCCATACAAACAGCAAACAAACACATGTCCATCATTAATAGTCAGAGAAATAGCAATCAAAGCCACAGAGATATCCTTTCCACCAGATAACAAACTAACAGAAAATGCCAAATATCAGGGAGTATGTGGAGAAACTGTAACCCCTACTTATGATTGATGGAATTATAATTGGTTCATCCACTATGGAAAACATATTTCTTTAAAAAATTAAAAATAGAATTACCATATGATCCACCAATCTCAGCGATAGAATATATCTCAAAAAAAACTGAAAGCTGTGTCTCGAACAGACATCTGTATACTTATGTTCATAGCAGGACTATTCAACACTGCTAAGAGGTGTAAACCACGCAAATACCATCAGTGGATGAATGGACAAACATAACGTGATCTACACATGAAAAAGACTATCCTTTACCCTTTAAAAGGAATGGAATCTTGTCAGATTGTACAATACAAATAAATCGTGACATTTTGCTTAATGAAATAAACTAGGCACACAGAAAAACATACCCCATGATTCAAAACATATAATATATCCAAAGTAATCAAATTCATAGAAGTAGAATGTGATTAGTAGGGGGTTGAGGGAGGTGGAAAAATGGAGATGATGTTTAAAAAAAATTTTAGATTTGCAATGTGAAAAAAATCTTGGAGCTCTGTTTCATAACAATATGAGTATGTTTACTACTGAATGTCACAAATAAAAATGGTTCAGATAGCAAACTTTATGTTGCATTTTTTTTCTTTTTATTGAGTTTATTGGTACATTTTAGGTATACAGGACAGTTACATTCATCACTGGGATCTTGTATCTTTACATGACAGGTCTTGGTTCTCATTTTTTCCCCTTGTCCCTGCCCTCCCTTCACACCTTCCTTCCCTCCTCATTTACAAACGCTTTATTTCCATTTTTTTCATTTTCTCATATTTTTACCCTTATTACCTTTCCCCTACCCTTCCCACTTTCCCTATACGTTTAGCCCTTTTCTGCTCATTTCACAATGTCAGTTATCTCATTAGGATCTTTTGTGCTATTATAGTTTATTCACACCAGAGAAACTATTTGGTATTTATACATGTGTGACTTATGTATTTCACTTAGGAGTATATCCTCAATATGCATCCATTTTCCTATGAATGAGTCTAATCACAAGCACCTTTTTAGGAAGGGAAGGACCAGGAGGTCCTGGTCACCTACCTGGGTGACTGATGTCTATCTAGACTTTATTGGACCAGGTAATACCAATTTATAATCTTCAATTTATCACTTATCCCATGGTGACGCATGTAGGCCTGGTCATTCCTTCTTTGTCTTGAGGTCTGGCCTTCGACAGATGTACCTCCAGCCACAGTTGTGATGTGTTCTCATCTTCTGCACTGACTCCCTCCAGGGCCTGTCCTTGTCTGACTGCCTACAATATTTCTATTGTGTATAATAATCCTAGAATACTATCTGACATCTATCCAGTGCTTAGAAATGATGTGCTGAGTGAAAGCCACTTCAGACAGCAAAAAGGGTGATTAAGGTACTTGTATTGATTTGCAAATGCTATTAAAAATTGCTCTGGATACTTCACTAACATTACATCTAAACTCTTACTTATTAGAAGACTGAACTCAGAGACATGAATTTGTTTTTCCATAGCCTTAAAACTAGAAAGTCACAAAGTGAGATTTTCACCCAAAATAGTCTAAATCTGAGTGTCACAGCACAGTACTGTGTGTTCCTGAAATCATAAAATGATACACATATCAATCTGAGAAAAGACAGGACCTATGGCTACCTTAATTCTGACCATCCATTTAACCTATTAGGACAAGTTCATTTGTCACATCAACACATTATTGCCTGCTATGTTAAGGGTGCTAGAGTGCAGATAGACTTGGGGCCCTTCTTACAGTGTTGGAGATAGATAGCTTTGGATTCCAGAATGATGAAGGGATAGGAGAGGCACACAGAATGGAGCAGGGAGCCTAAGACAAGACGTGGATATGAGGGTGTGCAGGATCTGAGGAGCTGAGACCAATTTTATTGATATCCTCTGCTCCATTCACCATAGAGTTAAATTACAGTTGCTAAATAAGAAAACAGCCTCCAGGTCCAGCAGATCATACAGTTCACATCATCTGGAAGGCAGAGGGAAGAGGGGTATGGCAATTTGAGTCCAGGAGATGTGTGGCTTTACCCCAAGTGTCAAAGTACTAATATATCACCTATAGGAGGACAAGGATGAACCAGGATACACATGCAATGTGGGACTTGGCCAGCTGCAGGGATTAAAAGAGCAAAAGCATCCATGAAAGGTCTGAGGGAGGGGAGGAGCAGTGGATGGCACATGGCACACAAGGAGTAAGCAAGCTGTTTACAGGGATTTGGGCTGATTAAGTCCACAGTGTGACATGAAAGACACAAGCCGTGATGGAGATTTGGTGAGGGGTTAAGGTGGAGAGTCTGATGATATGTGATCCATCAGAAAACAAGGAAGAAGTAGCAGGGAAAATAAGAAAGTCCAGAAGAATGAGGGGGCTAGGCAAGCTGGCTGGTGTTGCTCAGCGAGATCACCATTTGTGGCAAACAGTAGGCTATGGCCTGAGGGGAGATGCAAGCACAACCCTTAGCCTCAGGGTGTAAAGCAAAGTGAATAAGTGATCCCTGAAGAGAGACCTGTGACCTTGGTATTATTAACAACATGTGGTACCACCCTGAGCTAATGGCAATTAGTAAAAACCAGAGGCAACAAAACCAAAAGGCATCCCCGAGGGCTAAGCCCAGGGCACTCTCTGGGACTCATTATCTATTGTCTGAAAAAAAAAAAAAAAAAGGCTAGAAGGGGTTATGACAACGGCCAAAGAACAGGTAGGTCATTGCAAGACAGAATCACAGGCTAGTGGATCTATGAACACCATGGGGTGGAAGGGGACCAGTTTCATGGGCTATGAGAGCAGGACTGGATGCTAAGGATGGATGGATTCATCCCCTCCTGCTGTACATCAAGGGTCGTCATGGTTCTTCTGCCGGGCAGAAGGGCAGGCTCTTAACTAACCACAGCATTCTCATTGAAGCTCCCCATCGGGCTCTGGGAAAGAGAGGCTGGACACCTGTGCTACCTTTACTGTACCACAAACCCCACCCATTCCTCCAGACGTGGTACGGCCAGAGGGACATAAAGAATCCAGCTGAGGCGGTCAACTACAACACCAAGGTGTGTGGAGGTCGCTGGAAAAAACAAGGTGTGGTGAGTGACTGCTAAAGGGAGGAGCAAGTGTGAAAAGAACAGTAAAACTGGGGTTGCTAGTGGTAAACTTAATGGGGAGAGGGCTGGAAGTGGGAAGACAAAAAAAGTCAGAGAGGAAGGATGGATGTGAAAGCTCCCACTTCCGAGCCTGAGAGCACAGGAAAGGACGCAAAGATCCCTCTCAGAAACTTACTTCAATTTTTGAAGAGTTAAAAATAGACTGGGGCTGAGAATTTAAGGTGCAGCAGGGAGGGTGATAAGAACAGCACAGCGTTATTGTGGAAGATACAGAAATATGAGGCTGAGAATCTGGACAGTAAGAGAAGCTTTTACTTAAGCAGGTATTTCAGAACAACTGGTGGAATTCAACAAATTTATGTCATTTATAACAGATAGGTATTGCTTTATAGAAATTTAAAATAGAACAGAAAGTCTCTGTTCAAATAGCTCAAACTATAATAGGAAGGTACAGAAATGATTAAAATAATTTTCTGATTTCCGTTATACAGGTATGTGGATGGAGATCGTGTGTAGAGATGTCAGAATAGAGGGCGATTCATTTGAAGGAATTCATTTGAAGCATTATATCAGACTGCCTAAAGGATCTGGTAAGAGTATGAATTCCAGAAATATTAAATTGGTTCCCAAATGGCAAACAGGAAGAAGAAAGAGATAGCTGTATATCCAAAGGCAAATGATAAAAAGTAGCTTGCAGTATTTGGAATTGGATAAAATTTTTAGACAATAAAATTGAATGCCATACTTGAAAAATAGAAAGTCACATCAAACTTTGCAGACCAACACTGTGGTGTGAGTGATGTCTCCAAATTGTATAGTGTGGTTCTAAATTTACTGATTAGCAAAAGTCCTGGCTGGTAGATCTGGAGAACCTTGACACCTCAGTGACTGTATCTTCTATCCCAAAACCTGAAATGACTTTCTGGCTTCCTTGCCTCAGTGACAATCTGTCAGGGCCCAGATTCCTAGATTCTTCAGGACAAAGCTGAATCCCATGTGTGGTCTCAGTGAGACACAGCATGAGAAGTAATGACTGTGTGTGTGATCACAACACATATACATGTACAGGTGTCTTTGCTTCTACATGCCTTCTCATGTGAGTACAAGATATAGAGAGAGGACATTTTAGAAGAACTTCTGTCTTATGTAATAAGCATTTATTTCTGATTTTGGCATCCTTAAATGTGATCTGAACAGAATGAAACATTTTTGTTTGAATTTGGTATAAGTCTGTGTCTGAAATATTTCTATCTGTAAATACAAACCCTTTTACATGCGGATATGCATGTATGTTTTAGTATATAAATTTGCATAAATGTGTGAAGTATGTGATTTTTGGATGTGCACGTAGCTGTTGAATGTGAGTATCCACATTAACTACACAAATGTATCAATGTGGGTGTGAATAGGCTTCTTTCATAGCAATTAGTTGTATGTGAGAGAACTTCTGAAATTCTACAAAGAGATGAACCTGTCTAATCCAAAAGTTCACGTCGTGGCTTTCACAGCCCTACAAAAGCCTCACTGGCTTTTTTCAACAGACACCCACCTTTACTTCACATCAGACATGCATCTAATGAGCATAAATGACCTGTAAAATATGTACTATGCATCAGGACTTTTGTTCTGATTGCAAGCCTGGGCACTCAGAAGCTCCCGTTCTACATGAAGAGAGGCAGGGGCTCCAGTCACGAGGTCAGAGGGGGAACCAGAGGTATGTTGGGAGGAAAGGACTAAACTAAAGGAAAAACTAACATTCTGAACAAACATACATGAGGTGTGTACAAAGAGCAGATGAATACATTCTGAGGAAGGAATAGAAGTCTGAATGGACATTTCAGAAAGCAAGATCTGACCCAGCCAGGAAAAGGAATCACTAAGTGCTTAGTAGAAGCACAAAATGCGTGTGAAGCAGTTTGAGGTTTGATATACACTAGGAGCTGTATTTGTGACAATGAATCAAGAATCCTTCTCCTGATAAAAGGACAGCCAACTGAAGAAGAAGACGACGAAGGAAGAAAGCATGGAGACCAGCAGAGACAGCATCAGACCTATCCCCTAGAGTGGCAGTTGGGATTAATAAAACTTCCCAGACGTGTGATGGAACAAAAGTATTCAGAGAGTGATTTAAAGAATAAAAGAGCAACGTCTGAGTTGGAACTTGATGAAGCAGACAGAAAAAAGGAAATTACATTAATAAAATAAAGTATTGGGAAGTGTAAAAACCAGTGACATGTCTGAGGAAACACGGTAGTTCTGCAAAGCTCACATCTGAGGAAGTTTTTATGACAAAGATGTGGCCTTCAAATCCGTGTGGCAAACATCTGCAGTATTAGCTACTCAGGGGACTGAGGTGGAAGCATCACCTGAATTCTTGAGTTCATGAGGAACCTAGACGACAGAGTGGGGAGGAAGGGAGCAGGGAGAAAGGCTGCCTGGTTTGAAGTGGCAGGAGAGCCAAGGAGTGCAGGCTGACCTGGAGCACTAAAGGGTCTGCAGTGGGTAACCTGTAATGCTAGTGCAGTTCTGGGGCCAGCCTCAAGGGGAAAACCCAGGGATTAGCAGCCTGCAGCAGCTAGGGAAGAAGGAGTGACAACCTGAGCACGGGGAGCTCAGACCAATTAGGCTCCTTGGCTGGCGTCATGTGATGTGAGGGATCCCCACAAGGTCCAAGCGATGGAAGGTCAGGCCTGGTCCAGGCATGATTCTTATCTGGTCCAATCTGAGAATATTGGAGCCTGGAGCAAACTGGGCATCCTGGACGACCTGTTCAGATCTGGGAATAACAGTATGACGCTGGATCAAGCCCAGCAGAGGGACCAGGGATCCTGGGCTCGGTAGGGAGGCTGGTTTCAGAGTGTGACTCAGGCTCTGGATGGGAAGCTAGAGCGGACTAGGTAGGGTCCTGAGTTCAGCAGCCACACAGCAGGCAGGGGGACCTTGGCAGGTCCTGCGTGTCACGTATGGCACCTTCCTAAGGGCCTGCCGAGAGACCTTCTCCCCAGGGCCCCAGAGCTTGGTCAAGCTGCACTGGACCCTGAATCTGGCCGGCAGGACCTCACAGGAAGCCAGACCTGGTGTGAAGAGTGGGGGGACAGAGTCCTTACCCAGGTGCAGGATGGGTCAGGGACTGTAGCCAGTGGACACAGCTGGGGGAAAGGAGGCAGTGAGTGTGGGGAAAGGCTGAATGCACTAGCATCCTGAGACCTTTGGAGATGGGTTTTCCCTAGGAGCCCAGCACAACCTCCCTTCCTGATCTCACACGCTTCACGTTCCGCTTCCTTAAATGCCTAGGTTCTGATGAGAGCTGTCGTAACTTCTTCCTCTCTTTCACTCTCTCTCTCCCTCTCCATCCTTTCTCTCTTTCTCTCCCTCCCTCCCTCCCTTTCTCATATACCCTCTGAGCAACTTTTTAAGTATACGGTTCAGTCTTGCTGACTGTAAGCAGAAAATTTGTTTGAAACACTAGGTGAGTTAAATTCAGTATTTACTTGCAATATTTAAAAGTTACAATATGATTGATTATTAGAAAGAATCCCATGGATAGTTGAGAACCATCTGCGTGTGCATGAAATGGACGCAACAATGCAATGTTATAATCATTTGTTCATATGAGGCATTTGAGAAGATTTAAAGACATTTTTCAAACAAACTTCTAGAGTCCTTTGTATTTACCCACGTACTAATTTCAGCACTCGTCTCATCCTCTGTCGGTTCCCCTTACCGTCTGGATGCACTTCCTTCTATCGAATTGCATGGCCTTTTACACCCCAGCTGCTGCTGGCCACTGGCTTGCCCCAGAGAGGACTGCAACCTCCTGGTAATAAGCATTTAGCTGGGGGAATGGAACAGTGTACTCAGTCCTTTTAACTGAAATTGGAAAAATATTTGGATATCGTATGAGTAGTGAGGCTAATTCTGCTGCTTTTGATTTGGGAAATCAGTCAGTGTTAATGACACCAACTGACCTAGAAAAACAAGATGTCTTTCTTTTGTTTTCTTTGTACCACTGCTGTGATTTCCCCACAGTTGTCTTCTAACTGAGGCTGGTAGGAGAGGTTTTTAAATGCATAGGCTAAAACCTGTTTCACATTATTTAAATTTAAGGTATATGGGAAATTCAAATAGAGAATTCCAAGGTGAAATACACATAGAATGGTACAGGGTGCATTTTTAATTTGTCACTTTATAGACTTTAGTTGTCATGACAGCAGATGAGTCTACTGAGGAAAAAGGCAAAGAAACAATCACAAATGCCAATGTAGAACAGTGTCTCTGGTGAAAGAAACTGAAAGTGTAAATAAGGATCAAAATGTATAATTGATAATGTGAAATAGGAAGAAAAGATCCAAAGGGGAAGGGGAAGTGGGAGGGGTAGTGGAAAAATAGAAGAGAAAGGAAAAAATGAGAAAATGAAAAAACAGAAAACCAGTCTTTGTAAATAGGGAGGGGTAGAGGGTTGTAAGGGGGGCAGGGGAATGGGGAAAAATAAGAACCAAGATACAGCATATAAAGGTACAAATTCCCAATGATGAATGTCATCATATTGTATATACAAAATGTACCAATAAGCTTAATGAATAGTAAAAGAAATGCCAGATCCACAGATGGCTGAGAAAAAAAAACTGCTCAGGAATAGAACCAAGATACAGCATATAAAGGTACAAATTCCCAATGATGAATGTCATCATATTGTATATATAAAATGTACCAATAAGCTTAATGAATAGTAAAAGAAATGCCAGTGTATACATCCACAGATGGCTGAGAAAAAAAAACTGCTCAGGAGAAAATGAACGCCCCTTGATTTAGAAACAAAGTACCAAGCACTTTAAAGAGAACAGGTAAGGTGGACCAAATGTGACTGCGCTAAGGCAGCACAGAAGGAAGCATGGGGTTGAGAGGAGGGTAAATAAAAATGGATTTGGGAGCACAGACCTCTCTTCTGGTGTTTGTCAGATATGGGAGAGAGTTAAATTAGGGAAAAGCTACAGAGAGATGCAGGATTAAAGGACTTTGGGAAAAAAGTTCAGAGAGAGGAAGAGAGTTCTGAGAACATCTGCAGAAAAAGCTCCCAGCCCAGGGAGGTACATGGCATGGGCCTTTAGAAGGGTGTGTTCACAGGAAGGAACACGTCATGGAGCAGGAGAGGAGAGAATCAGGCTATTGTAGAAATCTGTAAACAATTATGTCACAAGATTAAGCAAACATCTTTAATTAATTTCCAGGTCCCAGAGTTCACATGGTAATGCGGAACTATGCTCACACTCCTCACCCCGGCAGCTCCCAACAGCAGCACCTCGATGGCTCCCACCTTCCGGCTGGTGGGCATGCCAGGCCTATCAGCTGTACCATCCTGGTGGACAGTACCTCTCCTTGCTCTCTATCTCCTTTCTGCCCTGGGCAATGGCACTATCCTCTGGATCATTGCCCTGGAGCCCACGCCACATCGCCCAATGCATTTCTTCCTCTTCCTGCTCAGTATGTCCGATGTTGGTTTGACCACAGCCCTAATGCCCACCTTGCTGGGCCTGGCCCTTGCTAACATTCACTCTATCCCTGCCTCAGCTTGCCTCCTGCAGATGTTCTTTGTCCATGTCTTTTCCGTCATGGAGTCCTCTGTCTTGCTAGCCATGGCCTTTGATCGGGCACTGGCCATCTGCCGCCCACTCCATTACCCAACAATCCTCACTAATGGTACCATTAGCAAGATCGGTTTGGCCATTGTTTTCCGATGCCTGGGTGTCCACCTGCCTCTGCCCTTTCTCCTGGCCCACATGCCATACTGCCACCCACAGACCCTGACTCATTCTTACTGCCTGCATCCAGATATGGCCCGGCTGGCTTGCCCAGGAGCTTGGGGTGCGCTCTACAGCCTCGTGGTGGTCCTATCAGCTATGGCATTAGACCCCTTGCTTATCTTCTTCTCCTATGGCCTAATTGGCAGAGTGCTGCACAGTGTGGCCTCCAGTGAGGATCGCTGGAAGGCTGCTCAGACCTGTGCCGCTCACCTCTCTGCTGTGCTCCTCTTCTACCTCCCTATGATTCTCTTGGCCCTCGTAAACCGGCTCAAGCTGCCACTCCCTCAGCCTGCACACACTCTTCTCTCCTATGTCCACTTCCTGCTCCCCCCGCTGCTGAACCCTATCCTCTACAGTGTCAAGACGAAGGAGATTAGAGAGAAAATACTCAAGAGGCTGCAGCGCAGGAGGGTGGCTGGGCTCGGTGAGTAGGGTGTTTCTCCACACGAGGTGGACAGGGCTCCTGAAGCAAGGGTTTCTGGGGCTGAGACCTCAGACTGTAACCCGACATAGTCATTCGGGTAGATAAGTGCCTCTACTTGAATGTATATCCTTGTTCCTAGAAATGTGCATGTGTACATTTAAGAAAAGAGTCCCAGAGAATTGAAGTGCCCTCCCACCCACCCACACACACAAACACACACTATTGCAGTACATGTCAGTGGCATAGAAAGCACCAAACTCCATCCAAGTGTATGGCTGTCGTCTAGTTGTTGTTAACTCCCTGGAGATATCTGTAGCTTAGCAACTGAAGGAAGTGGAGGAGTTCAACATGTACATGACAGAAGAAAAGAGAAGACTAGCGTTCTGCCCAGCTGGATGGATTTTCCCATGTGTTGCACCTTCATAAGTAGTAGTATTTGGATTGATCCTTAGGGGTGAGATGAAAGAGGAAAATGCATTAACTTCTCATTTATGGTTTTCAAACCAAGATACAGGTCCATCATCCAGGAAGAGGAAGAAGAAACATAATTATTTGTTATATTGTGCCTTTTTTTTTTTTTTAGTTTAGGTCACTAGTACATGTGTGTAGCATGTGGTATTTACATTCTTTGTGGGGGGTTGTTACATGTACATAATACATCTTTCTTTATTCTCCCTCCCGTCTCCCTCACCACCTCCTATGTTCTGATCATTTCCTTTTTTTGTACATGTTTGGAATACATAATGTTTACATTGCTTGGGTGGGGTTGGTATGCGTACATGACACATCTCAATTCCTCTAGTTTTAAAATGTTAGTTGAATTTTTGAATATATGCATATTTTCTGTTAAATTTGATGTAATTCAGAAAAATGAAATAAACCACTTTTCATTACAATATCCACACTCAGCCATAATTACCTTTTTGGTTAACATTAATACAATATAACATTTTATATATGTAGAATCTTAATCAAGGTGTACAGGACTACCACTGTTAGCCTGTGCTTCCTGGTAGTTGCAGACTTTTACTTCTACACTCACCTAAAGATCAGAGTTGGCACATTGGACTTGCCTTCACCATGACTTGGAACATGCACATATGATTTTTTTCTTCTCAATAAAGCCCTCCATGCCTTGTTTTGAATGCTAATTAATGTGGTAAGAGAAGGGGTTTCAGTGCTACATTTCAATGGAGTTTGACTTCTTGTGCTGTATTTGGTTTTCCATAGTAGCTTCTGTCTCTTCAACCTGGTCTCCAGAATGAAACGTATGGTCCAGGCCTGTGTAAAATCCATAGCCTGGATTTGCTGCTTGGACTCCTGAGCAGATACACCAAGTCAAAGCACCTCAGTTCATGAGTATCCGTCCACCTAATGCCCAGTGAGCATTACATCAAATGCAACAGCATCAAGCAACTGCAGTGCTCTGGTTGATGACATTCTACAGATTTTTCTGCACTTTGTTTTCCTTGTCATTTAAAATTTCCTTCCAACTCAATTGATATGAATTTAATTCACTCAAATTACTACATAATATCTGAATAGATGGAATATGGTTTATTCTACTCTATTCTATTAACAAATATTAGAAAAGTCTTGGGCCGGGATTTGGCTCAGTGGTTCTGCTGCCTGCCTCCCAGCCTCACAAGTACAAGGTCCTGAGTTCAATCCCCATTACTAAATTAATTAATTAATTAATTAATTATATATTCCCCAGATGAACGAAAGTACCTCTGAGACAGCACCTAACTTCATGTTTGCTTTACTCAAAGTCTCTGTTCTTTCAGAAATGTTAATCAGAGGTACAGCTCAGACCAGAAGCGGCTCTGATGCCCTCTGAGAAAACCCCCTTCCCCAACACCACCCCCTTCTCTTCCCTCCAGCCTCATCTCTGGATTTCTGTGTATGTCCTGGAGGGAGAATGAAGTGCACATAGGGTTCAGGGTCAACTTTAAATCTCACCCCACTACTCCTTCTCTCCTTTGTACCACAGGTACAGTGAAGATGACACTAACCAGGTCCCCATAACATAGTGTATAAACAGCAGCTATTAAATAAATGATTATTTAGAATTAATAGTAGATACAGATAAATATATTTTTATTTGATTTGAATAAAAAGCACCCACTATGTCATTTTGCAACCAGGAAACTGCAACTTGGGTCCAACTGAAAGTGCTTTGGAATGGACTTTTGTACATCAGTGATAGTTAAGTTAAAACCTTTTAAATCAGTGATAGTAAGTTAAAACCTATCACCTCTGGCTGTCCTTCTGCTAAATCACGGAACAGAGAACACTTTCCCAGCACAAATGTAGCTACTCGCTCCTGGTTCCCACTCTTCCCTGGCTACTGGCCAAATCTACGCCAGTTCTTTCAAAAACATCAAACAGTGCTTGGCATCACTACCTCTTGCCTGAGAAGGACAAAACGCTTTCTCTAACAAATCACTCCATGTCAATCTACCGATACATTTGGAAAAAAAAAATGTTCTTTTTAGGAGCACACAGGGGAATGAACATATTAACAAGGAATTTGCTGCTGTAAACAAAGTTTTTAACGTTCAGATGAAACTGCAGATCAGGAAAATGCTTTATAAAATCCACTCTGGATTGGTCTGAAGGCTCAGCAAAGCCATCCAGACTAGCAAGCACAATTTAAATGTGTGTGTGTGTGTGTGTGTGTGTGTGTGTGTGTGTGTGTGTGTTTGAGAGGAGAGATAAAGAACCAGAGACAGAGACAGGGATCCGAAGTTCAAATTCCTGGAGGAGCCAGACAAATAACAAATAAAAGGAACAACTTTGCACTGGGTACTGTGTTCACTAACAGGTCAGTCAACTCCCAGTAGGGTCCTACTAGATGTTTCTCTGTGAGAATACAGGCCTAGCATAGTTATACCTTTCCCAGGTTAAAGTAATACAATAAGTACATAAATACAACTTTATATGAAATTGTTTAAATAATACATGGCTCAAACAAACCTCTCTGAAGAGCATATTTTTTTCATTAAGTTTATTGGTACATTTTAGATATACAATATGATGGCATTCAACATTGGGAATTTCTACCTTCACATGATGTATCTTGGATCTTATTTTCCCCCATTCCCCTGCCCTCCTGTCAACCTTTCCACCCCTCCCTATTCACAAAAGCTTTGTTTCTGTTTTTTTTTTTTATCCTTTTCTCATATTTATTCCTTTCTCTTGGGGAAGTGGGAGGTGAAGAGCATATTTCATAAACAATTTAACTTACTTGATACCTATAAGGCATTCTACTAAAGAATGTTTATGTTCTTGTTTTCAAAGTGCATATGAAATATATAATGTATAATGCACACAAAATAGTTTTTCAAATCACACAGCAGTTAAATATCAGAGCTAAGAGCCGGGGATGTGCTCCCATCTACGTCCCAAGTCTTCATTTGTCTGTCTTCTTCCTGGAAGGGTGGACCTATTGCAATTGAGTTTAGAGAATACATCATTCCTGATGACACCTGGTCTTCTGTGAGCTAGTTTCTAAACGCACCGTCTCAATATATATTTTAGCATTTAGAAGTAATGGTGAATCCTGCTGCCCTAAAGGAAAATGGAGTAGTACTAGTGGCTCCTGCGGACTTCTTGTTGGGCCTTAGTCATTAGAAGATCCTGGAACTTCTTTGTTCCAACTCCCTTAAAAACTGACTTCATCCAAAATCAGTTTAAGCAAATGATATAGTTGCTCTAGATTACCCTTTCACATTGCCTAAAAAATATTAATTGAAAATTAATATATATGATGCCAATCCCCTGAAACCTTGCTAAAATGAAGATTGCCTCACAAGCTTGCAGCAGCATATGGGATTCTGCCATTTAAACAACTCTAGATAATGCCACTGCTGCTGGTCAATGGGCTGCACTTTCACTAGTAAAGTAAAGAACATACTCAGACAAACTCAGACACGACACAACACGGTGTGAAGAGTTTAATGTAAATCACAATGAGAATTTAAATGAGAAGGCAAATGTTTCCGGATAGCTAAATGCTTCCAGGATCTTGCAGGATTCTGTTTGTCACAGTTCAATACTCCATTCCTTAGCTCTTTCTTGGAAGATCCTTGGGATTTTTACTCTTCTCTCCTGTGCTGGAGGATAAATATCTTTGGTGACTCAAATAACAACAAAAATATCCATATAATATCTATGAAATAGAAGCCTCTTTTTCCTCAAGATCTGAAATGATAGATTAATTATTGATGGTAATTTAACCACCATGAAGTTTATGGAATAACTTCCTTTTGGGTAGAAACACTGTCCTCTTCCTAAGGTAATTATTGCAGAGACAGTGGGACTTTTACTTTCACCCATCACTTAGACTTCAGACCCAGCTTTTCCAGGAGTTTTTATACAATATACAATGGGTTTGTAATCTGCTTAGTTTTTATACAATTTACAATGGGATGCATCACCAGCGATGACAGCAAGAAAGCATCTGCTATCAGAATCATAACTAAAGGAGACTTCTACTTAACAAAGTGATTCATGGCGGCCAAGGTGATGATGGGCACCTAGAAAATGAGCACAGCAGAGATATGAGATACACAGGTGTTAAGAGCTTTGAGATGGCATGCAATCCATGGGATGCAATGCCCAATGCTGTTTTCAATATGAACACATAGAAGATGTCAATGAACAGACAGTCTGACATCACGCGGCGTGCAACAGCCCATAGTAAAAGTTAACCCTATTGTCAGAGCAGGCCAGCTTCATGACATCCTGATGAAGGCAGTAGGATTGTGATAAGAAGCATTTATTACAGTGTCTGAGTCTCTTTAATGTAAAAGGAAGGGGAAGCACTAGAAGAATGCCTTAAACAGCAAATGCTAGGCCTATTTGCATAATTGGAGCCTCTAAGGATAGAGCTGTATTTCAGAGGATAGCGGATGGCCATGAACTGATCAAAGGACATGATCAGGAGCACTGAAGACTCCACATCCGTGAATCTATAGATAAAGAATTCCTGGGCAATGCATGCATTGGCGGAAATCCCCATGGTGTTGAACAAGAAGATTCTCAGCATAGTGGGGATGGAAGAGAAAGGCAGGCCCAGGTCAGACAGGACCAGCATGCAGAGGAAGTAGTACATTGGCTCGTGAAGGAAGCCTCCGTTCTGATGTCACAGGATGGTGCAGTTGCCAAGAATGGCCACGAGGTTACATGAGGCAGATAAGGGTGGAGATCCAAACATGCATATGCTCAAGCCCTGGGATCCCAATTAACAGAAATGTGGAGATTTCAACCTCTGAAGTATTGGGAAGAAACATCGAAACAGATCTCTGTGTAGCTGCTGTGAAGTCTAAAGAGACATTCAGAAAATAAACAAAAGTTGTCTCTGAGTTGAGATAAACTTCATACAGCTCAATCTTAGTTGACCTAACTAATAACATAACCTTTTCTATATGAAGAAAACTGTAGAGTAGATCTCAACAGCTCCTTCGTAGCATTGATGTAGCACCTCTATACTAGTCTTCAAATCTAATAAAAAAATACTTCAATTTATGGTATTTGGACTAGTATTTGGATCAGTATGGTATTTGATCGTATTTCTGAAGCTAACAACACTGACAGTTTGGGTAACATTCCTTTTACAAGCTGTGCAACAGAGAAGCTGTAGTAGTGGAGCCTGTCCTCAGGGGAGTAGGAAAGAGAGAAAAACATGTTAATGGGACTTTTGTCCCCTTCTAAAAGCCCCTCAAAACAGACCATAGTCAAAGTTCCATGTTGCAGGCTATTCTTGACATGCGCTGAACTTAATTCATGTAATAGAAGGGATTGTTTTTAAATGCATTTATCATAAAAATATAAAGAAGTACCCTCTATCTTACACATGGACCCCTAATTGTTTTCAGTCACAAGTCTTCCACAAATTTATCTTAGTCCCTTAAATTGTGTAATTAGTGAAATACTTTTTACCTTCAGCCTCCTAGAAGGCATAGAGGTGCTCTCTATAAATTGCAGTGATTTAATAAGACAACATAATAGTTCCTTTGGGATATTTAATGGGAATCTCTAGGACACATGCCAAACTCCTGGTTCCCTTATTCCTAACCAAGAGTAGAAAGCCTTCGAATCCTGCAACTTCTGCACTCTAGCACCCTGGTGGGAACCCACATCTTATTTATATTCTCATACATTTTTTAGCTTTAATAAATTCTTCTTAGAATTAATAATTGCCTAGTCCCCCGGGATAAATGACTACTCTGTCAATGAAGCACTCTTCTAACAAAATGCAGGCAACAAACTGCAAATTCTCACCAACAGTATACTCCTCAGTGGAGAAGATCAACAACCAGGTAGAATATAGCTATTTATAGATAGCTGTTCACCTCCGTAGCTCCGCTGTTAATCCAGTGGAACCATGGCTGGACCATGATGTCAGATACTAACATAAGGAGCCAAAAATATGAGTTCTCTTACCAAGAATTATCTTGGTAAAAACATGGAAAACAGCATTATCTTCATTCTAAGAATGTTAGCAAAAAGAAAAATGTGTTTCTACCTTTTAATATTGTCTAGCATAGAAGAGAAGGAATTTTGTTCCCCACCTAGGGGTCATTTGGCAATGCCTGGAGAGCAAGTTTACTAACATCTAAACAGTAGGGATCAGGATGTCACTAAACACCCTATAATCACATGACAACCCTTCATATGGAATTGCCCATCCCTTCACAACAGAGAATTATCCAGCCCCATATATCTATAGTGCCAAGGCTGAGAAACCCTATCCTAGAGCCTGTAAAATAACCGAAACTTACTCATCTAATTACTTGTGGAGACTTTTACAAACATGACAAATCTCTTATTAGTAAGTCAGATGTCAAACTTTTAAGGATTATTGCATTTTTACACCGAAGACTTTGTCTTATGAATTAAAACAATTATTAATATTAAGAGATCAATGAATGGTGTGACTTGCTAATTAGATTTTAGAAAACATGATTTTCTTAAGAGAGGAGAAAAATTCATACAATTTATGATAACTAAAGATGAAATTCTTAGTACTTAAAAAGAATTCTTCCTGATGCAGAGTACCTTCCATAAACTCCGACAAAACACGTTTACTAGTGATTTACTAAAATGAGTGGCACAATACTACACCTACTATTACAACTACTAAGTGAGTCAATGGTATTAGCAAATTAAAAAGTACAAATGAAAATGTTTCAAAAAAAGCAAATGTCCATATTTACATTCTAATTGCCTTTTCTGCCAAAAAAAAAAACCAAAAGAGTTGACTATAAACTCTAAAAATCATTTACCTCTATAACAAAAATCAATACACATTCCTGTTTACAAAACTCACCACTGAGAAAATTTTATAAAATTAAAAGTTTTTTCATTATATTCACAAAGTATAAAATACATTGATATAATAGGAAGTCTATGTTAAGTGGCTGATGCAGCTCTGTAAAAATTTACTAAGTAATATAAGAAAGCACCTTATTCCTTAATTCCTTTGCTGGTTATAGGAACCTTCCATAGTGAACAGAGGTGAATTTTCCCATTAACGGATACATTACCAATCAGCAGCACTGGAGAAATTTTGATAGTGATAGATGGATAGTAAAACATGCATTAAATACATACTATAAATATGCAAATACATTTAGTATATATATTGAAAGCAACCAAAAAGAATAACGTATCTTTTGAAACATCAAAATGTAAGTTTACTACTGTAATTATCAAACTGTAAACTGGACTTGTGCGTGTGTGTGTGTGTGCGTGCGTGTGCGCCAGGGATTGAATCCCATGCCTCATGCATGTTCAGCGAACGCTATGAAACGAAGACACACCTCCTACCCCTCTAAATTTTTTTGAAAATGTATAAACATTCCTATTTTATGCAACCTTGCATTTGCATTTCAAATTTCAAGAAAAAATACACCTCATGGTAATATTACAATAAGTGAAGAAAAGACATTTACGACTTACTAAGGATTAAAACCATTATGTAAAATATCTGCATTAAACACAAACACTATTCATTAGAAAAGATATTGGTAAACAAAATTAAAAATAACAAGGTGAGAAAATGTCCCCTAGAATTCATCATCCTCCCCATTTTGGTGGTGAAGCAAGATCCACATACTTGGGGTTCTGATCTTAGGTATTTGCTTCAGAACATATTGATCAATTTCACAAATAGCTGCTCCCTGTTAGCTTTAAAAAAACTCTCAAAATAATGAATATGCTAGGCTGGCACTTATGAATTTATGAATCATGCCTACACATTACAACCCCGTAGGAACTGTTTAAAATGTGAAACCTAGATCTCAGTTCATATCAAAAGCCCCAAATATTTAAAGGTGACATCCAGGTAACAGAATTGATGTTCTGAGTCTTCTTGATGGTGTGAGAGTTAGAAATTTCAAGCAATAACACTAACTATGGATCTCTAGGGACTGAAGCTTTGCTCATAAAGTGGTAAATACCGGGAAGTGTGATTATTCTAGTCAGGTATAGTAATAATCATGAAGACTGAAGCCTTTCTTCATTGTCTAGAGGTAACTCTGCCATCCATGGTCCCATCACAGGCAAACCTTGCACTATAACACCCATCATCTGCCTATTTCCAGTTATTTCTATGACGATCGAAATTGTGAAGATACATCTGAACTATATCTTTCTAAATAAATACAGTAGTCAGTTTTAAGACATCCAGGAAAGAACTCAGAACGTGAGGATCCTATAGGAAGGCAGAGCTGATGCCAAATGCAAAGAACTCACAAAGCTTGTTTACTAGCAAATAGGATCTATAAACATTCACATGTAAAGGATAGGTGAAGCATAAATAAAATCTACAGTGTGTCACATTTAGGACCCTACAGAGGCCGAAAAATTCTACCCCATTTCCTTCGTGTAAGTGGCTTTGACATTTTCAACAGGAAAATAAATAGTTGTTGTAAATCTCATGGTGATATCTCACTTCCCACAATCTCCAGGTTGAGATTGTTGCTCTGAGTGTCTCTTCCCAATATTTCTGCCCTCTGCCTCTGAACTACCATCTTTTTCTCTAAGCCCTTGTTTCTGTTTGCTCACTTCTGTCTAGTTTAGTCCTCAACAGTCTGTCCTGTGGGCTTAGTTTTTGTGATCCTAGTGTCTTACATGGCTCTCAACAGAGAGAGGTGCCCTTTCTGCTTTCTGCCCGGAGAATATGGATGATGCAGGCTCATGGACTTGGTCCTCTATAAGGAACCCAGCATGTGAACTCACCTTGTTGTCAAGAGACCCTTGAGACTCCTCATCAAGGGGGACAACTAGAATTTCCCGGCCAGCTACTCATACTGGACTGAAGCAAGTCAAAACTATATGTATATCTTTCAATCGTTTTCTTTGTAATATTTTTAAATTACTCAATAGGCTTAATGCGCTATCTTAACATATGTAGAGCATATACTAATCAAACCATTAAATTATTAAAACAATTAAATCATTAAAGAAATACTCTGTCCTTAAAAATTTCTTGTTCTTTGGAGCCTATTTCCTCTCCTGCAGGTCTTCATTAAATACATGAAAGATCATTGTGAATGGTAGTCATTCACTGTGCTGTGCAACACCAAAACTTAATTTTCCCATCTAATTTTGCTTTATTGCCTGATTTATCCATTCACATTCTTCACACTTCCCAACCTCTAGGAATCACTAGTCTGCATTCAAATTGGCTACCACGCATGAGACAGAACATATTGTTTACATGTCCTCCTGTGTCTAGCTTATTTCACCTAACATCTACTTTGATCTATTTTGCTGCAAGTTAGAGGACTTTGTTGTTCTTTGTGGCTGAAATATATTCCCTTGTGTGTGCTCACCACATTTCTTTTGACCATTCTTATTCTAATTGGCATCCAGGATGACCCCATATTTTAGCTACTATGAATAGTATCACAAGGCTGGGGATTTGGCTCAGTGGTTCCGCTGACTGGCTTTTGAGTGCAAGGGCCCAAGTTCAATCCCTGGTACTACAAAAAAAAAAAAAAAAAAAAAAAAAA
>NW_022900928.1:24617124-24634012 GCF_012274545.1 Fukomys damarensis
AAAAAAAAAAAAAAAAAAAAAAAAAAAAAAAAAAGACAATATGAATAGTGTCACAATGAGCATAGGCATACAAGTATCTCTCTGGCATGCTGATCGCACCTTCTAACCTAGAACTACAAAGCTGTGCTGTATGGTAGAACCATTTTTAGGGTTTGTTTGGTATTTTTTTTAATTAAGCCCATTGGTACATTTTAGATATACATAACAATCCCATTCACCATAGGGAATTTGTACCTGTACATGATATATCTTGACAGTATTTTCCCCATTTTCCTACCCTCCTTTCAACCCCTCTTGCTCTCCTATTTATAGAAGATCTGTTTCCATTTTCTTCCTTCTTTTCTCTCTTTATTTATTTATTTTCCCCACTTCTTTTTCCCATTTGAACATTTTCCTCCTACTTGACAATATCTATTATACATTTTAGTCCTTATTTATACATTTGGTTTCTCACATCAGAGAAACAATATGATATTTACGTATGTGTTGCTTTTTTCATTTATGAGTATAGTCTCAAAGTGCATCCATTTACCTAGAAACATCTCAAGTTTAATCTTTCTAATGGCTGAGTAGTACTTTGCTGTAAAAAACAAAAAGAAGACATCTTATCTATCCATGCATTAGTTGATGGACATCTGGACTATTTCCAAGATTCAGCTATTACAAGCTGTGCTGCTATAAACATGGGTGTGCATATATCTCTGTGGTATGGTGCTTTTAATTCTTTTAGAAAGATACCAAGGGGAATAGCTAGGTTTAATGGAATCTCTAGTTTTAATTTTTTGGGTAATGTCCACACTGATTTCCACGGTGGTTGTACCAGTCTGGACTCCCACCAACAGTACAGAAAAGTTTCTTTTTTCCTGCAGCCCCACTATCATTTGTTACTGACTGATTTCTTGTAATAGCCATTGTTTCTTGAATGAGATGAAATTTTAGCATTGTTTTAATTTGCATCTCTTGAATGACCAGTGATGGTGAACATTTTTTCATATACTTATTTGCCATTTCTACTTCTTCATCTGAGAAGTGTGTATTCCTTTCAGATCCCCATTTTTGGATTGGGTCGTTAAATTTGGGAGGTCTACTTTTTTTTAATTCTTTATGTATTCTAGATATTAGTCCTTTGTTGGAGGAACAGCGGACAAAAATTTTCCCACACTATGGATTGCCTCTTCACTCTGTTGGTGGCTCCTACAAAAGCTTTTTAATAAGATGAGATCCCAGTTGTTGGTTCTTTGTGATAGTTCCTGTGGGATCAGGGTTTTGTTCATCAAGGTTTTCCCCATGCAGTGTCTTCCAGTATTCCACCTATTCTATCTTTCAGTAGACCTAGTGTTTCTTTTTAAATATTTAAATCTTTGACCCAGTTTTATTTTTATTTAGCGCATGGTGAAAGATATGGTTCTATTTTTAATCTTTGGCATGTGGAAAGCCAGTTTTCCCAGCACCGTTTATTAAAGAGGCTTTCTTCCAGTGAAAGTGTCAAAGATAAGGTGTCCTAGCACGCCTGGGGTTATGTCTCCATCTTCTAATCTTTTCTATTGATCCTGGTTTTTTGTTTTTTGTTTGTTTGTTTGTTTAAGTTTTTTGAGGAAACTCTATTCTGTTCACCATCATGGCTATACTAATTTACAATCACATCAACAGTGTATAAGATTTCCTTTTTCTCCACACTCTCATAGCAGTTTATTATTTTTTAGTCTTCTGCTAACAGTAAAAAAAAAAGTATAGTTTTGATTTGGATTTCCTTTATAGATAATGATATCAAGCATTTTCTTTTAGTTTTCATTAAATTTAAAGTCCATTTCCTGATACATAGAATCCAAGGAATACAAGACCTTACATTTCCTTTCTACTCTCCTCCCTCCTTTCCTAAATTTAGATTCATGCAACATAATACTATTCTAGGCAGCTAAATTAAATATAAATTAATAGGCAGTCAGTCAGGGGACATACGTAGAGTCAGGACAAAAGATGAAAATATACCAGAACTGTGTCTGGAGACACATCCTTTGAAAGCCAGGCCTGAAGATAAGGATGTAATGACCAGGCCTACATGCCCCGCTGAAGGATATAAAATAACAATATTTATATTATTTGGTATCACCTGGTGCAGTAAAGCTTTGAGAGATATCACTCACCAAAGTAGGTAACCAGAAAAATCTGTACCCAGTCACCCAGATGGATGACTGGTGCTTCTGGACCCATCCATTCCCAAGGTGCCTTTGTTCTTTCAGTGTACTCTTGCTATATGACTCACTTCCCTATTCAATCAGTATTAGCTAAGTGTCTATACTTGTGATTCTATAGGTTGATTGTAGTTTGACCCATGTTGTACCCACACTGTGACTTGGCTGTTCAATTTACCCCTGATGAAGAGTCTTGGCGACAACCCATTTTTGAGACCACTTATGTCTCTCAGGAGCTATCAGCAAATCTTTCCCATTCTTAGCTTCCACTGTTCCTTACAATTTTCTCTTAATTTTGGGGGACAAGAACTGGGCACACCCAACATATATCAGGTTAGAAGTAATGTTTCTCCTAGGTCAAGACTTCCCTGGACAGGATATACAAATCAATATACAGTCATAACTATGATTTCATATTATTTTTAGGTCACTCCTGTTTGGAAAGCAAATAAATCTTGAAATACAATTAAATGTTTTTAATACAGAACATACAGTAGGACTAGAAAAAAATGACATAATACTATATTACTAAATCATTTCACTATATAAAAGGTAACATTCATCAAAAGAAAGCTGATTATTTCCTTTTATTCTGATTCAGTTTCTCATAGTTATATCCATTTTAAAAATTTATTTTAGACCATGATTTTTTTGGAGAAACTTTTATGTTTTTCTGCAATTCAAATTATTTCTTGTTTTGCCTCTTAGCAGAATAAAAAACAAACTTTCTTTATGATTTAACTAATGATTTATGGCTACTTGTTCATAAGGATAATTAAATACGTGAAAACTATGATGAGCGTACTGATATCCTTGAGGTCTTATTTAAATAAAATTCTGATCCATTGGGTCTGAAGTGGGTCCTCAGTCTCAGTTTCTCACCACTCCACCTCTATGGCCATGTTCTGTACAAGATTCTAGTATGTTCTTTGTCCCATAGCATCTTAGACTGATTTATTCCTGTGATTATTTTATGTGGTATTCTTGAGTAAATGCAATTTATGTTTTATTGTTGCAGGTGAAATTTAGTGCATATTTGTTCCATTTATCCTTAACTTTTTTTTTCTTTTTTTTTTCTTTTTATTGAGGTTATTGGTACAATCTAGGTATACAATACAATTACATTCATCATTGGGATTCTGTACCTTTACATAATAGGTCTTGATTCTCATTTTTCCCCTTGTCCCTGCCCTCCCTTCACCCCTTCCTCCCCTCCCCATTTACAAACACTTTATTTCCATTTTTTCAGTTTTTCATATTTTTTTCCTCTCCCTTATTACCTCTCCCCCACCCTTCCCATTTTCCTTACACCTTTAGCCCTTTACTTCCTATTTCACATTATTAATTGTCTCATTAGGATCCTGTGTACTATTATAGTTTTTCACACCAGAGAAACTATTTGGTATTTCAGTTAAAGAAAACTCTGTATGAACATAAAAAATAGGGAATCCAAAAATAAAACTAAAAAGGAAAGTAAAAGAGAAAAGGCAATGATGTAACATCAAAACAATCCTTAATTCTGGAGATGAAAATGGTCCCTGAACATATTTAAATTGCTTCTCGCTCTTATAGTCTTATCTTCTTTTTTCATTATTTAGAGAATACTTTCTCATTTTCTGTAATCAAACCCACGTAGATATGACCTTACATATTTAGTACAATGTGTTACCCCTGTACACAGGGAAAAAAATAAAAATAAAAATAAATTAACTTTTCTAGACCAATATGGTTGTCCATTTCTGTACAATGCCAAGTCAACACAGTAAATTGGGATGACTTTTTCCAAAGTGGCAGCACCGTTAAAGTTTCCCAAAATTCAATTTATATATATATATATGTGTGTGTGTGTGTGTGCACATATATATATAAAGACTAATAATAGTATGTTATGCATCGATAGCAGCAACAGCTTTTCCAGGTTCTGCAGTCATTTGAACAAAATTATAGATATTCAGCACATTCCATTAAAAAAAAAAAACAAAGAAAAGAATAATATCCAGACAACAGCAAAGTTCTGTTGCTGCTGTGGTACCCGGCACCATTTTTTCTATTAGCCTCTTAATCATCATCTGGAAAGAGAACATTCTAGAGTAATATCATTAAATGTAGCTCTGATAAAGCACGGTCCCTACTATGTATCATAAAGCAGGTACTAGATATTTTACATTCATAGAGGTATGATACAGTATTGTCCTACATCAATAATACTAGATTCAGTTTTGGTTTGAAATTTACTTTGTCTGCAAATAAGATTGCTACCCCTGTTTTTTTCTGGGCTCCTGTCACATGGAGAATTGTTTTCTATCTTTTCACTTTCAGTCTATGGGCTTCTTTTTGCACTAGGTGTGTTTCTTGTATACAACATATTGTTGGATTTTGCTTCTTATTCCATTTTGCCAGTCTATTTCTCTTGATTGGTGAGTTGAGGCCATTGACATTGCTGGTTATAACTGATATGTACTGACTTATTATTGACATGTTATTGGCCTTTTGTTGACTCTTTTTACTTTTTCACCTTCTCCTTTTAATTTCTTGCCTTGCCTATTTGATTTGCTCTGTTGGGCCTCATGGTGTTGTTGCCTTCATTGTCTTTTTCTAGGATCTTGTTTAGAATTGCTTGTAGTGCTGGTTTGGTATTCATGTAGTTTCTCAGGTGTTCTTTGTCGTGGAAGTGTCTTATTTCCCCATCCATTTTGAAAGAGAGTTTTGCTGGATACATCAGTCTAGGTTGGAGGTTGTTCTCTTTTAGTACTTGAAATATCTCATTCCAGGCTCTCCTTGCCCCAAGGGTTTGTGTTGAAAAGTCTGCTGTGATTCTGATGGGCTTTCCTTTGTATGTGATTTGTTTCTTTTCTCTTACTGCTTGTAGTATTTTGTTCTTCTGTTGGGTTTCTGGGATCTTGATTATTATATGTCTAGGTGTAGATTTTTTTTTATTGTAGCTAGTTGGGGTCCTATATGCCTCAGTTATCTGAATGTCAAATTCTTCCCCTCTGTTTGGGAAGTTTTCTGTCATTAATTCTGCAAACAGCTTTTTTAAGTCATTTGTATTTTCTCCTGCTACTTCATGTATTCCTATCAGTCTTATGTTATTCTTCTTTGCATCATCTAGGAGTTGTTGGATCGATTTCTCATGATCTCTTACTGTTTTTAAGAGACCTCTCTTTTCATGGTCACTGACTGCAATCTTATCTTCTATATCTGAGAGCCTATCTTCGCATTCTTTTATTCTGTTGCGTACACTTTCAATAGAGTGTTTAATCTCCTGGATATCTGTTTGAATCTGTTTTATGGATTCCATTTCTTTCCTATGTTGGGCGTTTATTTTTTCCATTTCTTTCTTATGCTGGGCCTTCATGGCTTCTATCATGGTCCTGAGCTCATCTATTTTTTTGTCAGTTTCTGCTCTAGAGTCTCGAATCACGACTTCCATTTTGCTCACTATCTCTATATTTATCTGGGAAATTATTTCTGTTTTGAATTTTTCCAGAGCCTGATTGATCTGTTTTGTTACTTCCTGTGCTTTGAGTTCAGGGTGTCCTGGTGGTTCACTATCGGCCTTTACATTCTCATTTGCCCTACTGTTTGCCATTGGTGAACTGGAAGTCTGTCCTTGTATCTTGCTTAAGTGTTTTCTCATTTTAATTTTTGTTGGCGGACTGTCCTTGGTTTAATCTCCGGATTATCACCCAAATCTTCCTGATACAGTTGCACCCTAGCTTCTGTGTCTCTAACGACCCACAGACATTCTCATCTTCATAACATCAGAGAAAACAGCTCATCAAATCAACCGCAATGCTTTACCCCAACTGATACAATCAGCAACACATTAAGATCAAGCACAACTTGGACACTGACCACCCGTGGTAGTCACTAGTCTATCGCCCTTAAATCATTTGAATTAAATTGAAATCAAGAAGCAGTCCAGAACATGTCTACAGTGAACAAACTTTTCAATATAGTATATTTACCGTTTAATGGCTCAGACAGAGCAAGGATGTAAGACTCCTGATCTCAGTTAGCTGATTGCTGCACCCCCTGATGCTGACTGACCTTTGGCTGCAAGGCCCAGATTGAGTTCCCCATCCTTCTGAATGGTTGAACTCCCCAACGTTCTATTACAGGTTTCCCACGCCCTTTCTTTAAAGATGTTCAAAGTTGGGAACTCACAAAAATACCCTTGATGACCACCTCTGTCTTTGCAGAGTGGGTCCAAAGACTTGCACAGTCAGGAGGTCTGAGAGTGTGGGGGAGGGGGCTGATGGGGGTTCAGGGGCACCCGCGCGGCTACCTTCCCGGTGCTTGAGCGATGGCTGCTGGGTCGGGAGCAGGGGTGGTTCCTATCCTTAACTTTTTTAATTCAAGGAAATGTGCATAAATTATAATTGTATTTACTTCTGTTTATCCATAGTCTTTCTCCTTTTTCCTTATACAATTAATAGATTGACCTTGCAATCATTATGTTAAAAAATTTGTATCTAAGCAATTTCTACTTTTATTCTAGTACAGTGGATAAAACTACTGGCTTTTCTTGATGGCTAGAAAGGGAATAGTATTGTCCACTATATTAGACTAAACCATAAAAGTATTTAGATAAAATTATTTAGACCTAATATGCCTTAGAACAACCCTGCATGTAGAAGCTATTAGAAAATTTTCATTGATTTACAACCAGGTCTACAAGAATAAAATTTATCTTACCAAGCTGTCTTTGCAATCATCTCTTCCCCATTACTTAGATCACTGGATTGTGATCTTTATTGTTGATGCTACAAAATTCCACAATACTATTTGTTCTATTTGTCTGTATTTTCTTTCAATTCATTTTTCTTTTTTCTTCTTGATGCATCATTTTATTCTACTGGATAAATGTAGCAGTTTTTGCTTACTTTCTAATCAATAGATATTTGGATTATTTCCACATTTGGTTATTTCCACATTTTATCTGTAAGGAATACAGCTGCTGAACATTCTGATATTTTAGTGGATATACCGAATCTACCAAAAAGTATACACTTTTCAGTTCACAGCACTAATAAATGTCTGGAAGCTAACGGACACCACTTTGAGCACCTCTTATAACTGCAGAGGCTAAAGATAACTTGTGTTAATATCATGCTGTTTGGATAAAGTTACAGTTAAAATACTTATTATACAAGATTTTATTTTCAGGGTATGTACAATTTTCAGTGGACTCTGTCTAAAGCATTTCTTTGACATATGAAACCAGAAGTAGAAATTCCAGAGCTTTTCCATTTTTATTATACTGAGCACTGCACATACTCAAGTTACATGAGCAACAAAGGAAAAAATTTCAACTAGAAATAAAAATAAAATTTCAATATATATCATCAGCTTAATCTGCAAAATTATAAAACCCTGACTATACCCTTGATTCCTCATTTAAAAAAAATAGTGGCCCTGCTCACAGTATACTAATATTCAGAAGTAAATCACACACTTTGTGAATATGATTATCATAGTGAAACATGGGCATAGTGATATGAACTTGGCAATGTTTGTGGGTATTTTTTCCTTAAACACTTACGTGGGTACTTTGTATTTCATAAGGCATGTCTTCTGAAGACCTACTGCCCTGCACTCCGTGAATTAATTTTTCTTTCTATTTTTAGTGTTCTTATCTTCTTTTAATGTTTCATCACAAGATTTTTTTTAAATCAGGGATTGTTTACAAATTAAATAAGAAAATACCATCTGGGCCCTATACAGGGACTGAAAGAAAGGAATGAACAGTATCTCTTCAGGTTGAGTTGAAAGGGCTTTGCAAGAGGATCTTAATCAGAATTTTTCCTCTCTGGATAATCACCCGTTCAGATGTGGGAGATTTGGGAATTATTACTACCTCAGTACATACTGAAACATCAAAAGGTTGTCAACACTGCATCAAGCATACACTACTTGTATGCATACCTTAATATGTGTGCACACTGATGTTCCATTTTACAATCTGTGGCATGTACCTAGGCACGCGACTTCACAAAGCAGGTGATTTCAGTGACAGGCACTCTGAATGATTGCATCACACTAATCATACATACTCAAAGCAAATAATTGGTCATGCATTAACATATAAATAAACTTTACACATGCTCACATGCAAATCCAGTCCCATATAAACATGTTTAGTAACATATCTCAGATACATCAACAGACATGAAATATCAACAATTGCAGATTGCACAAAATCTTCCTTCAACTGTGAGTGGACATCCTTAAGTCAACAAAAGCATGGATATATAAGTTCTGCATACCCAGTTTATCTCAACAACAAAGTTTGTTGCACATATAAGTGAAGCTCTGAGTCACGTTTGCATGCACAGAGAGAGGAAAGTTAGAGGTTAATGCTTTCTACTTCATTACTGAGTCTCAGAGGAAGAGAGTGAGAATATGAGGCAGAAGGAATTAAGAGGAAGGAGACAACTAAAGCTTCGGGGAAGGGGCAAGCCAGGCATAGCCCTTTAAAGAGACATGAATCTGCAGCCTCTGCCATCTCAGGGGCTTTTTAGAACTGATGATGATCATGCATACCTTGGTCAAAGACAAAGCAAAATTCAGAATGAGTTCTTCCTGTGACTTAGGCATTTCTGCCCTTCCCAGAAAATAGTCAGACTCACAGAATCTCTAATAATCTGGAAGTCAAGGGGATACACTATGCAGAAAGGTCTGACTCTATGGAATCTAGAGGTATAGAGATCTAGGCATGCTACACTTCCTTCTGAGGTGAAGAGAAAGAAAATTGAATCTGTGTCCTTCAGGGAGACCTGGAAAGGTAGGCAAGCTGCCTTTATGCACAAACCCCTCCAGAAAGGAGGATGCATCTGAGCCCAACCTGCTCTATTATTATTGCTCTACAACTTATCTTTTGGTACACTAAAGCAATAAAACAGAGTCTAAGCTTCCCTGAGGCTATTTTTTAACAAGGTCTCACACTATTTTGTTTCTTATCCCTGCAAAGACTTGGACACAACGAGAAATGCTAGAACAAAACAATTCCCACACAAAGGGTGGAGTAAGGGAGATCCAATAGAAAACCTGGAGGTGCCATGGCTGGATTGAAAACCAGGTTCACAAAGGAAAGCTGAGCTCTACTCCATGGGAGAACATAGTTCCTGTAACTAAATTTCCTCAAACCAAAGCTGCACAGTCACTTTACATGTTAGACTTTATTTTGGGAAAACAATGAACAATTAAATCAGAAGTTAAGAGTGAAATCACTTTTGCTCTGATGTTGAGGAAGGATCTAGCTTAATTTCAACTTTCAGTGTGCACTATGCTCGTGAAAGTGCTAATTTCAGAAAAGAGAAAAAAGGACACTTTGAATAGTAAGGTGGATGAGGAAGGAGGTATGAACTGAAGTAGGAAATTACATTGGCCCTTTTCCCTATTACTTAGGGAGTATACCATTTTATTATTAAATTCAATGGCAACCTGATAAATTGCATTTCCATAGTGAAAACTTTTCACACCAGACAAAAATGACCGAGGATTTGTCCAATTTCTGCCTGCCTGCTTCCCATGACTTGGAGCCTTAAATATGCTTCCATGGAATTCATAAGGAAATTCTGAGAATGAGGGTGCTTGATTCCACGAAATACAAGGGAAAGAACAGAAAAGAGACACCAATGAACTCATTTCCAGCTCCAGCCTTGACTAGACGTTTCACTCTGCTCTTCCAAAGTTTACCCAAGAAAGAAAATCTGAGAACAGGATATGTGAGCCAGAAGAATGACAGAGAAAGGCTGTGCTACCTCTCTTCATGAGAGAACACTTCCCTGTGAAAAGCATTTCTTAAGGTTTGGATGTTAATGGAGAAGAAGAAAGGAAAAGAATTTTTGAAAGAATCTAAGCAATGTAGGAGCAGGAACATGGATGAAGACTCACTGCACCCCGAAGAGTATGCAGAACAGGTGAGCCCCGCCCCAGTAAGGCTCATGGGCAAAAGCCAATAAAGATGCTATTCCATAGATAGCATCATATCGCCAGGATGCCAGGAGCCTCCAATTCAGGGAAAGAGCAAGGGTTGTGGGTCCACATCCAGACCTGGCTCTAAGTCAGTGCACACATGTTCAAGCCTCTTTAATATCTGCTTTTCTATGATAGGGCAAACATCTCGGGTTAACCTAACCAGGGAGGGATTCCAGACCACTCTCTAATCAACAAATGCAGCAGTGTGTTTTATCAGAAGCCCTCACTCCTGATACAAATTTAGTATGAGATAGGGGTCATATAATTTAATTATTCTGGACTCTATTATTCTCTTGGTAAGTTGAAGATGGGTGGATTTATGTGGGTTAGAAACAACTTTAAAACCTGATAAAAATGTATGTCTCTTAGAGAGTCCCCAAAGTTGGGTTCCAAACTCCTGCTCAGTGCTATGGTGAGAAGACTTAGAGACAGAGTTAAAGAGACAGATATATATGCAACCAGGATAACTAATGCTCACACAAGCAAGGCTGAACAAGCAAAGGCCCTGAACACCAAAGCTATAAATAGTTATTGGTGACATCCTAGTTAGATTGAGGTAAACCGGCTACAAGGACTATGTAGAGTTGCTATGGATACATTGTTGATACAAGTAAGGCTTGTAAAGGAACAGACAAAGCATTCTTGAATTAGAAACAGAGCAGCCAAAATAGAGGTTGATTTTGAAGAAATAATTCCACTTGAATTTTCTATATTCCACCTCTTTTTGAATGTTATAAATGTGAAATTTAAAAATGCATAGCACACTTTTATGTTATAAATTTTTATTTTTTAAGTAGTTTGGTTTGGTTTAATCATTAAATCAAAATATTTTATAAATAACGGATTCCAAAAATTTATAGATAAAAATGACAATAACTGTTTTGATTATCATTTGCAGAAAATAGATTGCATTGGACACAAAGAATATAATATTCATTCATACATGTTCACTTTAAGAAACACCTCTTCTCAGCCTGCATCTTTCATCCTGCTAGGAATCCCAGGCCTGGAGAATGCCCAGTTTGGGATTGCCTTTCTGTTCTGTGTCATGTATGTTGTGGCAGTTGTTGGCAATATCACCATCCTACATATAATCAGAATGGACAGCACCCTTCATGAGCCCATGTACCTCTTTCTGGCCATGCTGGCTACTTCTGACCTGGTCCTGTCCTCCTCCACCCAGCCTAAGATGCTGGCCATCCTCTGGTTCCACGCTCATGAGATTGGATATCATGCCTGCCTCATCCAGGTGTTCTTCATCCACGCCTTTGCTTCTGTGGAGTCTGGGGTGCTCATGGCTATGGCCCTGGACCGCTATGTGGCCATCTGCTTCCCACTGCGACACCCTAGTATCTTGACTACATCCGTGGTGGTTAAAGTAGGGACTGTTGTGTTGGGGAGGGGGCTGCTGTTGGTGAGTCCCTTCTGTTTCATGATCTCCAGGATGCCCTTCTGCACCAACAGGGTCATTCCCCAGTCATACTGTGAGCACATGGCTGTGCTGAAGTTGCTGTGTGTTGATACCAGGGTCAACCGTGGATATGGGCTCTTTGTGGCCTTCTCCGTGGGCTGCTTTGATATTCTTGTCATCAGTGTATCATATGTGATGATTCTGAGAGCTGTGTTGCAGTTGCCCTCAGATGAAGCCCGCTTCAAGGCTTTTGGCACATGTGCTTCTCATATCTGTGTTATCTTGGCCCTGTATATCCCAGCCCTTTTTACCTTCCTCACCCATCGCTTTGGCCATCAGGTGCCCCGAGTGGTACATATCATGTTTGCTAATGTCTATCTACTGGTGCCTCCCATGCTCAACCCCATCATCTATGGAGTTAGAACCAAGCAGATCCGGGACAGGGTTATCCGAGGGTTTTGTGGAAAAGACACCTGAGCCAAGGATCAAAGCATCATTTTTCTCGAAGGACTCCATTAATCTGGAAACGTAATGAAAACATTTTTCCATCCTATTGCCTATCATCCATCAAAAATTGGCACAGAATCCAGCAATTTTTTTGAAAAAAAAGAAATTAATTTCATGATACCCAGAAGAAGATACTGCAGAGCTACGATGGCTTACTCAAACATGGTTGACCTATGTTCATCATCAAAGGATAGCTCATAGTTTTTCATATAAAGTAAGCAAATATTTTAAAAGAATGTTTTCTTCTGCAGATTAAGGTAAAACCATTATTTTTGTACTATTGCTGGAAGTATAAGTTGGTACATGATTTTAAAAGAATTTAAAATTGCTTGCAGGAGTATGGGAAAAAAATGAGAACCAAGACCTGTCATGTAAAGGTACAGAGCCCAGTGATGAATGTAACTGTACTGTTTACCTAAAATATAACAATAAACTCAATGAGAAAAAAATTAAAAATAAAATTGCTTGCAATAGATAAGGGAGATCTGAGACTCTCTGTAAAGAAATAGAATTGTTGGGTCAGGGATTTAGCTCAGTGGTTTCACTGCCTGCCTCACAAGCAGAAGGTCCTGAGTTTGATCCCCAGTACAAAAAAATAGATTTGTTGTACAGAACATGTGTAATAGAAATGCATAAAATCATTATTTAAAAATAATTTTTAAATTTAAATAATATGCCTATTAAAGAAATGTGCAGTTAAATGGCATTTGCCACTTAAGTGTAGCATTTATCAGAAGTATATGAAAATGATCAAGATGCAATAAAAAAAAAAACAAATACAGAGCTGAATACCAATTGCAAAAAGGAAGTGCAGACAAAGATTTGGGAAATGTACTCAGATGCTTGTAATATCTTCTTGGAGCTGTGAGTCTATGAAATTTTTATTTTCACTTAAAAATATTGCATTTCACGTTATTTTTATTAACATCCTTTAATACTATATGCCAGTTGAGATCAGTGTGATATTTTAACTCATTTAAAAATTAACCACATAGGAGTATATCTTCAATATGTACCCATTTTCCTATGAATGAATCTATTTTCTCATTCTTTATGGCTGAGTAATATCCTAAGTGAAATAAATAAGGCACACATGTGTAAATACCGAATAGTCTCTCTGGTGTGAATAATTTGCAATAATACAGAAGATCCTAATAAGATTACTGACATTTAGAAATGGGAAGAAAGGAGCTAAAGGTGTAGGGAAGGTGGGATGGGTAGGGGAAGGGTAATAAGGGAAAAGAAAAAAATGTGAGATAAAGAAAAGATGGAAATAAAATGTCTTAGATGGAGAGGGGAGGAGGGGGTGAAGGGAGGACAGGGACGAGGGGAAAAAATGAGAACCAAGACCTGTCATGTAGAGGTACAAGATCCCAACCAACAATGAATGTAACTGTACTGTATCCCTAAAATGTACCAATAAACTCAATTAAAGCTGAAAAAAATATATGTATTTTTAAAAGTAAGTACTAGGACTGATAATGTAGGTAAAAATTTTGCAGATTCATGAAATGCAATTTAAAAATTGAAGCATTTTGAAACTTATATTCCTTATACAAATTCTTTTTTAAATTAACTTTTTTGTTGTTTCTTTTGATAAATTATTAAACATAAATAAATAAATAAATAAATAAAATAAAAATTAACCACAATTGGTAGAGATTGTTGTTAGTATGGGAAATGAATATCTAAAGTAACAACTTTATTTTAAGAAGGCAAATTAATTGCCAAAGCTGAGGAATGTAGAATGGACAATTTGAGAGAACAAGGAATTGTAGAAAAAATAAGATGCGCAAAATCTGTAAAATCTAGATATAAAATTGCTGCACAACTTTTTGAAATGGCTGACAAGGAAGATTAGATGACCTGGAGAATTCAATCCTCTCCTCCAAAATTTTCTAGGTCTCTGAGGACACTGGACAACAAAATGAATTACAAAGTTTGAAAGAAAAGAATGAGGAAAAATATTATTTATGAAGATGATGTATTGTTTACAGTTGTGGGGAGTCTTTAGAATTACTGGTATTTAAATCATTCATTTAATGACATTTTAAACAATTTTTTAAGACAGGGTTATCCTGAGTTATCCTAGTAATTGATATACTAGGATTAATATTAATTCTGGGGTTATCCTAGTAATTTGAGTTATTACACTGGAATTGGTGACCCCTTCCCTCTTCTTTCTTGCCATTGCTGAGGGGAGTAGAAACTTTGGGAATTGTTGAAACAAAACACATGTCTAACAGACTTTGGAAATGACTGCTTCCATTAAAGATAAATTGTTTTCCTGAAATGGGAAATAGGAAGGAGATAGATACAGCAGCTTGTACAAAGCAGTAAACAATATTTGGAATTGCATAAAAGTTTTAAATATCTAGAGATAAAAGACTCTAAAACTGGATACTTTAGAACTAGAAAGTCATTTGCAGTATACTTTGATTATCAAATGTATTGCTAAGGAATGTGTAAAAATTCCATTGCAGAGTTCTAACCATATTTGTAGCCCAAAATTCTGCATTGAAAATCCCATCGCAGCAACTTTCATATATATATGGGTATTGATTTTCTGCTTCTTTGCTCAAAAGATAATCTGCCATTGGCGGGGGGACTTCTACCTCAGGTCCCTCAGAGCAAAGTAGAATTAGAATTACACTGCCATCTCCATTAAAGAAACAGCATGAAAAATACTATGAATGTTTTACTTCTCAAACTCAGCCACTATGCATGCATTTCCTCTTGTTCTTCACGTTCCTAGTATACATAAATATTTTAGCATATCCATACTTTGCAATATACCTGGTTTGTCCTCTTTCTTGGATAATTATCTCTGACATATACCACCTGTCTCCAACTTCTCAGCACCAGAGATGTCTGTCTTAGTAAAATTATGGTTAATATGGAAACAAATAGGAGTCTTTTAGGACATAAATGGAGATCCTTGCCTTAAAGATAAAATATACAGTCTTAGGCACTGCTACCTGCACGACCTGTAGATCTTTCCCAATTGCTAGAATTTATCCTATAAATTCTATGACATTATCCATACTTGAAGCCATTCTAATATGACAGCATTAATGTGCAACCAAAGGCTTTTTCTGGCCCACACTATTCAATGCTATTCTGCTAAACACCCATGAATTTTGACGAAGAGCATAATAGAAATAATTCTAAGAATTTTGAGGATTGTTTTCCTATCTGTCATCATCGGATATATGCTTAAATCTTTCTGTTACACTAGAATCAAATCTGTACTATAATTAAATATGCTACATCCCTCGCCTATAGTAGTCTCAGTCATTTTTCTTTCACATGACAGGAAACTAATCTGACAATGAATACATTTTTTTGTAAATGTCTTTTTAAAACATTTCCCCACCTTTAATTTTGATCAAATTCATGTAAAGCAAGATTTCAGTTGAAGAATAAATAGCTAATTGTCTTTGTAGCAATTTCCATAGGTTTGAAGACAAGTAAGAATAACCAGTTTTGTGGATGCGACCATGTAATCAAAAAAGATATGTTTAAAAATGTTTTATATTACTTCATTACCTCATATATTTCTTATGTGTGTGTGTATAAACATATACCTATATGTGTGTGTGTATATATATATGTGTGTGCGTGTGTGTGTGTGTGTGTGTGTATTTGTGCTGCATAGAGAAAAGATGTTTGAACTTCTAGTGAATATATGCTTATTTGAAGATACAGGAGTCACTAATTGTCTACATAAGCATGTTGGTGAAAGAGGACTGATTCTGCTTACCAGACTGTGATTGCGTGTGATGGCTAGTGCTTCATAATGAGCACTACAATTCAGAATTTGTAGACATGACTATATAAATGCAAACTTCACATATGCACTCAAATGGGCTTTTGTTTCCATATGACTTCATGGGAGTGCATGACTATGTATCACTGCATATTCACAAGTGCTTCTGTTTTAAGTACTGAGCATTTGTTATTTCTGTATCCTTGAATGTGTATGCATATAGTCATATACATTTTTATTTGAATGTCCATGAATCTGATGTGCATATGCCTCAAAAATATTTCTTTTGATGAATGTAACCTTATTTTAGTATATGTATATGGGTGTACGTATTGCTTGGTATTAGTGGATAAGAATGTGTGTGCACATTGTGACATTTGTGTGTATGCATGTGTCTGTACACTGGCAACTTAATACAAGCATCCATCTATATGTGAAGAGGCTACTTTTATAATTAAATTTATTTTTAACTGACGCATAAAGGACATATATATGTTGCTAAGAAAATATGTGACGTTTCAACATACTGTGAAATATTTGCATCATGACTCCTAGGGTGATAGGTATATATGGAAAGACTTGAAAATCTGGAAAGGGATGTTCTACCTAATATGAAAGTTTGGCTTTTGTAAATAAGGAGGAGAAGAAGGGTTGAAGGGAAGGGAAGGGAATGGGGAAAAAAAGAAGAATCAAGATATATTATGTACAGGTACAAATTCTATATGATGGATATGATTATTATGTCTTTCAAAAGTGTACCAATAAAACTAATTTCAAAAATAATATGAAAGCTCTGAGATGATGTTGTTTCAAAGACCTCCATAAATCTTCACAGATATGTCTTATCAGGAACCTGTCCCAAACATCTTTACTCTTTACCTTCTATCAAGCACACCCATTATTTGATTTTTGTTTCTAAACAGCTTTATTAAGAAATAATTCATGGGGCTGGAGATTTAACTCAGCGGTTCAGTGGCCTGCCTTGCAAGTGCAAGAACCTGATTTCAATCCCTGGTGCAAAAA
>NW_022900928.1:24634049-24637577 GCF_012274545.1 Fukomys damarensis
AAAAAAAAAAAAAAAAAAAAGAAAGAATTCATATATTAAAATATTATATGTCATCCACTTAAAACATATAATTCAATGATTACAGGAATGTTACCTTATGAGTTATTAAAAGGTGTAAAATATATTTAAAAGTTACTATTTAACAATTTGAAAAGCACAAGTCCATGGCATTGATTTTCATAATGTTGTTATTCTAATGTAACCATTACATATATCTAAAAATTTTCATTGCTTCAAGGAGAAATTTGTAACTATTAATCATTAACTCTCCATTTTTCCCTTTTAAGCCCTGATAACTACTAATCTATGTAACATCTCTATAAATATGCTTATCTAGATATTTCACCTAAGAACATACAATATTTGTTCTTTTGTGTCTGACTTCTTTCACTTAGTAGACTATCTCCAACTTCATCCGAATTGTAATGTATAGAATAAAAACATAAAAAAGACCAACAAAACAAAGAGTGAGTTATCTGAACTATAAACAAAATTAATAAAACCTTAGCTAGGTTAAGCAAGAAAAAAGAAGAGTTAAGACTCAAATAAATAAATTTAGAGACAAAGGGGACATATTACAACTAAAACTCCAGAAATGCAAAGGATCATCAAAGATTACTATGATTAAGGAAACAATAATGTAGAAGAAATGAACAAATTCCTAGACACATAGACCTTACTAAATCATGAGTCATGATGAAATAAAAATCTGAAGAAACCAGTAAAAAATCATGAGATAGAATCAGCAATAAAATGTCTCTTCAAAGAAAAGCATAGGACAAGATGGTTCTACAACTGAAGTTCACCACATATTTAAAGAAAAAATAACACAACTTCTAAAAAATTATTGCAGAAATAAAAGTGAAAGATATTCTTCAAATATGTTTTATAAGGTAAGAATTAGCCTAATAAAAAAGAAGGGAACACCTGGGGAGTTATCTCAGTGGTTCTGGCTACTGCCTTGCAAACGCAAGGACCTGAGTGAGTTCAATCCCTGGTAGCAAAAAAGAGAACAAAACAAACAAACAAAGCTATGACCAGAACCCTTGATAAACACAAATGCAAAATAATAACAAACTGACTTCAACAGCACTTTAAAAAGGCTACTCACTATACTCAGTAGAATTCATTCTAGAGATACAAAGATGTTCAACCTCAACAAATCAATAAATATGGTACAACACATGAACAGAATGAAGAATAAAATATATAAGATAGTCTCGATAGGTGTAGGAAAAGTTTTGGTAGAATTTGTAGAAACTATTCAATAAAATTTGATGTACCGTTGTGGTAAAAACACTGGACATATAAGGTGTAGAGGAAACATACCTCAACATAATAACAGCTATTGATAACAAGCCAAAAGCTAACATCACGCTGAATAGAGAAAAGCTGAAAGCTTTCTCAGTATAATTCAAAACAAGACAAAAATGCCTAGTTTCACTTCACTCAACAAGGAATTGGAAATCCTAGCCAAAAAAAATCAATTAAAAGAAAAAAATAAAGGACTTTCAAGTTGGAAGAGAGAAAATTATCAGTGTTTTGAAATGATATATATCTTGTGTAGAGAAAACTCTAAAGCACTCACCCAAAATTATTAGAACTAATAAATAAATTTAGCAAAATTACAAGATACATAATAAACATATGAAAAGTCAATACAGTTTCTATATGCCAGTAGTAAACAATATGAAAAAGAAATTTAAAAAGAAATGACACTCACAATATCTACAAAAGAATGCAATAGTGAAGAAGAAATTCAACCAAAAAAAGAGGTGAATATCTCTACAGTAAAAATTATAAACAATGATGAGTAAAATTAAAGGGTACCCAAAAATGTTGAAAGATATTGTGTTAATGGACTGAGTCAATTTTACAGCATTGTTATAATGTCCATAGTACTAAACTCCTGTCAACATAATAATATTCATCACAAGAATAAAAACAGTAAATCTTAATGTGTAAACATACATCAAATGGCCCAGATCATTTATACAAAAAGTGCAAAGCAGGAGGCTGACTTCACAATAAGCCACAAAGGTTTACTTAACAAAACAGTATGGTATTGATGTAGAAACTACCATATAACACACTGGAGAATAATAAAGAGCCTACAAACTCTTAGACATCCACATGCAACCGATTTTTTTATGAAAGTGCTAAGAACCCACTTTGGTAAAGGACTTTTCAGTAAATGGTGCTGAGAAAACTGAGTAGCCACATAGAAAAGAATGAAACAAATCCTCACTCTCACCAGTCATAGTTACCTCAAAATTTATTTAAGACTTACATGTAAGTAATGAGCTACTAAAAGAAAACATAGGTGAAATTATTCAGGACATTGAAACAGGCAATGGCTTTTTGCAAAAAAAAAAAATACCAACAGCACAAGAAACAAAAGCAAAAACACGAAAGGTATTTTATCAAACTAAAAAGCATCTCCACAGAAAATTAAACAATTATTAAAGTGAAAGCACAACTGCAAGAATGAGAAAGTTATTATTAGTAAACGTCTGGCAAGGGTTGATATCTAGAATGTATAGGAACTCTAAAAATTCAATACCAAAAAATCCAATTTTAAAAAGGTGATAAATATAAGCAGACATTTCTCAAAAGAATACCTACAGATGGCTAACAGTATATGAAAATGGAAAACTCTGTTGGAGTCTGTTGGTTTAAGAAAGGACAGCCCAACAAATGGAGGAAAGATTGACTTCTCAGAGGAGTCAGGATGGAATAGACCACGTGCACACAGGACACTACTGAGCACCCTTTAGGGGGTACTGTCCAGGGTAGTGGTGAATATCTATAGACTCATGGTAGCTCCAGACATCCCTAGAGGGTTTTAACCATCTGCATAAGCACTCTGTATGCTAATGTCATAGGACAGAAGTAAAGGTAGTTCTGAACTGCATCACACAGATTAACACAGTTAATAAATAAATCCTAATTTTTTCTTATACTCTATGCATATTAAGTTCTATGTAGGATAATTTATGTTTTATTTAAATAAATACTCATGTAATTTCTTTTATGGTGTACAAGTTAGAAAGATGAAAGCAGCCTAGCATACCATGCTGTGGTGGAAAGCTAAGAGGGAAAAAAAAGTAAAATGGAAATGTTCTTTATAAAAATAAATGAAGACATATACCATGAATGAGAATATAGTGCATGGAGAAGCATAGAATAAAGATGAGATGAAAGAATAAATAAAAACTCTTGTGGGAGGTGCAGAAGAGAGACTCTGGATATTTAAGAAATTCCGAAAGAAGAGAAGCTGGAGAATAGGAATACAAATGAAAAAAAAGTGGGGGAATGGAGTAAAACACATTTAGGTAAAGAAAAGTAAAGTGGAATTTGTGGATAGGGTGTGTATGGAGATGACATGTAAGTATAATGGCTCTGAATAGTATTATTTTGCAAAGGGCTGTATGCTATTAAGTCTGTGGGTATGGCCACTTCATTTGCTAAACCTTGAGGAGAGAAGAAGGAGGAAGAGGAGGAAAGGAAGAAGGAGAGGGAGGGGGA
>NW_022900928.1:24638077-24666832 GCF_012274545.1 Fukomys damarensis
CTATTTTCTACTGATAAATATTAATTTTTAAGTAAATTTTATCATAACTATAGTTAAATAAATGGATAATAAATCATTAATATCTTTTAGTATCTGGTACATATTACAAATTCTCCAACTTCCTCAAAGATATTTGTTTTTTTCTCAAATCACACAAATCACAAACATTCCACACATCACTGCACTATTTTATTATACCAAAGTATATATATTGCATTGTAGAAAACATGCATTGTGTATATGTGGGTGGTTATGTTTCTACACATATGTGTGCACTATTAAATGAGAAGCATGATCATGAATGTGGTAGGATTGTGCACATTTGGCATATTGATAGCTTCTCTGGCAACCTTATTATTTCTCTAAATTACATGCTTGATTTAATCCATAGTCATTTGTTTGGGAAGAATATTACATATGTATTGGTGTTAAATTCTATCATTTTGCTTATAAAAATATAATAAAATAAGTATGGGATATAATAAAATAGAAACAGGAAAATCTGATCTTAAAAGTGAGAATTCTTTTACTTGTTTTTGGATTCCAAATATATTTTTTTCTGTGCAAAGTTTTTTTAGAAAATGTAAGTGGTACAATCAACAAGCATATGATACTTATCAATTAATAAATCCAAGGAGTTTATAAATCATAAAATTTTGAGGACAGTTTCTCAACTATAATATGTAACTTTGTTTTATTTGTAATTACATTATTTCAAAAACATTATATAATAAGAAAATAAGAACATAATGTTTGAAGATCATATCAAACTAATAATGTATTTGATTATCAATCTGTTACATAAATTTTTGTTTATTTCATATCCTTTTTTGCTGTCATATATATGTATATTTGAATTTTTTATTTATTATCTTCATTTCTTGTTGTCATGCATGTTTGCAATCTTTAATAAAAAAAAGAATGCAATTCATGTCTGGGGATAAATAATTCAAAGGTGATGTGCTTTTTTCATTGATGCTAATGATGGCTTGAAGTATTCATTAAACATAACATAACTTGTTTGCCACAATGTTATTTACTCATTGAATAAATATGATTTAACAATAATAAAATGTCAGTCATCGTGGTAGACTCTAGTGATACCAAGAAAAATGCATACATTTCTGCACAAGTCTTGGGATATTTCTCTGTAAAGAAATATAGAGATAGATAACTGCAAGGCAACTAACATTAAAATCTCACATATTATTTGTTAACACTACCTAAAAATAAGTAGCTTTGGTTACATTTTATCTTAGAAAATTCTCACAGCAACCCTCGGAATTAGGTGTTTCCATCATTCTACACAGAAGGAAAATAAGATTCAGAGTAGTAACTTGCACAATAACTTCCAAGGTCAAGCACATTTTAAGTATTAAATCTAGATTGAAAATTAGTGCTATTTATTGGGGCTGATTGTTTTGAGACCAGACCCATGTCTTAGAGTTTCTAGACTTGCAAAATATCCCAAGAAGAAAACAATCAGTTTTATATCTTAGAATTTATATCTTAGAATTATTGGTTCTAAGATATAAATGCACAGGAGATAAAATAGCAACCAGTACTTTTGACACTTTAGGTAAGTTTGCCGAAATGAAATAGACATTTGCATAAGATTAAGCATAAGCTTAGAAGATTGATGTAGAGTTAAAATTTTCCTAGATGCCAGGTGTGGTGGTGCACTCCTATAATCCCAGCACTTGGGAGGCTGAGGCAGGAGGATCACTGTGAGTTCTAGACCAGCCTGGGCTACATAGTGAGTTCCAGGTCAGTCTCAATTACATAGTGAGAACCTGTCTCCAAAAAAATATTTTTTTCCTAGAAATTACCTTGTTTTGTTCTTGTTTATGCAGAATGCAAATGTATATGTCTGGATACTGTGATGTATAATTCTATATCAGCCAAGGCCTTAAAATTAATCTAAATGGAAAATGTATATCAAAGTGAACCCCTAAAACCTATTGATATATGAGGAAAAATGGTAGAAATTTATTTATGTTTAAGTTTATCTCAACCTTCAAAAATGCTATTTTTATGGTTTACCATCTGTGTGTTAGTATAGTACTGCTTATATGTAATTTTCAATGAGTAAATATGAATAAATATATGAGAAGGACTCATTGCATTATTTTGGTTTATACAGATTCAGAACCATAAACCACACTGTACTTCATTCTAGGATAAAGATACAATCTTAGAATATGTATAACATTCAAATACTGAGATAACAGAGGCAATAAGCTCAGGGTGCCCTTTCAATGCTTTTATTCTCTGATGGGGCTAAGTGGTGACAAGACCATACATCTAGGCAGAAGCACTCTGCATACGCACTCCACACCTTCACCATGAAGCTCTTCCTGTGGTCCCAGCAGTCTGATTTTTGTCTTCACTGCTTCATGAGGACTATGTTTCCATGGTTCAGGTATGTTCTATCTTTCTCCTATCTCTCCTTCATCTTGATTTATTTGGGTAAGTTTCAAATATTTACAATTGCCTGTTTTTAATTTTTTGCTAATTTTGTGATATATTTCCATATCTCTTCTGCCTTCTGTTTTCTTCCCTTTCTTCACAGTTCCTCACACATGATGTGAACATATCTCAGTTATGTCTCATTGTCCCCCTTTTGTCACTCTATCACATCAGCAAACCCCTTCTTCCAAAACACCATTCATGTTAATGGCTTAAAAATTAAATTATATTGATCAGCTGATATATAAAGGCAAAAATTATACATATCATCTGCCTACAGTGGAGCTCAGCCCCAAGAAGCTGATCAGTTGGAACCAGACATGGTCAGCAAGTTTTAATCCCTCATTCACATGTTGGTGGGAGGCTTTTCTATATTAGGTACAGCTTTTTTTGTACCTGAATCTTCGTGCCTGTCCTGCCTTTTGTGAAAGGTATGACCCCTTTCTTGTTCAAGTAGAAGTCTCAATTAAAAAGCCTTGTCTCTACTTGTATTTCTTCTGGCTTCAGCCTCTTTTCTACTGTTTCTGGATACAAGAACTCTGTAAACTACTTGACCAATAGAAAGTGGAAAGCCATCTAGCAGTTTAGAGTCCCTTATCTTGAGAAACTAACAGTTTCTAAGTTCTGTCCCTGGTGATACTTGCTCTTGAAAACTATTTACCACACAAACACACCTCATTTTTACCAAGTTATTCACTAAAAAGTCACATGGATATATTTTATTTTGTCAGTACTATTGTGATCCTTATTTTCTAAACTAAACAAAAATAATGCAAAATTGTCATTTTCATACATATATTTTCTACTCAGGATCTAAAAATTCATTCATTGAAAAAAGCCAATAAGGACTTTGCCTTGTTTCAAATTTTAACCAAATGAAATTCTTATTAGGTTTTTCAAACAAATTTTAATAGAGTTAGAATGAGAGATAATTTTAAGGTGTAATAAAATGAGACCAGGAAAAAGAAAACAAGGAGTGTGGATGAAAGGAAAGAAGAGAAAAAATTAAGAGAATGGAAATTCATAGAGTAGTAGAAGTTTTTTTTAATAGTCTATTTCACACTGTACTTTCAAAAAAAAAGCTGAAGCCTAGCTAAACACTATGATTTGTATGATTCTAGTGCCTTGTTAATAGCAAAGAAGATGCAAAGGGGAAAAAAGTACATAGCCTTGTTGAGAAAAATTACAATTGAGTCAATGGGAAGTTGGAGCTCATTAAGAGAAGTCAAAGTCAAAATTGCTTCTCCTGGCCAAAAGCCCAAATTTATGATGTGAATATCTATGTTTTGTTATTTATCAATATTCCACAATACCAAGAAAACTTGGACTTCAAATGCTCTGAAGATTAGGATCTTAGAAACCAAACTTCAGATTTTGAAAGCTTTCTCTGGTGCTACTCATCTATTTCTAAACCACTTCATTCATAGAGAATGCAAGTATTTTGTGTCTGTCCTTTAGGCTCCAAGGAATGTAGCCTAATTATAGACTCTAGATTGAAGGAGAAGATTGGATAGTAAAATAAAATTATCATATACATTGATTAATTTTTCAATTTTTTTTTCATTCTCCGGTTGCCTATCCCTTCCAACTTTAGGATTATTAACTACTTAGTTCTAGAATCTTTAGATATAGTTAACTTTACACTATTGCTGTTGAAAGCTCTGTTACTGTTAGTAGAGTTAAAATTGTTCCATTTAGTAGACATTTCCTGTAGGTCAGTAGCAGGTAAATATATGGTTTGTCTTGGAGTTCCTACTATATTATAGCTTTCTTTTGTAGAGACGAGAATGGTACTTTATTGTTCCATTAGATTTGTCAATATTGATTTTGTATTTGCTGCTATAATTGATGCTAATTTTATCAATATACCAAGAAGACACAGCTGTTGTTATCAGTTGGTTTTACTGGGATGCCAATATCTGGATTCCCTTGGAGTCTTTAACAATCCTGTAGCTGACTACTGAAAATGTGGGTATTGTGCCTAATATGTTGCATCCTCCCATCTCCAGAAAATGGAAGTGGTTGTATCCTGGGACAGAGGCAAAGGCCAATAGTTAGCTATGCCAAAAGAACACCAGGCAAAAGTAAACATTAACTGAAGAGGTCTCCATACTAGAAACAAAACTTTTGACTAAAATAAGCCCACAAGCCTCAGCACAAAAAAAGAAACAAATAAACAAACAAAAAAAGAAACATGAGAAGATAAGCCAAAAAGAGGCTTTGAAAATCTCTCTACTCCAAAGATGATCCATGGGGCATTGAAGAGGCACAAAGCCAAAACTATACCAGTGAATTATTCAAAATTACATCAGGGGAGATAAGAAAACTGATCAATCAGACTTTGACTAACTATAAAAAATATAAATAATAAGACACTGGGAAATATAAACAAAATGATCAGTGAGTCCAAAGAAGACATTAAAAAAAAGGTAGAAGAGCTAAACAAAGGCACTGAATAGCCTTTGAATTTTAAAATAGCACTGAAATTTTAAGCAAAGTGAATAAAGATGGAGTCATCCTAATTCCTATGTTAAAGACGTATTATACAGCCATAGAAATGAGACAACACAGCAATAGAAAGAACAGAGATTACAGAAATAAACCCATACAATCACAGGCAAATGATTTTGAACAAGGTACAAAAAATATAAACAAGAGACATCATTTTTAGTCAGTGGTGTCAGTAAACTGAATATCCTTATACAAAACACTGAAATTTCATCCCTATACCTTACACTATATGAAAAACTAATTCAAATGGGTCAAATACCTACGTGTAAGAGAGGAAACTCTGAAACTACTAAAAGAAAGCGTAGAGGAAAGATTTCAAGGCATTGATGCAGGCATTGGCTGCCTAGAAAGGTTTTCAAATGCAGAGGTAGGAAGAGCAAAATTTAACAAATGTAATTGCATCTAACTAAAAAGCTTTTTCAAAGCAAAGGAAACAATCAACAGAGTGAAGATGCAATCTCAAAAGAGGTAGGAAGGATTACCACTTACTCATCTGCCAGTGTCCACATCCAAAATATATTAAAAATCAAAAACTTAACAATATAAAATTAAATAATCCAATTCAAAAATGGGCAAATGGCAAAGACACTTCTACAAAGAAGAACCACAAATGGCCAACAAATATGTGATAAAATATTCGGCATCATTCTTCATCGGGGAAATGCAAATCCATACTATCACCACCTCACCTTAGCTAAATGTGGATTATCAGAAGGTAAGATATAGAGAAAAAGAAACATGTACTTTGTTAGTGGGCACCTAAATTAGTACAGCTATTATGGAAAACAGTACAGATGATACTCCACACACGAGAAAGAATAAAATCACCTTATGATGCAGACTTTAAAATTCATGGGATCTCATTTCAAGTATGCTAACAAGGGAAAAGAAATCAGTACTCCAAAGACAAACTTTCACACTATGTTTATTGCAGCAATATCCACAATAGCTAAGGTACAGAGTTAGCCTAGAGGACTATCAGGAATGAGTGAATGAATAAATGATACATGGTCTATATACACAGTGGGGCATCACTCAGCCATAAAGTAGAGTGAAATCCTGTCATTCGAAGAAAAATGGTAGGAAATGGAAGTGAAATACTTGAAATTGTTTTAAGTGAAATAAAAGTAACACAGATAAGGACCACATCTACCACATGTTCTCTTTCTGAATGTGGACGCTAAAAGTAGTTGACCTAATAGTAGAATAGTGATTACTAGCCATTGAGTAACATATGAGGAGGAATGAGTAAGAAAAGAATGGTTGGATTTTATCAGTACTTAATGCAAACATATACATATTAGACTTTAGCAGTATCCCCAGTATGCTTATTTCCATTTGTTTATATAAGGGTAAACTATGTCAATATATATTTGAAGTGTGCCTTTCTAAATATCATTGGTTATGTTCAAAAGCCAAGAGGGAACAGAGAACATGAGAATCCACTGAAAAGGTAGAGCTGACACTAAATCTAAGTACTGAAGAAGCGTATTTCCCAACATTTAGGAATACAGAAATTACCCTATATTTAAAAAGCTGAGCAAAGCAGAAATAAAATAAGCAGTAAATCTGACATGTAGACCCACATAGAATAATACCAATGTTTGCTCATGGAAAAAAAATACCTATCGGGAGGGGAGGAGGGGTGAAGGGAGGGCAGGGACAAGGGGAAAAAATGAGAACCAAGACCTGTCATGTTAAGGTACAAGATCCCAATAATGAATGTAACTGTACTGTATACCTAAAATGTACCAATAAATTCAATTTAAAACATACATATCTGCAACTTCTTCTAGCAGCTCACCAAATACCCTTGAGCTTCAGCTTGTTACTCTGAACACTTCCCAATCTGTTAGTTTTTTATTCTATGCACTATCCTTTCCACTCCCCATTCCCTTTCCTCTGTTATGTCCTTCTCTTACAGTCTGTCTTGTGGGATCGATCTTTTCCATCATAGTATTTTACCAACTCTCAACAAAGAAAGGTGCCCTCCCTACTTGCTGGCCAGGCAAGTGCATATGTAAGACCTTGGAACCAATGCCACATTGTTACACACTGATTTTTAATACACCATCAAACACATATTACTTAGAAATATAAACTTGTATGATCTAACAGTATTGTAAAATCTAGCACCGTCAGATACGTAGCTAGGCAGATGTTTTCACAAACCATGTACATTCAGTGACTGCAAACTTACAGAAAGGTGGTGTCATAAAAAGACTGTATACTTAAGAAAAGTATTATCCATCCTCTCACATTTACACAAGCTTATGATCATATGTAAATCCATTCATTTATAATATATTTATCATAGTACATCTCAGATACATAAAATAACATCCAAAAATATTGACAAATTTCAAAATGCACAAAATGTCTTTAAGATTATATATATTTAAACTACAAATAATAAAAATTAATGTATAGGTGAGCATACTCATCTAATCTCAACCACATTCCATCTTGCATATATATATATTCAAAAACTCTTTGTATTCGTGTATCACAGGAGAGAGGAAATTTAGGGGTTAATGCCCCTAGATTCAGCGGATAGTCTCAGAGGAATCCGCGGTTACTATGAGGCAGCAGCGGGAATTAGGCGGTGGGACGGAACTGATGCTCTGGGCAAAGGATACGATAAGCATAGTCCCGTAAATAAACCCTCATCGTGGGTTTCTTCCAAAAGCTGAATCCCAGAGGCTTGCTGGTACTTATGGTCATGTTCCACTTGGCAAAAGAGTGAGTGAGTGATAACTGTGCCTCACATTTCTACACTTCGCTGAAGGAGTGACACTCAGAGTCTCCAACAAGCCAAAGCCCAAGGCAATGCACTGTGCAAAAATGTGATTCCTTGGGACTCCCAGATTCAAAGATCCGTAGCCACTGAACTTAATTTTGAAATGAAATTAAAGAATCGGCTCCATCTGTGTTCTCCAAGGAGACCTAGAAAGGTAGGCAAGTTGCTGTCCTCCACACCTCTCTATGAAGGAGATTGAATTGGAATCTCACCTCTTCTACATATTAGTTTCAGATGATAGTCTACTCTGTAATAACACAATCTAAAAATCTCTACAGCTATTCTTTAGCAAGATCTTAGTTCAGTTTCACCTCACTATCTTCAGCAACTCAGCTGACTGATGGAAATAATATTATAGATATATTATAAATATATTATAGATAGAAAAGGCAGTCCAAAAGGGGCAGTAGAACACTGTCCCTGGATTCTGTCCCATATTGATAATGAAAATTGAGGTATATTCAAGTTGCAAACATAGTTATTGTAACCATATTTCCTTAAACAAAAGCTACACAGTATCCTTGCATGTTAGTAACTTTATTTATTTGTTTGTTTGTTTGTTTTTATTAGTACCAGGGTTTAAACTCGGGACCTTGCATGGGCAAGGCAGGTGGTGGAACCACTGAGCTAAATCTTCATCCCTAATATCTTTAAATGTTATTTCGGGAAAAACTAATATGACTAAGATTAGAAATGCAAGAATTATTTATCATGATAGTTTTATTAGAATAGATTCCACTTTCAAATGCACCACTGTTCCATAGAAATAATTATGTTTGGAGGTTGTATGTTACCATCCCATTTTAAATGACATAACATGAATAAAAAAAACGAGCAGCATTATTTTATGTCAGAAAACATTATTTATTATAACATTTGAATTAACTACATACATCATTATATCTATTTTGGTATTGGACAATAATGCAATCTGAAGAATAAATAATAACATTAAGTTTTGGCTATCATTTGCAGAAAATAGATTGCATTGGACACAAAGAACATAATATTCATCTATATATATGTGCACATTAAGAAACACCTCCTCTCATCCTGTATCCTTCATCCTGCTAGGAATCCCAGACCTGGAGAATTCCCAGTTTGGGATTGCCTTTCTGTTCTGTGTCATGTATGTTGTGGCAGTTGTTGGCAATATCACCATCCTACATATAATCAGAATGGACAGCACCCTTCATGAGCCCATGTACCTCTTTCTGGCCATGCTGGCTGCTTCTGACCTGGTCCTGTCCTCCTCCACCCAGCCTAAGATGCTGGCCATCCTCTGGTTCCACGCTCATGAGATTGGATATCATGCCTGCCTCATCCAGGTGTTCTTCATCCACGCCTTTGCTTCTGTGGAGTCTGGGGTGCTCATGGCTATGGCCCTGGACCGCTATGTGGCCATCTGCTTCCCACTGCGACACCCTAGTATCTTGACTACATCCGTGGTGGTTAAAGTAGGGACTGTTGTGTTGGGGAGGGGGCTGTTGTTGGTGAGTCCCTTCTGTTTCATGATCTCCAGGATGCCCTTCTGCACCAACAGGGTCATTCCCCAGTCATACTGTGAGCACATGGCTGTGCTGAAGTTGCTGTGTGTTGATACCAGGGTCAACCGTGGATATGGGCTCTTTGTGGCCTTCTCCGTGGTTGGCTTTGATATTCTTGTCATCAGTGTATCGTATGTGATGATTCTGAGAGCTGTGTTACAGTTGCCCTCAGGTGAAGCCCGCTTCAAGACTTTTGGCACATGTGCTTCTCATATCTGTGTTATCTTGGCCCTGTATATCCCAGCCCTTTTTACCTTCCTCACCCATCGCTTTGGCCATCAGGTGCCCCGAGTGGTACACATCATGTTTGCTAATGTCTATCTACTGGTGCCTCCCATGCTCAACCCCATCATCTATGGAGTTAGAACCAAGCAGATAAGGGACAGCGTTATGAGAGGATGCTATGAAAAACATGTCTAAATCAAAGGAAACAACATCCAACTACTTGATATGCCATATTGATCTATAGATATAATGAAGAAAGTTTGTCAGGCCTTTTCATATCATCCTAAAGTTCTCTCTGTAAATAATTAGCCAAGAGACCAGCTATCTTCCACTTGAAAGAGGAATAGTGTTCAGTACATTCAGATGAAAGATCTAAGAGTTGTGGTGGATGGTAGCAAACTTTGGTGGCCTGTGTTCACCATCACAAACAACAACAGTTGTGTTATTTATTAAATCATTGGATGTTATAAAAGAAGATTATCTTCTAGTGATTCTGGCAAAAAACCCTTTTAATATCCTACAGTAGCAAGGTAAGTGGATAGACTGTTTACAAGGAACACAGAAACTTGTAACAGTCAGTTAAAATTTGCACATTTTCCCCATCTAGAAATATTTTTATGGAAGCAGAATTTGTGAAATAAAATCATGCATAAAGACATGCCTTAGATTATTATTTATAAAAGCAAAGCAGAAAATTATTCACATACTGTACTTAACCAGGTGAAACATTATACACTTGAATATCCATGTGCCTCTTAACTATTATAACTGCAACCAGGGTATGAAGATATGAGAAATGATCAACATGTAATAATACACAGAAAAGAAAAGAAAGAACAATTATTCATAAGCTGATGTCTTTAAATTTTGTACAAATATTAAAAAATATACCCAAAAACTAATAATATCAAGTTGGAGCAGGAGAATTGTCATATTTTCTTTTTTTTCAACTTTCAAAATATATATTTTATTTTTGTTATTATTAACATGTTTTACATACACATATTAATAGGGCTCAGTGTTGTGTTATGAAATTTTTTAAATGATCCCCAATTAATAGTTAAATATCAAAAAATGTTATTAAAACAATAAAAGCATAGTTGGGTTATTAATTTATTGCCAAAACCTAGGGAGTAGAATAAGCAATCTGAAAAGATAATGAACCCAAGAATAGATTAAGGTACACAAAAATGTGAAAATTGAGAAAAAGCATTGTTGCCAGAGCATAACGTCATAAGACTACTAAGAAAAAGTGTTAAGTTAGCTAAAGAATCTCTGTGGTTTCTCCGGGGTATTTCAGAAAGAAGGAAATGTTTTTGGTAAAGAATGAGGAAGATAATTCTGTCTTTTATTTTCTCTAGAAGCTTTTAAGACTTTTTTGGCTGGACATCTCACATTTCGCCTATGAATTGTGATGGAGAGTCACCATGGCTATTTGGTTTTCTGTAAGCTTTGCTTGCCTGTATGTTAAACTCTTTCTTATTACTTGGAAAGTTTTATGCTATGATTATTGTGAAAATTATTTACGTGTGATTTATGAGGTGGCAAAAGATTAGTTAACAGCACAACATTTAGGATGTATAGGCATATAAATTAATGTAGTCATTACATAGAACAGTATGGAGGGGGATCAAAAATCTAAGAAAAAAAATCACCAGTTAATCCATACTTTCAACTCCACATGATCTCACTTCTGAGTGTACACAGAATGGAAAAGGAATCAGCATAAAACCAATGTACTTGCACACTGTTTACTATAGCACTATTCATAATAGATAAGATATGGGATTAGCCTTGCTAACCATCAACTAATGATTTAATAAATGACGCATGGACTAAATGAAGTGTTATTCAGCCATAATGAAGAACGAAGTTCTATCATTTGTAGAAAAATGGAAGGAACTAGAAAACATTATGTTAGATGAAATAAAACCACCACAGAAAGACAAGTACCACATAGTCTTTTATTTGTAAGCTAAAAATAGTTAACGTGAAAGTAGAAATACAGATAGCAAAAATAACTCAAAGGACTTGAGTAAAGATATGCCATGTGTAAGAACTTAATAACCTCTATTAATATAAATATGATATGCCATAACATGATCGAAATTACTAATATCAATAAATGAAAAATGGGACAGAAAATTACAGGCAGAGGGAATGAGGAGGAGGGAAGGACATTTTAAAAATGTAACTAGCTGTGGTACATACCTGTCACCACTCCCCAAAATGATTGCAAATTGCATGAACTGCAAACATATACTAATAAAATAAAATTTTAAAAGGGATCACTAAACCAGTACACTGATTGGTTTGGTACCACTCCAATTATAGTAGACTCAATAAGATGAAAGGCAGAAGAAAGGCACTGTTAAGGTTTCTTTGTTACTTTTGCTACCATGTGGGAGTCAGGAACTGATTCTCCTCTGCAAGTTCTGTCTTCCACACCACCCTGCCTTGGGGCCCGCTAATTATGAACACACTGAAAATGTGCCCAAGTTACCTAACAGAAGGAAGTAATGCACCCATTAAAATATTGGATGATTAGTTGTTCTGAAGAATAGGAAGGCAAGAATTATTATGACAATATTTATATGATAATTTCCCTCTAACAGACCCTTCTTTCAAAAAATGCTACCATTCACTAAAAAAACACGTATGCTTATAACTTTTGTGGTATAGCCCAATGCCAACTTATATAATACAAATAAAAACCAATGAATGGCATTATTTCATGTTAGAAATACCAATTACTGCTAGAGTTTTGTGTACAGTAATGTAAAATTAAGTCCAATTTTCCTATTACCCAATAATCAATCTGAAAAACTAATATTATTAACTCTTTGCTTTGATTGTTATCATTTGCAAACTTCCTTGGAAACTCAGGCCATAATATCTATTCAGTTATGTTCACATCAAAGACCAGCTCCACTCATCCTGAGTCCTTCATCCCGGTAGGAATCCCTGGCACGAAGAATGCCCAATCTTAATTTAGATGGTGTCCATGTGAATTTACTTACAAGGAAAGTAAGTAAATAACCTACTATAAGTGACATAGTTCGGACTCTCAAAGGCAGGTGTGGTCCTTTGGATACAATTACTCCCTTCTACAAAAGCACATGTTCAGAAATCCCTTTTTCAACTTTGAGACAACTGTAAATTAGATCTGACATTTCTTCCGAATTAGGACCTTGACAATAGCCTTTCGAATCTGCTTAGTCTTCACGCTGTAGATGATGGGATTGAGAACAGGGGGGATGAGCAGGAACACATTGGCCATGATGGTATGGACAAAGGGAGGTGCTGAACGGCCATAGCGGTGAACTAGAGACAAACTGATGAGAGGAATGTAGAAGATGGCAACAGCACTGATGTGGGATATGCAGGTGTTGAAGGCTTTCTGTCGCTCCTCTGAGGAGGCAATGCTGAGGACTGATCGGATGATCAGAATATAGGAGACCAAGATACAAGGACAGTCAAATCCTGCAGTGGAGAATAGTGCAAACAGACCAAGGATGCTGTTGATTCTGTTATCTGTGCATGAGAGCTGAATGACATCAACATGGTAACAATAAGAATGAGAAAGGACCAGAGACTTGCAGAAGGACAGCCTCTTAACAAATAGCACAACCGGCAACATGACAGAGACATTCCTTATCAACACAACCACCCCTATCTGGGCAATCCTGGCATTGGTGAGAATGGTGGTATATCTCAGTGGGTCACAGATGGCCACAAATCGATCAAAGGCCATGGCCAGCAGAACCCCAGACTCCGTGAAAGTCAAGCCATGGAGAAAGAACATCTGAGCAACACAGGCATTTAAGTTGATCTTCCGGGCTTCAAACCAGAAGACAGCAAGGGTTGTGGAAAGTGTGCACAGAGATAAGCTCAGGTCTGTAGCAGAAAGCATAGCGAGGAAGTAATACATAGGCTCATGAAGGCTGTGCTCATGGAGGACCACCAACAAGATCACACCATTTCCAGAGAGGGCCATGATATACAAGAGACAGAAAGGAATGGAGATCCAGACCTGCACTGATCTCAGGCCTGGGATACCAGTCAGAAAGAAGGTGGGAGACTGATCTCTGGTATTATTGAGGACCAACATCACGGAGGGCTGAGGAGAGAGGGGTATTTGGATAATTGAATATAACAGACAAACACATATATAGTTTATTTCTTAGAACATCTTTCTGTCATTCTAAGATTACACAACTCCTACATCTAATTCTTGAAGAATTTAGTATTTGTGATTTCCTTTGAGCTACACGCTTCTCTTTCACCCTCTTATTGTTTCCTCTTTAATGAGACAGAATTACTTGAATTGCTCCATACCACATTTTTCTCAGGTAAAGTAGGCCGTATCTTTCTTTTTAGTGGCAGAAAACATCAAGGTAAAATCATCACTATCTGGAAATGTCCACAGGCAAAAACTTAAGCAATGTCGTAAGAACTTCAGCTTCCATGATTTTTGAACTAAATTGTTTAACCTAGAAGAAAGGATTTAACAAACCATATCATTTTTGAAATGAAATATTATTAGGCTTCCTTAGTGTGTGAGTTACTTTGCTCTCTTGCTAAAGTAAAATGTGTGACACCCAAAGTTAAAGGGGGAAAGGGCCAATATGTTCACAGTAGGTAGTAGAAGTTTCAGCCCATAAGTAGCTGACTCCATAACAGGGATGGCAAACAGGCATTGCAAAGGAGAAACAACATGGCAAGCACAAGGTAACAACGGTAACAAGGGAGCCTCATAGAGATGCGTGTAGTAGTTTAGCAGTCATGTCCCCTTAATTCCAACATCACACACTCTAGATTCAGCCACTGCATGAAGCTTTGGGGGGCATCTAGATGCAAGCCGTGCCATCTGGTAAATATCCAGAAGGATGTAAAAAATATCTCTGAGACACATGTCTATTTGTATATAGGTTGATGTTAGGATGATCCAAAGAACTACCCTAATATATATTAATATTGATCCCACTAATTGTGTGCTCCCTATGTTTTATATATTATTTTATTTTATTTTATTTTGTACTGGAGATCAAACTCAGGCCCTTGCACTTTTGAGGCAAGAGGCAGAATCACTGAGCCAAATCCCCAGCCCCGATATATTTTTGATATAGTATATGATTTTATGTGTGCTCCATCTGCAGGAGTTGGTACTCTGGGCACTTTGCAAATAAGGAAACTAAGATTCATCAATTGAAAGTTGCTCAAGTTTTCTCTTAAAAATACCTGTCTCTTTTTCAGAGACTATACCAACATAAGAAAAAGAGAAAAGAAAGAGAGGAAACAGAGGCAGAAATAGACAAAGAGAGAAAGGGAGATGAGGGTCAGGAGAAGGAAGAAAAAAAAGAATGGGTGAGAGGAAGAAATTTTTTTTCATATTTTACCACACTGTGTGAAGCACTACATTCTGTTAAATGGGAGCACAGACTGCTATTAAAATTCATATAACCTTCATAGTATCCAGAATTGCATGAATATGTACCTCCTGGTACACACCAGCATGTTTACATCTTTAATCTAATTCAATCACCGTAACTATTCAAGGAAGAAAAGTCTTAACATTAACATACAAATAGGGAGACTGATGTTTAAATTAATTAAATAATTTACCCTGAATTGTGTAGCTAGGCAATAAAAGAGGTGGAAATTGTGTATTTGACCCAGTGCAATTCTCTAAATAAAACTAAGGAATGTACATGAAGAGTCTTTAAGTCAGAACGAAAAATTTTCCTGACAAACTAGGATTAGAGGTTCCATTTGACCCAGCCATCCCTCTGCTGGGTATCTTTCCAAAAGAATTAAAAGAATCATATTACAGTGATATATGCACACCCATGTTTATAGGGGCACAGTTTGTAATAGCTATAACTTGGAAACAGCCCATCTGCCCATCAGTTGGAAACTGGATAAAGAAGATGTTGTTTTTCTATAAAATGGACTATTACTCAGCCATAAAGAATGAGAAAGTGGATTCATTTATAGGTAAATGGGTACATTTTGATGATATACTCCTAAGTGAAATAAATAAGTCACACATATGCAAATACCAAATAGTTTCTCTGGTGTGAAAAACTAAAATAGTACTCAAGATACTAACGGGCAATTAGCAATGTGAAATGGGAAGAGAAGGACCAAAGGTGTAGGGACAGTGAGAAAGATAGGGAAAGGGGAATAAGGGAAAAGGAAAACAAAATATGAGAAAATGTAAAAATGGAATTAAAGTGTTTGAAGGGGGGGAGGGGAGGAGAAAGGGGAAAAAATGAGAACCAAGACCTGGCATGTAAAGGTACAAGATCCGAGTAATGAATGTAACTGTACTGTCTACCTAGAATGTACCCATAAATTCAATTTAAAATAAAAAAATAAAAAATAAAAATAAAACAAATATTTTTCAGACTCGATCTTTTACAGAGATGTACTGTGGTAACTTTACTTTGGAGTAAAAGGTAGTATGTCAAATGCAATGCTTTGGAAATGGTGAAAATATAAAACTCTTTAGGCTTTTCTGGAAAGTGACCTTAATATTGATGATCCTTATGTGAGAAGTTACCCAGGCTATTCTTTCTAGGGAAACCAACACCAAAATGAAACTGCCATTTTATTGATCCCGTAATTTATCCAATCTTACATATTTTGCTGATGACACTTCATAAAAATTTTCTCTTTATTAGAAATATTCTATCTCTACCTACGTATAAATCTTTATTACTTTCCTAAAGCCATTCATTTATTTTTTGAACTTACTGGTATTGTTTTGGTTTTGTTTTTCATTTTTCCTGGATAAACTTATGTTTTCAAAGTTTATAAGTACTCTTCATGTATCTATCCTTTACAAATCTCAAATCATTCAAAAATTACCTGACCCATTTTTTCATAGCATTGTATTTCATCTGTATAATGAGCGAAATATTTCAAGTAAGTATTTGAATGCCTGTTGTGGCTTTCAGGTTCCAAATTTGAAGTTATATTTGTGTGGTTTTTTCATTGGGAAAAATAACCAAGATGTTCAAAAGCAAAGTAATTGCTTACCTTATTTTTGCTCATTACCCTTCCTGTTCTATATATAACTAATAATTTTCACAGAAAATAACTTGTTTGGAGTGATCTATGCCCCTTAGGTTCTTTAATTGAGGCCACTTCCAATCAACTACCAAGACTTTTCTTTGTAAACTTTTAATATTGCCTTCCTTGTTCACCTCAGCCTTAACTATATGCAAAATAATGTCATACAAATATTCAGACTAAAGTGGAATAATAAATCATCCTACAAATAAATATAGGTTATTTTATTAATATAAAAATGTACAATGACAGAGTCCAGAGCAATAACTATTTTCCTTCACCAGCATTTTCTCTATGCCAGAAAAATATATGACTAAGAAAAATAATCCTGAATAACAATAAAACGCACATGTCAGGATTGAAGTGCCTGAAGGTTATACTTTTACCAGAAAACAAGGATAGAAATAATAATCATTGAAATTTTTAGTTTAAGAAGCTAGCCAAAAAGTTTCAGATGTCAAAAAGAGAAATTGATAAAAATAAAATATGCTAATGAATTTGTTAATAATATCAATATTGATTAAACTTAATATTTTAAAACAACTGAATTATTTCAAAACTCATCCTTTCTTAAATAGGGGAGGGGTAGGCGGTGAAGGGAGGGCAGGGGTAAAAAGGAAAATATGAGAACTAAGACCTGTCATTGAAAGGTACAAGATGCCAATGATGAATATAACTGTACTGTTAAAAAGTACAAATAAACTCAATGAAAAAAGATAAGAACAAAAAAAAACTCATCCTAAATTATTTTAAAGGCATAAAAAATGAAGAAAAATAACAAAACTGTAGAGAAATGTAACAAATATAATGGAATCACATTCACAAGTATAGCAATATATTTGACAACATTTCTGAAGGGGATAGTTTTATAAGAAAACATAAGTTGGCAAATTAGCTTAGGCAACAAAATTCATCAGGAAGAAATGATACTGGAATTTTGACCAAATATTTTAGTTTGTGATCCCTACTAAACCAAAAGAAAAATGAGACCATTTCATCTTTTACAAATTAGCAAAGTAAGGCGGGGGATTTAGCTCAGTGGTCCACCACCTGCCTTGCAAGCACAAGGTCCTGAGTTCGATCCCAGTACCCACCACAAAAAAAATAATAATAATAATGAAGCAAGGGAAAACTGTTCCTCCAGGGACTATTTGGCAATTACTGGAGACATTTGGTTGTTATAGATAGGGAGGAGTGTTACTGATATCTAGTGGATGAGGCAAAGAATTCTTCCAAGAATTTTAAAACTTATAAGATAACCCATCACAACAAAGAAATATACAACTCCAAATGTGTATAATTCTGAGATTGAAAAACTGCAGCTCACATGAAAAGATGGGAAGTTATTCATCTAATCTTTTAGGAAATGAATGCAAACCTCATTACTACCTTATTTGCCAGTCAGATACTACTGTTTTAACTGTTTCTTAATACCACCCTCTTAGCCTTATGAATGAAAATTCATTCAAATAAATCTATCAATCATTGAGTATGTGGATATATTTAAGTGGGGAGAATATAATGGTCTTAAGGTATAAGTTTTTTTAAGGAATTTCAATAGGAATTCATTATAAAATTGCTAATAGAAAGAACATAAAAGTTTTCCAATGAGGGATATCTTCCAGATATTCAGAGCAAACATATTTATAGGTAATTGTTAAAAGAAGGTTCATTAAAGGTACTGCAAAGATACCATATACACTATCAAAAGTACTATTCAACATTATATGAAACAGTGGAAAAGATATCAATAGAAATAAAATGTGTTAGGGGCTGGGGATTTAGCTCAATAATTCTGCCGCCTGCCTGGCAAGCACAAGGACCTGAGTTTGATCCCTGGTACCAAAAAAAAAAAAAAAAGAAAAGAAAAGAAAAAGAAAAAAAAAAGAAATAAAATGTGTTACTTTGAAAAAAAATTTTAAGGTCACTCTAATTTTTATCAATATTTCCCTGAAAAACATAATGGACTGTAAAAATTGAGCTCTTAAAAATTAGTTCACAAAAGGAATGAGATACAAATGAATAGATCTTCTTATTCACAAATTCATCACAGAGAAAAAATTTTATATATGTCTGTGTATGTGTGTGTGTGTTTATATGACTTTAACCACAATACTTGTAAAGTTGTAAAATGTGCTATAAAAAGTGTATATTTTCAAGCAGAAGGAGACCTATGAAGACCTATTAAGTAAGTTGAAGAATCTCCTTTATTTCTTAATTTTTTACTGAAGATAGGAATATGCCATAGTGAACAGACCTAAATTCTGCTATTAAGTAACATAAATTCAAAGCATAATTTATCAATAATCCCCAAGAATTCTTAACTGGTTATGATAGACCCTACATTACAAAAATGATTATACATATGCAATGCATTTAATACAGCATTGTGACCAAAGAGCGAAGTATTTGTACTTGGACATATAAAAATGTAATGTAAAATTAAGGAAAGTAATCGTGTCTAATATGGACAAAATTACTAAAACCCATATCTTTTGGGGGTAAAGAAGAATGTGAGGCAGGGTCTAACTACGTGGTTCTGGTTGAACTCAATATGTAGCCCAGGCTAACCTTGAACTCACGGAGATTTTCCTGCCTTAGCTTCCCAAGTGCTGGGATTACAGCATTCCCAGCTCAAATTGAAAAACTGAACGACTGAGTAAAAAATATTCTTCTCCCCACAAAAAATGAAAGAGAATAACGAATACAATAATGGTATCATCTATCACTAGAAAAGATAAATGATTATGTGATCAATAAGACCATCAATTAACTGCTGCCTTTTTAAAAATATGAAACATTTTATATTTTCCACACTCTGAATTAAAAGTTTTAAGACACACATATGCACATACATACAAAACCTGCAACAATACTAACAGAAATGAATGAAAATATATTTATGACTCTTTATGATCAAATTAAAGCCATTATGTAATATATTTTTATAGAACACTGCATTAAACTCAAATACCATTGATTGCAAAAGATATATGTAAATAAAATTAGAAATACAGCATACCCTATATGCACTGGAAACCAAGATCAATATCAGCCCAAGATATACCAGGTCAAAAATGATAGCCTAAATAAAAGTACTGAAAATACTATAGAAATAATATTTGAACATGCGTTGGAAAGTAGAATAAAGATGAGGCAAAACGATATACAAGGCTAGAAGGGATATCAAAAAAGTACAACCAACCTGATTTATAATATTGAAAAGGACAATGGAGAAAGTGAAAGAATGAAAATCATTAGTAAGTGCAGAGTTTAAATCTTACTCTACTAAGAAGGTGAGAAAACGTCCTCCACAGACATTATTCTCATCATTTTTGGTGACACAGTACTGATGAAAAAATGATACATAGGCCGGGAATTTAGCTTGATGGTGCCACACCTGCCTCACAAGCACAAGGTCCTGAGCTCAATTCCAGGTACTGGAAAAAAAAAAAAGATACCTGATCTTGGATATTGCATTCAATGTATATTGTTACTAACTCAATACACAACATCTACCTAGTGAGCTTTTCAATTATCAATAAAATAGTAGACAAAATTAATGTTTGTGTATTATGACAGCACATTTGGAATTACATAGGAAGCTTCCTTAAAAATATAAAGCCAAGTTTTCAGCCCACATAATATAATTGAATACTACATCTGGGAATGACATTACCTGCATTTGCATCTAAATTGTATCTGGATTTTTTTTATGTTTTTGGTGATGTTTTGATTTTTTTTGGGGGGGTGATATGATTTATGGTAAAGTTTTTTTTCATAAAGGAAACAGTCGAAATTGGGATATTTGGTTATTCTGGCAAAGCAAAATAATAAACATGAATATAAAAGCCTTTTTCCCTTCGTTGACTGGAGGCAGTGATCTGGTAAACCATCCCCATCTCTGCTTCCTTACCTGTGAACCCAAATGTGAAATTCCCCAAGTCTGCCTGCATCCAGTTGTTTCAATGATAATCAAAAAATCAAGACCTTTTGAAATACATCTTCAATGTGAATGATTACTATTAGAATAGCCAGAGGGAATTCAGAATATCCTGTAAAAAGGTAGAATTCATACTCAGTGAAAAGATTCAAAAAGCTTATTTTGTAATAGATATTCAGAATGAGCCCAATTTAAAAGCTAGGCTAAGTAGAAATAAAATAGAAAATAAATATCACATTTACAGCCAGCCAAGGGACCCAGGGATTTAGCTCAGTGGTACTGTGCCTGCCCCACAAGTGCAAGGTCTTAAATTCGATCCCTGGTTAAAAAAAAAAAAACTAGAGCTAGCCAGAACCATAATAATTCTACCTACTTTCTTTGACATACTGGGCTTGATATGTGCTTCTGGAAAGAAGGAAGTGTCCTGAAGAGAGGGCAGGGGTATGGGGAAAAAATGAGAAGCAAGACCTGTCATGTAAAGGTACAAGATCCCAAGGATGAAGGTAACTGTACTGTATACCTGAAAAGTACCAATAAACTCAATGAGGAAATTTTTTTTAAAAAAAAAGAAGAAAGTGTCTGCAAACTTCTTGCTTGATATCACACTTACTTCCCACAAACTTCAGCTTGAGCCTGTTCATCTTAACCCCTATTCCTGACATTTCTATTGTTTCACCTCTGATCTATTTTGTCCTTTGCTTTATACACCTGCTTTTCCATACCCCATCCCTGTTTTTCTGTGAGTCCCTTCTCCATCCCATTTAGCTTTCAGTCCTCTTTCTCATGGGCTTGGAACTTGAGTTTCTAGTATCTTACCCAGCTCCAAGTAGACAGAGAGAGGTGCCCTTTTCCTCTTTCTGCCCGGCAGGGGCAGATGTTGTGGGATCACACACCTGGCCCTCCATGCGCAGCCCAGCATGTAGCCCAGCCCTGCTAGCAAGAGACCCTTGGGCCTCCACACATGATGTGTCAACAGCAATTTCCCAGGAGGCTCCTCATTCTAGTCGTAAACAGGTCAAACTCATGTTAACTTCTCCATTTTAATTGTTTTTTATCTTTATATTCTTTTAAAATATGATGTGATTTATTTTTGTAGTATCTTAGAGTTTAACTTCTGATTTGTGGAGTCTTGGGATTGAATGTCCTTAGACTTCCCTCCTTTTCTTTTTCCTTTCATAAATTTATGTATAGCAGAAATATTCTTTGTCAAGATATATGAATTAACAGACTTACAGCTCTGATTTCACATTTCTCTGTAAGTTTTTAAACTTTAAAAGCAATTACATTTTGATTCAAAAATGATTAATTTTATGCAACAGAGAATATAGAATATATGATGTGATGTGTTACAAGTGGCATATTAAACTGGACCACTAAACATATTTCACTATTCAAGGGCAACCATTTATCAAAAGAAAATTGTTTTTTACTTTATACTAATGTAATTGTCCATAATCCATATTAAATTTCTGTTTCAACTTATTTGAGACCATAGCTGTTTGGAAAAACTTTTATGTTTTTGCTGGACTTCAAATTTTTATGCTTTGAAAACAGAATAAACACAAGTGTTCTTCAATATCTTCTTTTTTCTCATTTTTCCCCTTATTACCTTTCCCCTAAACTTCCCACTCCCCCTTTAGCCCTTTTCTTCATATTTCACATTGTCAATTATATCATTAGGATCTTATGTACCATTATAGTTTTTCACACCAGAGAAACTATTCAGTATTTATACATGTGTGACTTATTTGTTTCACTTAGGAGTATATCCTCAGTATGTATCCATTTTCCTATGAATAACTCTAATTTCTCATTCAATATTTTCTTAATGATTTGTGAACACTTGTTCATAAATTAAATGCTTAGAAAAATTTTAAGCATAGAACAATCCTCAGAACCTTGTTAAAAATGAAAATTCTGACCCATAAGGTTAGAATGAGTCTGAGTTCACTCCTACTCTAACACAGCATTTGTGAAAGTTTCTTCTTTGCTTTGTGCTTTTTGAAGATGTCAGATTGGCTGTTTCCTGAGATTACTTTACTGAGTGCTTGTGAATAAATTTAACTAATCTTTGACTATCAAAATGGAAATAAAGTGTTTGTAAATGGGGAGGGGAGGAGGGGGTACAGGGAGGGCAGGGGTATGGGGAAAAATGAGAACCAAGACCTGTCATGTAATGGTACAAGCTCCCAATAATGAATGTAGCTGTACTGTATACCTAAAATGTACCAATAAACTCAAAATAAGGTTCAATTTATTGGATGCTTACTTTATTGTTTGAATTATGTACTCCAGTTTTCTTTTAATGTCAAAGAAAAATACACATAAATGATCATTTTTTGTATTTCCAGGCATTTAAAAATTTCCCCTTTTTCTTTTAAACTTGATAGTCAGATTGACTCTATAAGGACTTGTGCTTTAAATTTATTTTGTCTGAGCATTGTTAGATTTAGTTTAACATGAAGGATAATACTACTGGCTTTTTTTTCTTGTGAAAAGTAGTATAAATCTCACTAATTCACAACTAGGGCCTTTATAGTTCAAAACTAACCTTACACCTTACTGTAATTTCTTTTCAGGTTACCTTTTCCACCATTGCTTAGAGTATTAGACTTTTTTAATCCCTAATGTTTTGAAATTTCACAATATTTTTCTGTATAATCTTTCTTTAGTTCTTAATCCCTTTCCCTTCCTGATGCATGTCATTCTCTTTAATACGTGTAACACAATTTGTTTAACCTCTGATTGTCAGACATTTACATTGTTTCCACAATTTAGCTGTAATGAATGAAGGTGCTATAAACACTCTTAGATGTTTCGGTCGATATAGAAACCATTTCCATTTCTTTTAGTTTGTTAGGACATGTGTGCATCGTGTTTGAATTGCTTTGGGCAGTTGGTGCATATATCGAACATATCTTAATTCATTTATTCATCCCTTTCCCTTCTCTCCTTCTCCCCTCCACCCATCCCTTGATCCCCTTCCTTTTTTGGTACGTATTTGCACTCCGTGATGTTCACATTCCTTCTGTGGAGTTGTCACATAAATATGCAACTAAAAGTGGAATTTCTTGATAAAAAGGAGGTCTAATTTTTTAGAATATGAAACTGTGGTTGTTGATAAGGTAGTATAAACAATGTAAGAGTGGCACAGGACTCTCTTGTCTTTGTAAATACTGTTATAAATACATACTTTATCTATACTTATCAATTTCTACTGGACTATCATCATGGTCACAAATTTCCATTTTCCCAGTGAATAATATTGAGCATATTTTCTGTATATCTTAGCCATTCATTTGCCTCTCTTTATGAAGTGCCTATATAAATAAACCATTTCTTGATATTTGAATAAGTTGCTTATATGCTTATTAATTGATTGTGGCACTTCCTTTGCCAGATATATGTATTATAAATATTCTTTCTGTTGGGGTATTTTCACTTTTGTAATGTTTTCAAAGATTTTCCTTATAAGTATTGGTTTTCCTAGTTATGATTAATATCTTTTTTATTCTACATAAGAAATTTTTGTTCTCCAAATTCATAAAACTATTGTTTTTAAAATCACCTTTAAGTTTTCTACTTTTTAGGATTATGTTACATCTCATATAAAGACTTTTAAAATTTAAGTACAAGATTTATTTTTTATATAGATATATAGTTGATCTAACATCACTGACATTTTTTGTCCCTGAATTGAGTTGATTCCATCTGCTGGAAATTAATCAATTATATGTGTGGAGGTATTTCAAATTTTTTCATCATTTTTCAGTACTAGATTTATCTGTCTTTCCATAAAAACAAGGCCACGCTCACTGATGCAGGATAACTGAGAAATGCTTTTAAAATTCTGTCTAGATAATTTCACTAAAACTATTTTTTAAAGTCCAGTAGCCCAATTAGTTAGAGTTATCTATAATGGAAGATGTAGAACACTACAGATACATATTTGTTGTTAAACGAAGACGATGTAGCAATTAAAGTGGAATGTCAATTTTATTTGACTGGCAGCTGCCTAGGGGATTGGAAAACACACCTCTGGATGAGTCTGGGTGTGTCATGCATGTGTGGGTACATTTTCTAGTCCCTACCGTCTAATTTCTGGAGTTGTTCTACCTCACAGCCACTATAAAGGGAGGAGCTTTGCTCTACTGGGTCCCTTTCCTCTCATGTTTCTCCTTTCGAGCCAGCAGATTATAGACTTTACCCTCTTCATTTAAGTTGTGAGTGTTTGGTAATTTGTCACAGTGTTAAGAGAGCTGACTAACACAGACTGTATAGCAATGTACCACAAATTAAATGGCCTAAGCAATAGACAGTCACCGTGTCACAGTTCTGAGGGCCTAAATTCCAAGATCAAGGTTGAACATGGTGAGCTCCTTTGTTTTAGTTTAGTTTAGTTTAGTTTTTTATTAACATGTTTGTGGCATAATAATTTCATTCACTTTGGGAAATTGCTACATATACATATACTTAATATCGTCTATGTTTTATTTTGTTCTCTAAGTTTATATTTCAGGTTTCTCATATAAAAAATACATGTGCTATTTAACCTTCTCATTTGATCTCTTTCATTTAAGCATTATTATCTCAAGATCAATCATCTTCTTACAAATGTCTCAAATTTATACCTTTTATGACATTATAATATAATATAATAATAATATAGTTTTGTCCATTTATATATTGACGAGCCTATCAGCTAAAATGCAGCTATTATAAGTTGAACTGCTAAAAACATTGGCATTCATTTATCACAGTAATAAAAATAGTTTTAATACTTTTAAGATATGCAGGAGAAGTATAACTGGAGGAAATAGAGTATTTACTTTTAGTCCTTTCAGGAATCTCCATAATGATTTCTCCACATGATGGCCCAACCAACTTCACAAAAACAAAAGCTACTGGTCATAAAATGACCGAGAGATATCAATACAATGAGAGTGAGGACCTTCAATGCCCTACTCTGCACATAAGCAGGTCAACCAGACCAAAAAAAAAAAAAAAAAAATTAAACAATGAATAGAACGCAATCAAGTTCTTGAACAAATGAATTTAACAAATGTTTACAGAGTGTTCCACCCCATAAAATCAGAATATGCATTCTTTTTAGCTGCACATGGATTGTTCTCCAAAAGAGACCACATACTCACTCATAGAACATGTTTATGTAAATGCAAAGGAATTAAAGTTATCCCCTATATATTACCAGGCCATAGTGCAATGAAATTGGAGATCAATAGCGAAAGAACCCTCAAGAATTTCACAAACACATGGCAAACCCTTCCCACTTTCCCTACACTTTTAGCCCTTTTCTTCCTATTTCACATTGTCAATTATATTATTAGGATCTTATGTACTATTATAGTTTTTCATACCAGAGAAACTATTTGATATTAGCACATGTGTGACTTATTTATTTCACTTAGGAGTATATCCTCAATATGTATTCATTTTCCTATGAATGAATCTAATTTGTCATTCTTTATGGCTGAGTAGTATTCCATTTTATAGAAAAACCACATCTTAATCCAGTTTCCAACTGATAGGCAAATGGGCTGTTTTCAAGTTTTAGCTATTACAAACTGTGCTGCTATAAACATAGGTGTGCATATGTCTCTGTGATATGATTCTTTTAATTCTTTTGGAAAGATACTCATCAGAAGGATGGGTGTTCAAATGGAACCTCTAGTCCCAGTTCTTCGAGGTATTTCCATATTGATTTCCATAGTGGTTGCACCAGTCTGCACTCCACCAACAATGGTGAAGGATTCCTTTCTTCCCACAACACCGCCAATTTTGCTATTGTTTGATTTCTTGATAGCAGCCATTCTTTGTGGGATGAGGTGGAATCTCAGTGTTGTTTTTATCTCTTGAATGACCAGCGATGTAGAACACTTTTTCATATATTTACTTGCTGCTTTTACTTCTTTGTCTGAGAAATGTCTGTTCATTTCAGATGCCCATTTTTGAATCAGGTCTCTATATTTGGGGGTGATGATTGTTTGAGTTCTTTATATATTCTAAATAAGAGTCCTTTGTCTGAGGAACAGCTGGTAAAATATTTTCCCCACATTGTTGGTTGTCTCTTAGTTCTGTTGATGATTTCTTTTGAAGTGCCGAAGCTTTTTAAAAAGATGAGATCACAGTTGTTGATTCTTACGGCTAGTTCCCATGCAACTGAAGATTTGCCCATAAAGTATTTTCCTATGCCAATGTCTTCAAGAGTTCTGCCTAACTTATCTTCCAGCTTATTTAGTGTCTCTTTTTTAATATTTAGATCTTTAACCCACTTGGATTTTACTTTAGTGTATGGTGAAAGATACGGGTCTAGTTTTAGTCTTTGGCAGGTTGAAATTCAGTTTTTGCAACCCCATTTATTAAAGAGACTATCTTGCCTTCAGTGAGGATGGTTGGCTCCTTTGTCAAAGACGAGGTAGCTGAGTACATCTGGAGTTGTTTTTGTAAGATCCACCCATTTTTCTACAGATGACTCAAATATATCATTTTATGACTGGATAATATATGCTACTGTGTTTATACATCACATTTTCTTTATCTAGTCATCTGTTGATAGGTCTATAAGCTACTTCCAAAATTCAGCTATTATAAGTTGTGGTTCAATGCATATTGATCTCTAATTCTTTCTTTAACTCCTTCAGACAGATACACAGAAGAGGTATGTCTGGGTCGAATGGAATTTTGATCATTAATTAATTTCTATCTTTAATCTCCACACCATTGAACAGAGATTTTAAAAGATATCTACAAATTATTTCAGCCAATAAAACCAAATACACATTTTTCTCAACTACGCAGAGAATTTTTTCCAAGTTACACCATATTTTAGGCCAAAACCATGCTTAAATAAATGCAAAAGAATAGAAATAATCCCTTGTATACTATTGGATAATAACAGGATGAAACTTGGCAACAACAGAAGAAACTAACTGCAGGAACCATGGAAACACGTGGAAATAAAATATCACATCATTGAATGATCAATGGCTCACACATGAAATCAGAAAAGAAACTTTTCTTTGTTTTGAAGAAGAACCTGTTTCAAGCCTCTCTCTTAGTACCCATTTATTAGAAGGAAATGTATCATATTGATGCCATCTTGTCCCTATGGCATCTCACTGTATGGGTGTCTTTGTGTCCAAATTTCCAGTTGTATCAGGATTCCAGTCATGTTGGACCAGGAATTCCCTGTACTCCAGTTTCCCCATATATTAACAAATTTTGTCTCTCATGGTTCTGTGACTAAATAAAGTCACAATCTGATGTTCTGGGGTTAGTACTTCAACACATGAATTTTGGAAAGACACAGCATACCAAAACTGGTATTCAGTACGGCACACATTTTTTGTGTTTCTTCTTGGTAGATCTACAATTTTCCGGGTGATGATAGCATCAGTAAGATTCTCCCAGAAATTAAAAGAAAGCAGGGCATGTATTCAGATACTCCTCTGCAACTTCACTTCATTGCATTAGTAGGTGGTCGAAGAACTAGATGGTAGAGAAAATAATGGAGAGAGCACCACGTTTAGATTTGTAAAAGGAAATAAAACTACCAAAGTCTGTCATACTTCCACAAGGCAAAACTGAGTTTTACCTTTAACATTGAGGCTAGAAGTCCTCCTTTCTTAAGAAAGAAAGAAACAATACAACCTTATCTGGATTAAGGGACAGAATATGGACAATATATTTGGTCAGGGATTTGGTATATTATTATAATCATTTTGTAACATCAATTTCTTGCATAAATAAACAGAGAAAAGGTAAAAATATGTTGGGGTAATCATTTGCAAAGTGCAGAGAAGGCTAATAACCATTAACATGCAACATCAACAAATTTTTCATTTCTGTTATTATTTCTAGAAATTGTCCAGTCATGCTGGAGTAGTAGAAGATAGTGATGTTTTGAATGCTATGTGTGAGGAGAAAATAGTAGCGTTTATTAGGAATAGAAAGGCTGCAATAATGAACTATTATAAATCAATTTAAGCATTAATTTTCTTTAAAAGAAAAGATGGTAATGTATGTGCATTTATATATGTATATTCATATATAACATCATATATTATGTATGTCTATAGAATAATATTTATTTTTAGACTACACATCATTTCCATGTGTTTCCGTGTGTGTGTGTGTGTGTGTGTGTGTGTGTGTGTGTGTGT
>NW_022900928.1:24666874-24695612 GCF_012274545.1 Fukomys damarensis
ATGGGCATATATGGAATGGATGGTGTGGATTAATATGTAAAAGAAATAGAAAAACAAGATTCTGTATTTAAGCAAGGGTATACCGAAAAATTCAGAGATGCAGCATTTCTGAGTTGTGACTAGATATAGGCCATACTGATACACATAGCCTGAGGTACTTTATGTATAAACATAAACAGCAGTCAGTACATATGATCTGTAAGGTTATAGATGTGGCAAAGCTATCTACCTAGATATATTGAAGACTGTATCGTGTTCACATAAATATGCTCAATGTGTTCTTCCAAAAAAATATCCTTTCTCAACTTCCTTCTCTACCTCACTTTATAAGCCTACAGTTACAGATCCATATTCAAATTCATTGTTACCTCTTACTTAGGCCATTAACATTGCCCCAAAATCTTCGTATATCTACTAAAATCTGAGCTTCAGGTCAGGACTGGGAGCCAGGTCCCTGCATTTGCATTCATCTTGTCCAGGGACTGGCTTTTGAAAGCATAGATGATGATGGGCATGTAAGAGGATGAATAGGGAAAATACTTAAATTTCTATTTCACACTCCTTACAGGAAGCTACCACTGACTCTACTTGGAAAGTAGTATGTTTGACTTGGGAATTAATTTCTCCAGAGTCTGGCTATCACTGTGACTTTGAGGGGGTGGCAAAGAGAGTTGATGAAGAAACACAGGCCCTACCCTTAGATAATACATTTACTTGGGGGACAAAATTTCCTCTAAGGAAAAGAATGAAGAGGGAGGAAGAAGTAGGGCAGGAGAAAAGCAAAAGAACACTAACTTTCTATGGCATTCATTACATTGAGAGATAATATGCTAAAGTTGATGAAACAATGGGTAAATAATATTAATCTGTAATCTGAGATAAAGCCAAATTGCCAATTACAGTTTCACCCTATCCACAATATAATGGAAACTTGTTTAACTCCTTTAAAGCTAAACTTCCTAAAATAACTGTATTTGTAATTTTATTATGCTGATATCAGAAAATATACCAGGTCCTTGGTGAACATGATGATCACAATGTACCATATGCTTATTAACCTAGGTGAGTTTTGTGGTGTTTTTTTTTTTTTTTCCTAAAACAATGTAGTATGCTGGGTTTGAGTTGAGGAATCCCTCAGAAGTTTTTAGAAACGACAGCAGCAAGATTTTCATTGAAATTCTTTTTCCCTTTCTGGATAATCACACACTCAGAAGTGGGGGTGCTAGAATTAGTGCACAACGCAGCACCGGTAGACTGTCAGCACTCTCGGTAAGCATAAATTAGATGTATACACACATTGCTATGTATGCACAGCTATTCGCTATCTCCCATTATCAGATACAACGCTGTGCACGTGCCTTCACAAAGCAGCACCACACATTCACGCAGTGATATCACTAAGTATTCACACTTAAAATACATATTGTTCTTTAAGGTATACATAGGCTAGGACCAGGGACTTAGCTCAGTGGTTCCGCTGCTTGCCTTACAGGTGCAAGGTAAGCACCTGAGTTCGATCCCTGGTACAAAAAAAAAAAAAAACAGATATACATAGGCTTATATGCACACACTCACATGCAAGTACAATCATTTTCACATATGTTTATCGGTGTACCACTCAAACACACAGATTAAAACAGAAAATATCACTTGGGCATGGTGGTACATGCCTGTAATCCCAGCACTGGGGAGGCTGAGGTAGAAGAATCGCTGCAAGTTTGAGGTCAGCCTGGGCTACATAGAAAGACCCTGTCTCAAAAAAAAATGTGAAATATGATCAAAATATATTTCTATATATTTTATATATTTATATATATATATATATATATAGAGAGAGAGAGAGAGAGAGAGAAAGCATCTGACTAATAAAAAATACAAATGTATGAGCTCATATATAATCCCAAAAACACATCATCTCATACATGCATTCAAATTTCCTTCCTTGGCACTAAGGTATACAGAGAAGAGAGGTGTGTTAGGGGTTTCCAGCTGTAGCCTCTACTGTCAAAGAAAGCCAGTGTGAATACAAGGCAGTGGGAATTAGAGAGGGAGAGCCAATACTTGGAAGCGTGGGTAGCCCAGGTTTCGCCTTTAAATAGACTCTACTCTGAGATCTTTACCAATGGCTGAAGTCCAGAGGTTTATTAACACTGTTTGTAGTCATGCTTGGCTTGGTCAAACAGCCAATCTTAAGATGAGTAATTCCTATACTTTGGGCACCTCTGCATTTTCCAGAGACTAGTAGGACTCAGAATCTCCAGGAAGCTAAAAGCCAAGCGATGCAGTGTGAAGAAGAGTGAGACTCTCTGGGAATCCCTGGTGCAGAGATTCACGTCCACTGAGCTTGCCTTTGAGATGAACTGAAGACAGAGAAAGGTAGGTATATTGCCTTTAAACACACTCTCCCTGACAGTGATTAAATCTGAACTCTACCTGCTCTAAACTTTAGTTTCAGGTACCCACTGTGAGAAAATAGTCTAAATTTCTCTAAAACTATTTTTAACAAGATCTCACCCCATTTCACCATTTTATTCCTTCACTGCCTTTAGCAATCCAGAAGAATAATAGATACAACCATTTCTGTATAAGAGGTGGAAAAAGAAAGGTCCAACAGAGCCCAGGGTACTGTGGCTGGATTAAAACCTGTATTCACAGATGAAATCAGAACTCTGTTCAGAGTAAGAGCATAATTCCTATAAACAAGTGTTGTCAAACAAAAGCTACATGGAGGGAGATTTTAGAAGCAAGGTTTTATTTTAAGGAAAAGAAAAAACTGAAACAGGACAAATTTTGACTAATGCGTCACCATAATTTGAAAAGCATATGAATTAATTACAGGGTTCAATATACACCATGCTCTTAAGAGTTCTACTCTTGTAAAAGAAAAATGGAAGTATTTAATAGGAGAATGGAATGTGTAAAGTAAGTAGGTATGTTGAGTTTTCTGTTTTGCGAAGGGTATGTTTTGAAGTCTGGCTACTCTTTTTTGTGTGTGTGGGTACCAGGGATCGAACTCTGGTTCTTGTGCTTGTGAGGCAGGCAGTGGAACCACAGAGCTTGAAGTCTGGCTATGTTTGATTATAAGAATTAAACTTTTCCTTCTATTTTTACTAGTTTGGGAGAAAAATGGGAAATTATGTTGCTCTCCTTTCCTACTGTTTAGTAGAAAAGTGAATACACAGTCTCATCTCTCAACCCAAAAGCAAGCTTAGAAACATTATTTCCATGTTGAAAATTCACATACTAGACAAAAATGGCCAAAGGTTTGTCAAATCTTGGTGTACTAAATGTAATTTGTAGCCTTAAATCTGCTGGTGTTCAATTCCCAGCTAATAGATGGAAAAGGCAAGAAAATTTCTGACATGGACAACACTAGATTCCAGAGGGCATCAGGGAAAGTTCAAGGGATCCTCTTCTGAAAATGCAGTTTTTGAATTCTCCCTAGTCCACCCAAGAAAAGAAACCAAAGAGCAGAAAATCAGAGAAAGAGGAATGCATGAGGAAGACTGAGAGACATCTTTGAAGAGGGGAATTTGGTCTTCTGAAAAATCATTTAGAGAGGCATGGGTGTGAACGGAGGATAAGATAGAAAGCAGACTACAAGAAAGGTACAGTAGGTTGAAATGTGATTGACAATGAAGTCTCTACTCACAAAAACTGAAGAATAATGGAGTCCTTCAGTAAGGCTTATGGGCAGAACCTAATAAAGACATCCCAGAGAAAGTGCCACTGCCTCACAGACATCAGCATACGATGCTGAAGTCTGTTCCAGAGGCTTCAGTCCAGAGAAGTAGCAGGGGTGCTGGGCCCAAGTGCAGATCTGTCTCTAATTCAGTGCATCATGATGCCACTTGCTTCACATCTACCTTTGCTGTGATCCAGCAGTAATCTGCTTGAGCCAACCAGACCAAGAATCCAATCACTCACTCTAGCAATGGCAGCTTCATGCAATGGTAAGAGCTCTGGGCTTGGAGTTGTGCACTCTGAAAATAATTTACTTCGTAATCATGGACAAATAATGATTATGATCTCTTTTCCACACTGACATATGAGAAAGTAGAGGCTTTGTGTGCATTGGAAATGATAAATTTTGCTAGCCCATTGTGCTGAGCCTCGAAATTAATGGTCCCCGAGTTCTTGAGAGACCGTAACACACATTGAGAAACTAGAGCTGTAGTCAGCACCTCTTCCCATGTCTGATGCAGGAATGAGGATGCTCTAAGTATGCTTTTCCAAGAGGCCCTTAGCCTCAATGACTGTGTCCCACCAGGTGAGGGTGACATAAAGGGGGCATGAGGTGGGTAAGTAGGAAGACTCAGGATCAAGTGGAAAATACAAGACTTCTGGGCTGGCCAACTAGACAAATCACAGACCTTGGGCACCAGACAGCATGTGTTTATGAATTTTCACCATGATCTATGCAGCAGCAATGTTTTGAGGTTTTATGAGGATTTGTTTTGTTAGAGTTATCAACTGATATGAAGATCAGTTTCTAGTGTGGAAAAAGAATTATAAAATCTGTTCCTCATTTCTCTCATACAATTATAAATCTAAGGTATATCAAAAACAGGCCAAATCTGTTTGGGGTCTTAAAGTAATCTAGGAAGCACTCCATCTAATAAAATAAAACTTTATTTCACAGAAATGACTTATTAAGGGAAATTGGAAAGGATGTTATTTTTTCCCCATGTTTTGCTACAAAGAAGAAACAAAACAACAAGGCTCAATCCAAGACACAGGACAACTGAGTTTACATATTTTAAAAGTGCTGAGTGGAAACGAAGTCACCTTTGTGCCACTGAAAATGACTTAAGTTGCAATCATCAGAGGGATCAGAGTGGATAACCTGGGTAAACCAGGTACGGATAGAATGGTACACAGAGAATACTGTCTGACAGCCAGGCAAATTCTAGTGTGAAAGTGGATATAACTGTCTTAGGTGTATGGTTCAAATTAGGGTTAGGCTAGATAGCTCCATCATCACATTTTAGGATATTTTAAATTAGTTCAATAGTCTTTTTTCATGGACTAATGATTTTAACCTGTTATTTTTTCAGAAAGTATTATCGAGCTCCTACTCTACAGTAAGCAGAGAACTGCTAGTACAGTGTTCAACTCTGAGCCCACTAAAAGTGAGCATTTAGTCTAGGATATCCCCTGGTCAACTGAAGCCTGCAGCTCAAAACCAGCTCTCAGTCTGTTTTTGTGAATAAAATTCTACTGGAAGGCAGCCATTATGTATGCATTATGTAGTGACTATGGCTGCTTTTACACTACAGTGGCTAAATGGACAGGTTTCATTATGGATTTTGTGTCCCACAGAGACTATAGCATCATACTGTTTTTCTGAATTTTGCAAAACACAATTTAGGGGAGTATTATACTAGAGATAATTTGTTTAAGCCCAGATGTGCAGTTGTTCCTTCAGTAGTCTTGACCCCCTCATGGAAATTGTTGTAGTCTCAAATCTAACTCAAAATCATTTCCATAAATCTCTATGATCTTCCTATTCAGAAAAGTTGCCCAAATAATTTAACTAAAGAATAAAATGCACCAGTTTAAAAGGCAAAACACATGAGTTGTTAATCATAAAGAGTTGAAGAGCATAAAATATTATGACATTATTCATCATGATTGTTTTTCCTTCACAGATTCCACTTACAGGAACATTATTGATTCTTTAAGAAACAAGTACACTTGCAGCTCCTACTTGTTAACCCCAGTGCGAATGACATCGATATGAAACATTATTTTAATTGAAAAAGTTTATTTATTGTAGCAGTTGACATTATTCCAGTCTATGAGTCAGCCTAAATGCCTTGCTATGCAATTAAGAAATCAAAAAGATCTAGAAATAATAACTGTTCTTTGTTATAATCTACAGAATGTAGATTTCCTTCACAACAGAGAACATATTATCCTTGCACTGATGTTGGTTTCAGAGAACAACTCTTCTCATCCTGTGTCTTTCATCCTACTTGGAATCCCAGGCCTGGAGAATTCCCAGTTTGGGATTGCCTTTCTGTTCTGTGTTATGTATGTTGTAGCTGTTGGTGGCAATATTACCATCCTACATATAATTCGAATGGATCACTTACTGCACCAGCCCATGTACCTCTTTCTTTCCATGCTAGCAATCACTGACCTGGTCTTGTCCTCCTCCACCCAGCCTAAAATGCTGGCCATCCTCTGGTTCCATGCTCATGAGATTGGATATCATGCCTGCCTCATCCAGGTGTTCTTCATCGACGCCTTTGCTTCTGTGGAGTCTGGGGTGCTCATGGCTATGGCCTTGGACCGCCATGTGGCCATCTGCTTCCCACTGCGATACCCTAGTATCTTGACTACATCCGTGGTGGTTAAACTAGGGGCTGTTGTGATGGTGAGAGGGCTGCTGTGGGTGAGTCCCTTCTGTTTCATGATCTCCAGGATGCCCTTCTGCACCAACAGGGTCATTCCCCAGTCATACTGTGAGCACATGGCTGTGCTGAAGTTGTTGTGTGTTGATACCAGGGTCAACCGTGGATATGGGCTCTTTGTGGCCTTCTCTGTGGTTGGTTTTGATATTCTTGTCATCAGTGTATCATATGTGATGATTCTGAGAGCTGTGTTGCAGTTGCCCTCGGGTGAAGCCCGCTTCAAGGCTTTTCGCACGTGTGCTTCCCATATCTGTGTTATCTTGGCTTTCTACATTCCAGCCCTTTTTACCTTCCTCACCCATCGCTTTGGCCATCAGGTGCCCCGAGTAGTATACATCATGTTTGCTAATGTCTATCTACTGGTGCCTCCCATGCTCAACCCCATCATCTATGGAGTTAGAACCAAGCAGATCCGGGACAGGGTTATCCGAGTGTGTTGTGGAAAAGACACCTGAGCCTTGAGTCACATCCTCACTACCATTCCAATTGCCTTATTGATCTGGTGACACGATGAAGTCGTTTGCCAGGGTCTTACCTATCATCACAAGGTCCTTTCTTTAACAAGTATCCCAGGGGCCAGCAACCTGCCAGAAGAGGAACAACTTTCCAGATACACCAAGCAAGTGATCTGAGTGATGTGCTGGGTAATAAAAACTTAGCTTAAAAATTAGATCTATGCAAACATCTGAAGGAATATTTTTTCCATGTACTAAACCAGTGAATATTTTGATCCTAATGTTTTTTTCCAAAATTATTGTGAAAACATTATTTTGACACTATTGATCAAAGTATAAATTGATACATTAATTAAAAGACAAAAAGGGCCAGGGATTTAGCTCAGGGATGCCACCGCCTGCCACATAAGTACAAAGTCCTGAGTTTGATCCCCAATACAAAAAAAAAAAAGATTTCATCAAACAAATAAAATGCATATTTTCCCATCTGGAATATCTTTTAGAAAAAGAATTTTACTAACAGAACTACATATACAAACATGCCTAAAATGTAACACAAGGCATTCAAATATTTTCTTATAGGAAACCAAATGAGGAAATGTGCAATTTTATTTGCAACAAGGATATAAGATATTATCAAGATATATTAAAGTTTTAAAAAGAAAATTCTGTTCTGAAGGCAATACATCTTATAATTCAAGGTGTTAGAAATGCTTGTAGAAATTTTAATATCATACCATAATATTAAGATCCCTTTGAATTACTATTTTAAACTGCATTAAAAAGCATGTTAACTTTTGGAATTTTGTGATTGAAGTATTATTAAATTTTTCATCATTTTTTTTTCCTACCAAAGCCAATAGTGAAGAAGACCTTGGAACTCACAATCTTCACTGACTAAAATCAATATCAGATGAAGGTTTTTTTTAAAGAACTCAGGAACATGCTTGCTTCTTTTCAAGAAAAACAGACTTTTAGAACTTGAAAATGCCCCAACAAAAGGATGCCTGTTCTGGAGGAGCATTCTCAAACACCCCGATTTCATTGTGCAGAGGACATGATCACCCTATCCGCAAATTAGTTAGTTAATGTGGGAGCTTCTCTTTTTAAAACTAACTTTCACCCAGTAAAACTCACAGCAGTAAAACAGAAAGATCTGGTACACAGTTTCATGATTTCTAATACTGTGTAACCACAATCTCCTCAGTCAAGGTCATCTTTCAGTTACTTCATAAAGATCTCTCCTGCCCCTTTATAATCAGTCAGCACCTCTCCACACCAACCAGGAAAACACCAATGGGATTTTTTTTTCTTTTACTATAGATTAATTTCAATGACTCTAGAACTTTATACAAATAAAAGAATTTAGATATATTGATTCTGGAATCTTTTACCCAGTATAATGTTTTACCTATGCTGTTTTGTGTGATATTAGTGCATTTCCTATTTTTATTCCATTTTAAGCATATCTCCATTGATAACTTGATATCTCACCTCATTGCTGCAGCTCTTTTGTTTTCTTCTACTTCTGAACATGTCAGTCTCTTGTCTGTCTTCTGCCTTTGCTCTTGCTCTACCCACTTCCCCAGTTGTTCTTTGATAAGGTATTCTTCCTCCTTCTCACCTTCCACGTCTCAACTAAAGCCACCTTTTCAGAGAGATGTTTCTTAACTCAGCCACTTAACCAGATCATTACTCAATTTCCCATTTAAGAAATGAACAGAGTCATCCCAGTGCCTCTCTTCCCTCAAATAGCACAAATTTGTAATTATAGTGACAAAAAGACCAGCAGCCCTCGTAAATCAGCTTACTCATAGCCAAGCTGTGATCTCAGAGTTCAGTTCTATGCATATTTTAAAAGTGGATGCTTTATCAGCACTGTCTACTCTTCACAAAGCCTAACAATCTTATATTATCAAGCATTTTGACCAACGAATATGTTACAGTACTGTGTCTGGTGCCTGGGATTTAAAGATACAAAGTTCATAGCTGCCCTTTTAAGACCCCACCACTGTGCCTTCTACAGTTTGCACACATCAAACTAATTCCTTTATCCTCCCCTTAACTGGTTTGTGCCATCCCCCAACTTATCCCTCATGAGCAAAACTGTACTTTAGTTACCCTAAATCTCAGCAAATGCTAGCCCAGAGCAAGCATCAGTAAGTACGTAGGAACCAATATCTTTCTATTCAATGGACACATTTAGTAGGCCAGTAAGCAACTAAGATGTATATTTTCAGTTATCACTGCTTGGGGTATTGTGATTATTTATGCTGTGTGGGCAGCCCCACGATCCAGACCTCCTTCAGAAAATGATCAGGCTGAAGTCTGCAGATGTGCCAGATTTGTTGTCTCTTTTTATCTTGTCAAATTTTAACGTTTAATTTCAGTCTGCTAATGCTGAACTCATTGGCAAACCCTACAGTGTCTGAGGCCAGAGGAGGAAGGAAACAAATGTGTAAGGACAGCAATGCCTTTCTGAGCACGGACCTTCCCTGCATCCCACCCAAAGCCAGATGAAGTTAGGCTGTCAGCCTTTGGTTTTTAGCTTTCGTTGCATCTATCATGAGTGCCCAGCATCACAGAAGAGCTTTGGAAGACCCTAGTTTCTGAAAGTCCTCTAGGTTCCACCCTTAATTTTTTCTGCAGGTGTTTGCCTCATTGCACATAGGCATGTGTAAGTAAATGTCGTCATCCGAGTACACTTTGAAGATGGGGAAATAGAAACCTCAGAATCTAAGAAATGCCCTTGAGTTTATATCTGGGATGGAAAGTAGACTAGAGCCAGGAAGTGGGGAAAATATACAAACAAAGAAAAGCACAGCTCATGACTCTACGAAGTCAGCCAGAAATCTTAGAAAAATTTACAAATAAATTTGTATGGATTGAATAATTCTAAGGAGAAATTCATATCAGTGATACCCCTGAAGTTCTGCAAAACCACTCAGGGAGAGATTTAAAGTCTGTTTTACTTGTGTTAATATCTGGTGCTTGAATGTACTGGCCCTATTTTAAACCTCATGCTTTTATAAAAGAATGGAGGCCTTTGGGAAAAGAATGGGATCAGGACACCTCCTCAGCTCATCTCCCATCTTAACTGACTCCCTGAGTGGAGCAGAAAGGGCTCAGCAGGTGTTGTAAATCAGAATTTCAGCAGCAATTCTCTTACTACCAGAAACAAGATAACACGAGTGCATGGTCACTATGGCAGAAAGGCCTGGGTGGGTAAAATGGTAGGGTCTGCTGAGGGCAGAGTTTTTCTTTGGAAACAAAATAGAAAACTCTTACATGAGGTGAAACAGACTTTAGACCATTGGGACAGTGGCTTAAACTGCCAACAGAACTGCCTTATTAAGGTGGTTTTATTAAATCTACATGGGGAGGGGACTCATGCATTCTTTCTTTCATTAAACAGTACATTCAGTTAACATTTCTGTCTTTTATCTCTATCAGTTATTGATATCAGTTATTGTTCATTTGTTTATTTCTCAAATGACTGTGAAGTTTTTTGAGGGAAACCACTAAATCATTCCTATTGTGCATACTCAGGACTTTTAACCGTGCCCTAGAATAGGGTCAATGTGTACACAGGCTAAATTCATTTGTTGCAAAACGAATACTTGACTAATAATGCTGTTCTCTACAGGAGTCTTATGTAGAAGTGTTTTTAAATGACTTAACCACTATACTGGTTCTTTGGATGATCTCAATTTTACAAGCCTACAAGTTCATGAACTTAAACTGCACTCTTGATTTATTGATTCACTAGCCATAGTATGGTTTAGGCAGCAGCTACTGAGGAAACTAGACCTCAGCAATCATTCTTTTATCCTAAGCTTCTAAAAAGTAGACCAATATAGCTCTAGATGCAGCAAAAGAACACTACAGAATCAGTGGATCTGTGGTATGGCCCCAGCTCTAGACTTTCCTCGGTGTGTGATTGCAGAAGCTGCTCCTCTTCCCTGCTCCAACAATTTTGTCATCGTTTCCTTATCTCTCTAACTGAAACAGCAATCACTGATCAGACCTGTTTACTTCCCCAAACAGAGAAATTGGGCTTTGGTTTGAATCGTGGATGTCTCCCAAAACCCACCTGTTAAAGGCTTTGTCCTCATCCCAGGGTGGTACTGGGAGATGGTGGGGCACATAGGAGCTAAGGTTTAATAAAAGGAAGCTAGGTCACTGGGAACACACACTTGAAGGAGATACTGGGATCTCCACGTCTCCCTCCCTCCCCCCCCCCGCCTCATTCCTGGCTTCCACAAGGTGAACTGGCCTCCTCTGCTGCACATCCCCACTGTACTGTAATGACAAAGGCCTAAAGCAAGAGAGCTGAGTGAGTATGAACTGAAGCCTCTGATTCTTGAGCCAAAATAGACCTTTCACCCTTTTAGGTTTATTACCTCAGGTTTTTGTCAAAGCAGTAGAATGCTGACTAAAGCAAAACATTTATATGTACGCAAGTCCATATACTCATGAGTTCCTCCATTACATAAGAGCACATAATGGCAAGGATTTATGGATAAGTGGCCTGAAATACCCAGAAGGCTTTTTTGAAAGTGGAAACATTGTACTGAACAAAAAGAATGTATGGAATCCCATGTTGGCCATTGGGTAGGATGGGGAGGCAGGGACTAGCATCGAATTCAGTGCTTATAAGTCAGAAAAAAAAATCAATGCAAGACATGTGAACCAAGTATTATAACCACTCTGAAAATGGGTAAAAATGAGTAAAGATGACTCTATTTGAAAATCAGGAAAATATATGACTGAAGAAGTGGTGATTATTCTCTGGGATTTTTTATTTTAATTTTTATTGGTACATTTTCATCACATAATGATTTTATTCCTTGTGAGTAGTTTTAATTCATGAGATGGATAAAGAGGAAAAAGAAGTTCAAAGCAAAGGAATCAGCATTTGAAAAAACACAAACCAGGAAAGCTCTAAAAGAAGCAGCACAGTGGTTACAGAGGCAAACGATGATTCAGAAAAAAATACAGACTCTGTCTTTCTAAGAAGCTTAGGTTTTTAGCTTACAAGGCCTAGAATCTTCCACTATGCATTTTGAGCAAAGAATCCTAGGAAAATTTAGACTGGGGATTTGTTCTGTTGTAACTCTTCAAAAATAATTATAAAAGGATAAAGATATTCCTGAAGGTCTGGACCCCAAATCAAGGAGGTGAAAATCACACCAACTGCTTTTAGGATGCTATAACAAACATTAAAAATAACAAGAAAGTAAGAAGGAAGGCAAGATTCTGATCTCTCCTCCTCCTCCTTTCCACTTCCTCCTCCTGTTCCTCCTGCCTTTCCTAATCTTTTCAGTTTTTCCAATTTCTTTTAATTGCACATGCATAAAACACAGGAGTGTTAACACCTGTTCACATGCATAATGAAAAAGCAATTTCTTTCCTTAAATATAATTGAATTCTATGGGAAAGAAAAAGGAAGAAGATTAAAGCAGCATTTACTGTGACTCACTTCCCTTTGGGAGATTTAATATTTGAAATGCTAACTCTTCACTTATAAATCTGGGACTGTGATTTATAAACACTGCCAGTAGATGAAACAGGATATAGCCCAATTTTGTTAGGTACATTTAGGAAAAAAATATGTGTTTGTTGACATATAAAAAGTAGTTTCCTGTTCAGACAATATTGTCCGAAGAATAAAGACAAGGAAAACCATGTGCTATACATGTTTATCAGAAAGGTAACGATTTTCCAAATATTTCCTTCTTGCAGTTTGTTGACTCCAATGATATAGAACACATGGAAAGGGAGGACCAATTCTGTATATATGATTTGCTTTCTCTTTGATTTCCATTTTAAATCACCCTGGAGACAGTGCACTAATGAGACAGTAGATAAAACCCTTTTGAGATTTTACAGCCTCAAATTATATTTAAAGATTGAAAGAGACAGAGATGTTTGGGTTTTTCTTTGTCCACAGCCCCAGGGAGATTCACATCTTACTGATTAGACCCCAGCTCAATTCCACTTTATTATAAAGTTCACAGCTCCAGGGCCAGGATTTAGCTCAGTGGTTCCACAACCTGCCTCCGGATCCAAGTTTGATCCCCGGTACCAAAAATAAAGTTCACAGCTCCAAAACTGTGGACTGTACTCTCACTGCTAGCAAAGACAGAGAAGACCCCTATTTCTATATGAAACTGGTAAGAAGGTAGAGAGATGAATTCATTGGGTTGACTTTGTATTTTCAGTGTTAGCTATTCACAAATATTCAAACAGGCCTAAAGGAAATCAACTGACATTGGAGTCTACACCATCCTTGGGAATCCATATAACATTATCTAAAATTTCGTGGTTAAATATGTTAGCAGTTTTTCTCAGATAGAATTGAAATTGAGGGAGTAGAGATTTAAAATGAGCTAGAGAAAACTAGCATTTAAAAAATGGTAAGATATGTACTTTTTACAGGATATTTACTCCCACAAAAAATAAACTTCACACCTAGTATTTTAAAAGCTTAATTTAAAAGTACCAGGATTATAATAAGTACTATTGCTATTATTTAATTTTGTCTTACTAGAATTTATTTTCAATGACAATTACTGTGTACAAAGGTTCTATCATACTTTTGTATAACCAGCATCACCTACTAATCTCATTTCCTGTGTGCTGACAACCTCTACCATATCCTCGAGCCTGCATGCAATGTTGTAGACTTCTACAGTGCTAATATATTACCCTTTAGTGGTTCACAGGGACATTGACTGACAATTCCCTCACAAAACTCTCCATCAAACAAACCATTTGCCCCAGTGATTTAGCTCTCCTGCCTCGCAAGTGCAAGGTCCCAAGTTTGATCCCCAGGACCAAAAATAAACCAAAACAAACAAAAACTAACCATATGCCACTAACTCTGTACTGTCAATGGAAATGTTGAACCTTGTCTATTTGAGGTTAATTACTACCATGATCCATGATCCATTACTTAGAATATTTTTAAGGAATATTAATAACAATTAATCCCTCTCGTTCCACATATTCAATCTCTCACCATCTATTTTATCTTCTGTTGAAAAATTTAACTATTTCTCTGAGATTTCTATATTTCAAAAATCTCTCCTATATCTCACAATCTTCTTTAGTCATGGTTTACTTGTCACCTTGCCTGCATTTCCAACTTTCTAGAAATAAGATACACCATACCTCCATTAGTTGCTTTTCTATCCATTAGCCAAGCTGCTGTACCAGGTTGCAACTTTCCTCCCTCAAATTCAACTTCTTTTTCCAGGACCATTAATATACTCTAAATTAAATTTGAATTTTTAAATCCTTACCAGTCTCTCTAGCTCAGGAAATTTTATATTGTTGTTCAGGTGAAACCCAGTCATATCACGTTCTCTGATTTCTATGGTTTCCATAAAGTTATGTAGTTTAATCCATTTTAGTGGATGTAGCTTTTTCCAAAATCTCCTACAGAGTAAAGTCTTCATGGCTTTCCCTTGTAGGTCTACTGTTTGAGTTTGTTCACCCATCACCTTGGATTAAAATGAAATCCATGCAATGACAACTTTTAAAATCTATATTACTAGAAAAAGGGGAACGTCTGTACCTGCAAAGGTACACACAAAGCCAGTGCTGGCTTATGTATGCCTTTGAATGGATTGCTCCTATTCATTTCACAACACAACATATTCAAAATTGAATACACTGATTTTTAAATTAATTATATTGGTGCACTTGATTTACATAATGATAACATTCATCATAGGAAATTTGAACCTGCATGTAATATATCTTGATTTTTCCCCTATTCCCTTCTCTTCAAGCATTCTTTTCCTCCTGCTTTACAAATCTTGATTTCTATTATTTTTCTATTCTCTTTTATTGTCCTTTTCCCTACTTTCCCTTCCCCCATCCACCCCCTTGTTCCTCTTCACATTTGAACATTTTCATCCTACTTCCGAATATAAATTTTTATGCATACTGTCTGAGGAAGATTAAAAGTTTATCAGTACAAAAATAATCATCATCGAAGTACAAAAATAAAACAAATAAAATTTAAATTTAAAAATAAAACACTTTTCATGGTTTAAGGGCAAAACTTTTATGTCTTTAGTAAATGTCCCCAACTATGAATGCTAAATAAATATATAATTTAATTTACAAAGTTATTTCAAAGACAAAGATGTTACATATTACATTAGGTAAACATCTTATCAAAACAACTAATTTTTTTTTGTTTAGTACTAGTACTTATTTTTCTACAGAATGTGAACAACGAGAAGGCAATTGTTGCAGATCCACGACAATGTGGAAATATTAAGCAATTTGACATCTAAATCTCCAGGCTTCTTGTTGACTGGCATTCCTGGCTTGGAATCTGCCCAGGCCTGGATCTCCATCCCCTTTTGTTGTCTTTACGCCATTGCCCTCTCTGGGAACAGCATGATCCTCTTCACCATCATCACCCAGCAGAGTCTCCATGCGCCCATGTACTATTTCCTCTCCATGCTGTCAGCCACGGATCTGGGCTTGACTGTTTCTACATTGTCGACAACTTTGGGTATCTTGTGGTTTGATGCAAGAGAAATCAGTCTAGATGCCTGCATCATCCAGATGTTTTTCCTTCATGGATTCACTGTAATGGAATCTGGAGTGCTAGTGACTATGGCTTTTGACTGCTATGTGGCAATCTGTAACCCTCTCAGGTACACCACAATTCTCACTATGGGACTCCTAATGATTTTACATACTGTGATTATAACACCGCCACTGCTTTTGCTCCTTAAGCCTCTTTCTTTCTGAAGAATGGATTTATTGTCCTATTCTTACTGTTAATATCCAGATGTGATTATAGCATGTTCAGACACTGGAGCAAATAAAGTCTATGGATTATTTGATCTCATCCTAACCACAGGGATAGACACCCCATGCATCATCCTGTCTTATATCTTGAATTCACACTGTCCTCAATATCACCTCCCCATGAGCTGTTCAGCACTTGTGTCTCCCATATTGGAACAGTTGCTGTGTTCTACATCCCCATGGTAAGCCTGTCTTTGTTTCAATTCTATGGTACATCAGTTCCCAAAGTGGTCCATTCGATGATGGCCAATGCGTACCTGCTTTTTTCCCCTTGTGCTCAAGCCATCATCTACAGTGTAAAAACAAGAAAGATCCACAAGTCTGTACTGACTCTGCTCCTTACAAAATAAATAGAGACTAGTAAAATAAAGGAAATCTGATGTGGGTTATTTTCACTGTAAAAAAGCAAATAAGTTACTGCCAATTAAATTTTTCATGTGTTTCATAATACTTAATAAATATTATTTTGTTTCCTGTTGTAAGATAAGAGGATGATCTGTTTCCCTAAGAATTTTTAAATATAATAAAGGGAACAGGAATATTATAGTAATAAAATATTTTTAAAATATAGCAACTTAACATTTCCTGACTGCTCTTTAATGAATTTTATACTAACCACTTTTAAGACACATTCCATTTATATTTCAAAGCAGCCAATGAAGCACACACACACACACACACACACACACACACAGATAGATAGATATATAGATAGATAGATAGATAGATAGAGATATATAGATATATTTTTCTTAGTAACAGTTGACATATATAATGAAGAAATTGAGTTCTGGGGACATGTAGGCCACATAATTAACATGAATCTTGGTTGAGATTTTAATTCTGGTTTTCTTTATTTCAGATGGCATCCTTTTCACAACCATATCACACAATGCCAAAAGTATCAGAAATAAGACCTGGATCTCCAGGAATCTGTATCAGGTCCTTAAATGTGCGGCAGCCTCATAGGGTATATTTTGCTTATTTAATTTTTGGATATCCCATACAAAAAAAGTAGAAGTAGAGTTCATGACTTGTAATCAGAGGTCACTATTCAGTGAACAGTCAAAACTTAGAAACCATAATGAAGTAGCATGCAAGGAAATTTGGAAAAGAGATTCTTACACTTTTTGGCAAAAAGATTCCTTATGAATTTAAATGAATCTATTTGTCAGAAAAAATCATAAATCAAAGATAGACGCACACATGATATTACATAAAATTGCAGGCTTCAAAAATGCCATGAAGGACTGCATGGTTCCCACCCCCTTCCAAAACACTAAAATAAAGAACTTAGGTTTTCAGCCTATAAGCAATAACAAAGAATTAGATCCCAGATATGTGCTTCCTGAAAAGGGACTCATGGTAACCATATCGGTTTCACAGAAAGGCAAATTCTTAAGCATCCATTGCATAAAATAGTAGAACAAGTTCAGAGGACAATGGAGATGGAAACCTGATGGGAGTCACATGGGAAGTGGTGATAAACAAAGAGATTCTCCAGGAATCCCACAAACATGGGGGGAGGCAGTGTGCCCTGCTCAGTCTGTGCCAGCTTTCAAAAGCCATGTTGTACACATCCATTTCCCATTGTTGTGTTCAGTGACATCAGACAAGTACTTTAAAACCACCATGAGGAAATATTTAACATAGGAATTGGTAAAAATTGCAAGTGAGAATATTCTTCTCTAATAGATTCATTTTTTATCTTATTGAGTTTAACATGACGTTTTAAGTATGCAGTACAGTTACATTCACCATTGGGATCTTGTACCTTTACATGACAGGTCTTGGTTCTCATTTTTCCCCATCCCCCTGCCCACTCTGATTTATTTTATCAGCACATCTGTGAATATAGTTGTAATTTAGGTTCGGTCTGGCAGAAAATAATACAAACTAAGTGATCAGAAAGGTTATTTTGTAGCACTCAAATATTTAAAATCCAATTTATGAAACATCAACGTGGGAAAAAAATAGAGAATAATATATTTGGTGCTGTGATAGCTGATAATTCAGGAGTTATGTTTTACTTTGTTATGCTGCCATTTAAAGTGAAAAGATTTCCAAATGTACAGCAAGACAAATATTTTGAAAGTGGTTTTCTGTTCAAATTGCCAGTTATATCAGGACTCCAATTATGTTGGACTAGGAATATTCTATAGTCCAGTTTGTCCTTATATCAACAAACTTTGTCTTGCATGAAACTGTGCCTAAATAGTAAAATTCTAAAATACTGAGAATAGAATGTCAACACATAAATTTTGGGAAGACACAACTCACCAAAATTGTTGTTCAGTATGGCACACATATTTCTTGGTTTTTTGAGTATTTTTGTTTGGTTTGGTTTGTTGATTTCTTTCTGCTCTGTCTACAGTCTTCCCAGTGATGATTACACCAGTGAGATTCTCCCAGAAACTAAATGCAGGCAGGACGTGGACTTAGATACTCCTCTGAAACTACACTTGATTGTATTATGACATGGCTGAAAGCACTAGACTATAGAGAAAATAACAAGGAGACCACCAAGTTTAAATGTGTAAAAGGAAATGAAGCAGGCAAAACCTCTTATACTTCTGCATGGCAACAAAGCAGCATGGGAGCTAGCACAAAGAATCAACAACTGGGATCTCATCTTACTAAAAAGCTTCTGCACTGCAAAAGAAACCATTAACAAAGCTAAAAGACAACCTACAATGTGGGAAAAAATTTTTACCAGCTACTCCTCAGACAAAGTACTATTATCTAGAACATATATAGAACTCAAAAAAGTCAGACCCCCCCCAATATAAAGACCCAATTTAAAAAATGGGTATTGATGCAGATGAAAACAACACTGAGATTCCACCTCACCCCAGAAAGAAAGGCTGCTATTAAGAAATCAGCCAGTAACAAATGCTGGTGGGTTCTGTGAAGAAAGGAAACCTCCATTATTTATAGGAGTGCAGACTGGTGCAACCACTATGAAAATAAATATGGAGATACCTCAACAAACTAAAATTAGAGATATCTCCATATTGATTGCCATAGTGGTTGCACCAGTCTGAACTCCCACCAACAATGGAGAAGGGTTCCTTTCTCCCAACAACCCTGCCAACATTTGTTATTGCTTGATTTCTTGATAGCAGCCATTCTTTGTGGGATGGGGTGAGGTGGAATGTCAGTATTGTTTTCATCTGCATCTCTTGAATGACCAGTGATGTGGAACATTTTTCATATATTTACTTGCTGTTTTTACTTCTTTGTCTGAGAAATGTCTGTTCATTTCAGATGCTTATTTTTTAATGGGGTCTTTATATTGGATGGGCTGATAATTTTGAATTCTTTGTGTATTCTAGATAATAGTCCATTGTCTGAGGAGCAGCTGGTAAAATTTTTCCCACATTGTAGGTTGTCTCTTAGTTCTGCTGATGGTTTTTTTTACAGTGCAGAAGATTTTAATAAGATGAGATTCCAGTTGCTGATTCTTTCTGCTAGTTCCCATGCTACTGAGGATTTGTTCATAAAATCTTTTCCTATGCCAATGTCTTCATGAGTTCTGCCTAACTTATCTTCCAGCAAGTGAGGTTCCATTTGACCCAGCCATCCCTCTGCTGGGAATCTTTTCAAACAATTAAAAGAATCATATCACAGTGATGTATGCACACCTATGTTTCTAGTGGTAGAGTTTGTAGTAGCTAAAACTTGGAAACAGCCCATTTGCCCATCAGTTGGAAACTGGATAAAGAAGATGTGGTTTTTCTATTAAATGAAATACTACTCAGCCATAAAGAATGAGAAATTAGATTCATTCATAGGAAAATGAATACATATTGAGGATATACTCTTAAGTGAAATAAATAAGTCACATGTGTAAATACTGAATAGTTTCTCTGGTGTGAATAAACTATAACAGTATATAAGATCCTAATGATATAACTGACAATGGGAAATAGGAAGAAAGGGACTAAAAGTGTAGGGAAAGTGGGTAGGGTAGGGGAAAGGTAATAAGGAAAAAGAAAAAAATATGAGAGAGTGAAAAAATGGAAATGAAGTGTTTGTAAAGGGGAAGGAGAGGAGGGGTGAAGGGAGGGCAGGGACAAGGGGAAAAAATGAGAACCAAGACCTGTCTTGTAAAGGTACAATATCCCAATGGTGATTGTCACTGTACTGTTCACCTAAAATGTACCAATAAACTCAATGAGGAAAAAAATTAAATTAATATTTTTTTAAAAAACTAGGATTAGAAAAGAAGCAAAAGATCTCTACACTGAAAACTACAGCACTCCAAAAAAAGAAATTGAAGAGGATATAAAAAAATGGAAATATATACCCTGCTCCTGGGTAGGCAGAATCAACATAGTGAAAATGGCCATACTACTAAAACTTCTATATACATTCAATGCAATGCCAATTGAAATTCCAACACTATATTTCACAGAATTAGAAAAAAGAATCCAAAAATTCATTTGGAACCATAAGAACCTAGAATAGCAAAAGCCAATTTAGCAACAGATACATGGCACCAGTTATAGCAATTCCCAATTTGAAACTATAATACAAAGCCACTGTGATAAAAACAGCATGGTACTGGCAAAGAACCAGGCCTGAGGATCAGTGGAACAGACTGGAAGACACAAAAACAAACCCAGATGTACTTAGCTACCTCATCTTTGACAAAGGAGCTGACCATACTCAGTGGAGGAAAGATAGCCTCTTTAATAAATGGTGTTGGAAAAACTAGATGTAAACCTTCCACAGATTAAAATTAGACCCTTATCTTCTGCCATGCACTAAATTAAAATCCAAATGGATTAAAGATCTAAATATTAAAATGGAAACATTAAACTTGCTGGAAGGTAAGTTAGGCAGAACTCTGGAAGACATTGGCATAGAAAAACACTTTATGAACAAATCCTCAGTAGCACGGGAACTAGCAGATAGAATCAACAACTGGGATCTCATCTTATTAAAAAGCTTCTGTACTTTGAAAGAAACCATCAGCAGAACTAAGAGACAATCTACAATGTGGGAAAAAATTTTTACCATCTGTTCCTCAGACAAAGTACTATTACCAAGAATATATAAAGATCTCAAAACAATCAGCTCCCCCAAATATAAAGACCCAAGTCAAAAATGGGCATCCAAAATGAACAGAGATTTATCAGACAAAGAAGAAAAAGCAGCAAGGAAATATATGAAAAAATGTTCTACATCACTGGTCATTCAAGAGATGCAGATGAAAACAACACTGAGATTCCACCTCACCCCACCAAGAATGGCTGCTATCAAGAAATCACACAATAACAAATGTTGGCACGGTTGTGGGGAGAAAGGAACCCTTCTCCATTGTTGGTGGGAGTTCAGACTGGTGCAACCACTATGGAAATCAATACGGATATACCTCAAAGAGCTTGGACTGGAGGTTCCATTTGACCCAGCCATCCCTCTGCTGGGTATCTTTCCAAAAGATCTAAAAGAATCATATCACAGAGAAGTATGCGCACCCATGTTTATAGTGGCACAGTTTGTAATAGCTAAGTCTTGGAAACAGTCCATTTGTCCATCCGTTGGAAACTGGATAAAGAAGATGTGGTTTTTCTATAAAATAGAATATTACTCAGCCATAAAGAATGAGAAAATAGATTCAACATTCATAGCAAAATGGATACATATTGAAGATATACTCCTAAGTGAAATAAATAAGGCACACATGTGTAAATACCGAATAGTTTCTCTGGTGTGAATAATCTTCAATAATACATAACATCCTAATAAGATTACTGACATTGAGAAATGGGAAGAAAGGAGCTAAAGGTGTAGGAAAGGTGGGATAGGTAGGGGAAGGGTAATAAGGGAAAAGAAAAAAATGTGAGATAATGAAAAGATGGAAATAAAATGTTTTTATATGGGGAGGGGAGGAGGGGGTGAAGGGAGAGCAGGGGTAAGGGGAAAAAATGAGAATAACATCCTAATAAGATTACTGACATTGAGAAATGGGAAGAAAGGAGCTAAAGGTGTAGGAAAGGTGGGATAGGTAGGGGAAGGGTAATAAGGGAAAAGAAAAAAATGTGAGATAATGAAAAGATGGAAATAAAATGTTTTTATATGGGGAGGGGAGGAGGGGGTGAAGGGAGAGCAGGGGTAAGGGGAAAAAATGAGAACCAAGACTTGTCATGTAGAGGTACAAGATCCCAACAATGAATGTAACTGTACAGTATCACTAAAATGTACCAATAAACTCAATTGAAGCTGAAAAAAAACTAGGATTAGAGATTCCCTTTCATCCAGCTATCCCTCTTCTGGGTATCTTTTGAAAAGAATTAAAGGAATCATACCACTGTAATACAGGTTCACCTATGTTTATAGCAGCACAGTTTGTAATAGGTAAAACTTGGATACAGCTCACTTGCCCATCAACTGGAGACTGGATAAAGAAGATGTGTGTGTGTGTGTGTGTGTGTGAGTGTGTGTGTAAAATAAATAAAATGGAGTACTACTCAGCCATAATGAATGAGAAACTAGAGAAGTCTATAGCCAAGTGGATGCACATTGAGGGCATATTCTTAAGTGAAATAAATAGGACACGTGTGTAAATACTGAATAGTTTTTCTGGTGTGATAAGCTAAAAGTGGTTAATAAGGTTCCAATTGTATAAATGATAATGTGAAATGGAAGAAAAGGCCTAAAGGTGTAGGGGAAATGGGAGGGTTAGGGGAAAGGTAATAAGGGAAAAGAAAAAATAACAAAAGGAAAAAATAGAAACAAAATCATTGTAAGTAGGGAATGGTGAAGTGGGTGAAGGGGGGAAAATCAGAACCAAGGTACATCATGTAAAGGTGTAAGGTGCCAATGATGAATGCAACTGTACTGTGTACCTAAAAAGTACCAATAAACTTAATGAAAAGAAAAAACTTCTTCAGAAAGTATCACTTTCTAGCAACATGCTCTTGCACAATTAAACAGAGCAAATAGCTAAATATCTGGCCCTTATTCATTTATTTGCAAAAACTGTCTACTTTCTTCTTTAATTTCCTCTGTGATCCATTGGTTGTTCAGGAGAGTGTTATTCAATTTCCATGTGTTTGTGAAATTCTTACAGTTTCTTATGCCATTGATCTCCAGTTGAATTGCACTATGGTCTGATATACATGGGATGACTTCAATTCCTTTGCATTTATTTAAACATGTTATATGAGCTAGTATGTGGTCTATTTTGAAGAATGATCCATGTGTAGCAGAAAAGGATGTATACTCATGATTTTGTGGAGTGGAACACTCTGTAGACATTTGTTAGGTCTATTTGTTCAAAAGTTTGTTTCAGGTCTAGTATTTTGTTGTTGTTGTTTTTTTTCCCCTAGATGACCTGTCATTTTGTGACAGTGGGGTATTTAGGCCCCTCACTGCAATTGTATTAATGTTTATTTGGTTTTTCATGTCACACAGTATTTGCTTTGTACAGTTGAGTCATTAGTATTTGGTGCACATATGTTTATGATTTTCATCTCTTCCTCTTGGATTGTTCCCATTCCAAGGATGTAGTGACCTTCTTCATCTGTCTTATTAGATTTGGTTTGAAATTTACATTTTCTGAAAGTAAGATAGCTACCCCTGCCTTTTGCCAGATTCCTGTCACATGGAGAACAGTTTTCCATCCTTTTACTTTCAGTTTATGAGTTTATTTTTGATGTAGGTGAGTTTCTTATATACAGCACACTGTTGGATTTTGTTTCTTAATCCATTCTGCCAGTTGATTTCATTTGATTGGTGAATTGAGGCCATTAACACTGATGATTATAACTGATATGTATTGACTTATCATCATCATGTTATTATCCTGTTGTTGGGCCTTTTTAATTTTCCCCCCTCTCCTTCTAATTTCTTGCCTTGCCTAATTGATTTGCTCTGTTGGCTCTCATGGTGTTGTAACCTTCACTGTCTTTTTCTAGGATATTGTTTAGAATTGTTTGTCGTGATGGTTTGGTCTTCATGAAGTTTTTCAGGTATTCCATGTCATGGAAGTATCTTATTTCCCCATCAATTCTGAGTGTTTTGTGGGATACTTCAGTCTAGGTTGGAGGTTGTTTTCTTTAAGGTCTTGAAATACCTCAATCCAGGCTCTGCTTGACTTGAGGGTTTGTGTTAAAATCTGTTGTGCTTCTGATGGACTTTGTTTTACATGTAATTTATTTCTTTTCTCTAATTGATTATAATTTTTGTTCTTCTGCTGGGTTTCTGGCATCTTGGTTATTATATGTGTATGAGTAGATGTCTTTGATTATGGCTAGTTGGAGTCCTATATGCCTCACTTATCTGAATGTGAAATTTGAGCTTTGTTTGAGTGTCTTTCCATTTTTATTCTTGTTACTGGTACTGTTCTTGGTTTGATACCTGGCTTAGTACTTTGATCTTCCTATTATAGCATGTCACTGTACTTTAGTTTCTGTTGCTATGTCTGAGGTTTGTCTTTTGCTGAGTTTTATCTACATGGAATTAGGAGAATGTGTTCTTGTTACCACTGTCTTCTTTGGCATCACATATTAGTTTTGGATGTTGTCTGTAGAGATAGTCCACTCATGTTTTTCTACTCACCAGTTAATGAACATTTAATTTTTTTCTAATTTTAGCTGTTATAAATAAAGCCACTGTGAGCATTTTCACACAGATCTTTGTCAAGATATACTTTCCTGAGTATATCTCAGGGACTACTGAAGGAATAACTATATAAATTATGATTCTCCAAATAAACAAAAGCAATAATTTCTGCATGCTTTCTGACAGACAATATTAAAGAACTGGCTAATGTAACTGTGTGACTCATCATGACTAAATTCCACTGCATGGAATAGAGACCCATGAATAAATGTCACTTGTTTTTTCCAAAAGTAACTATATTAATCACAGGAATAGTTAATAGCTGAACACTGTCTATTATAGTTCTGGAAACTAGGCCATATTAGGAAATCTACAGAGATTCTTTTGTTGTTGTTATTTTTATTACTACTGCAATCTATATTCTTGGCTAGTAGAGAGCCAGAATATATTAGATACAGGCAGAAAATAGAAGCATATATTGTATAACATTTTCTTCTTTACTTATTACCTTTAGTTTGTTAAACAATTGAGCTCCACCTGAATAAAGTATTAGTGTGTGTGTGTGTGTGTGTGTGTGTGTGTGTGTGTTTAAAATAGTTTCAAGCCAAGAGTGGTGTCCTATGCCTGTAAGCCCAGCACTCTGGGAGGCTGAGACAGGAGTGTTTGAGAAGAGCCTGGGCAACTTTGCAACTTACTCAGATTTTGTGTCCAAAACACACACACATAAACAAATAAACAAACAAAAACCCCACAAAAAGTGTTTGGGGATGTTGCCTCTGAGTAAAGGGCTTGGTTCAATCTCCAGTACTATAAATGAATCAGTAAAAAATAATGTCTACATTTGGATCCAGAATTTTCACTGTACTTATTCTTTACTGGATTGTCAACTCATGCCTTTTTTCTTTCATCCCTTTAGCATTCTCAAAAATTCTTTGACAAGTTGTATTCAGATGTGTACTAAGTTTTCTAGATGTGTCATTGAAGCAGGCGTCAGACTAGATGCTAAAAAATATTCTATTTTTTAATTTTTTTATTTTTTTTATTTTTATTGAGTTTATTGGTACATTTTAGGTATACAGGACAGTTACTTTCATTATTGGGATCTTGTACCTTTACATGACAGGTCTTGGTTCTCATCTGTTCCCCTTGTCCCTAACCTCCCTTCACCCCTAAAAAATATTTGAAAAGAATACTCAGTTAAAGCCAAAATATGCATTTAGACATATGCCTGTAGAAAATAAATCGTATAGAGTGTGGTCTTTAAGATTATAGAGAATAAATTTATTAAAGCATATTGTTAGAGCTTGGATTGGTTAATAATGATTTACAAAGAATATGGAACTATGATGATAATAGAAACTGAAACCAGAGGATGAAGAAATGTGATCTTTTGGAGTGGGGATTAGCCTGATTCAGCATGAAATTAGCTCGGTACCTATGAAAAAAATGATGAAACGAACCTCTCTAGGAGAATGAGGAATGAGGTAGATGAGCATGCACTTTATTTCAAGAGATGTGAAATACTAGATTCCTTCCTTTTGAATAAAAAAACACTTGATTTATCTTTCTCCTATAAATTTTTTCATAATGATTGATCAGTTGAAGAAAGGAAAATGTGGGGAACACAATTAGAGGCTTGCATGAGTCTCTGGAGACATGAATGTGTGTAAATCATATTGGGACTCAGAATGACACTGATCAAAAAGCATGAATAAGTTTGTGTTCTGGCTTTTATGATAAAAATCAATATATTTGCTTTGATTATGGCTATGATACATTATTATTTTTTATTATTATTATTATTTAACTATTTCCCTGCAAATACATACAATGGTACCTCAGTTCACAATACTTGTTTTCAAACAAATTTGGTTTTTTGATAAGGTTGATTAAGAGTTTATCGATTTTATATATTCTTTCTAAAGACCAACTCTTTGATTCATTGTTTTTTTTTTAATCATTCTGTTAGTCTCCATTGCATTGATTTCTGCTCTGATCTTTATAATTTCTTCCCTTGTACAAGCTTTGGGTTTCTCTTGCTCCTTTTTTTTTTTTTTTTTTTCCTAGACGCTTAAAATTCAGCATTAGGTTGTTTATTTAAGCTTGCTGTTTTCCTAATGTGGGCATGCACTTCTAAAAATTTTTCATGTAGAACTGCTTCTCTTGTGTCCCATAAATCCTGAATGTAGTACTGACATTCTCATTTATTTGTAAAAACTGTCTCATTTCTTCTTTAATTTCCTTTGTGACTCACTGCTTGCTCGAGAGAGTGTTATTCAATTTCCACTTGTTTGTGAAGTTCTTGGGTTTATTGTTTTGCTACTGATCTGCAGTTTTATTATTTCGATATTGTTTTGCTATTGATCTCCAGTTTAATTGCACTATGGTCTGAAAATATACCTAGGATAACTTAAACTCCTTTGCATTTACTTAGACCAGTTCTATGAGCTGGTATGTAGTCCATTTTGGAAAATGACCTATGTGCAGCCTAAAAGAATGTATATTCTGATTTTATGGTGTGTAGCACTCTGTAGACATCTATTAAATTCATTTGTTCAAAAGCTTGGTTCAGTTCTAGTATTTCACTGTTAATTTTTTGTTTAGATGAGCTGTCTATTTGGGACAGTGGGGTATTTAGGTCTCTCACTACAATTGTATTAGTGCTTATTTGGTTTTTCCTGTTCCTTAATATTTGTTTTGTATAGTTGGGGACATTAGTATTTTGTACATATATATTTATGATTGTCATCTCTTCCTCTTGGATTGTTCCCATTATGAGGATGTAGTGACCCTTTTTGTCTCTCTTAATTAGTTTTGGTTTGAAATGTATTTTTCTGCAAATATGATAGCTACTCCTGCTTTTTTCCAGGTTCCTGTCACATGGAGAACTATTTTCCATTATTTTACTTTCAGTCTATGAATTTATTTTTGAACTAGGTGCATTTCTTGTATACAAGATTGTTGAGTTTTGCTTCTTAGTCCATTCTGCCAATTGATTTATTTTGATCTGTGAATTGAGGCCATTAACATTGATGGTTATAATTGATATGCATTGACTTATCATCATCGTGTTATTATCCCGTTGTTGGTTCTTTTTAGTTTTTTTCCTTCTCTCCCTTTAATTTTTTGTCTTGCCTGCTGGGTTTGTTCTGTTAGACTTCACAGAGTTTGATCTTCATTGTCTTTTTCTAACATATTATTTAGAATTGTTTGGAGTGCCGGTTTGGCATTCATGAAATTTCTCAGGTATTGTTTATCTTGGAAGTATCTTATTTCACCATCCATTTTGAAAGAGAGTTTTGCTGGATACATCGAGTTGGAGTATCTAGGTTGGAGGTTGTTATTTTTTTAGGGCTTGAAATACCTCATTTCAGGCTCTCCTTGACTTGAGAGTTTCTGTTGTAAAGTCCACTTTGATCCTGATGGCTTCCCTTTGCATGTGATTTGTTGCTTTTCTCTAACTGCTTGTAGTATTTTGTTCCTCTGTTGGGTTTCTGGGATCTTCATTATTATATGTCTATGAATAGATTTTTTTTGATCATGGCTAGTTGCAGTCCTATGAGCCTCACTTATCTGTATGTGAAATTCTTTTGCTGTTTGGGAAGTTTTCTGTCATTAATTCTCTGAAAAGTTTTTTAATGTCATTTGTACTTTCTCCTGCTTTTTCATGGACTCATCAATTTTGTATTATTCTTTGTATCATCTTGAAGCTGTGGGATTTATTTCTCATGTACATTACTATTTTTTTTAATTGAGTTTATTGGTACAATCTAGGTATACAATACAGTTACATTCATCATTGGGATTCTGTACCTTTACGTAATAGGTCTTGATTCTCATTTTTTCCCCTTGTCCCTGCCCTCCCTTTACCCCCTCCCCTCCCCATTTCCAAACACTTTATTTCCATTTTTTCAGTTTCTCATATTTTTTCCTCTCCCTTATTACCTATCCCCCACCCTTCCCACTTTCCCTACACCTTTAGCCCTTTGCTTCCTATTTCACATTATTAATTATCTCATTAGGATCCTGTGTACTATTATAGTTTTTGCACCAAAGAAACTATTTGGTATTTCAGTTAAAGAAATCTCTGTATGAACATTAAAAATAGGGAACCCTAAAATAAAACTGAAAAGGAAAGTAAAAGAGAAAAGGCAATGATGCAACATTAAAATAATTCTTAATTCTGGAGATGAAAATGGTCCCCGAACATATTTAAATTGCTTCTTGCTCTTATAGTCTTATCTTATTCTTTTTTTCATTATTTAGAGAATACTTTATTAGTTTCTGTAATCAAACCCACGTAGATATGACCTTAAATATTTAGTATGATGTGTTATCCCTGTACACATGGAAAAAAATAAAAATAAAAATAAATTAATATTTATAGACCAATATGGCTGTCCATTTCTGTACAATGCCAATTCAACACAGTAAATTGGGATGACTTTTTCCAAA
>NW_022900928.1:24695666-24754913 GCF_012274545.1 Fukomys damarensis
TATATATATTTATATTTATATAAAAAGACTAATAATAGTATGTTATACATCTATGGCAGCAACAGCTTTTCCAGGTTCTGCAGTCATCTGAACAAAATTATAGACATTCAGCACATTTCAAACCAAAACTGATTCTAGTATTATCGATGTAGGACAGTACTGCATCATACCTCTATGAATGTAAAATATCTTGTACCTGCTTTATGATACATAGTAGGGACTGTGCTTTATCAGAGCTACATTTAATGATATTACTCTAGAATGTTCTCTTTCCAGATGATGATTAAGATGCTAATAAAATAAAAATGGTGCCAGGTACCACAACTGCAACACAACTTTGCTGTTTTCTGGATATTATTCTTTTCTTTGTTTTTTCTGTTTTGTTTTGTTTTTAATGGAATGTGCTGAATGTCTATAATTTTGTTCACATTACTATTTTTAAGAGATCCATTTTTTCATGGTCACTGACCTCCATCTTGTTTTCTATATCTGATATCCTGTCTTCAGGTTGGTTCAGTCTGTTATGTATAATTTCAATAGAGTTTTTAATCTCCTGGATATCTGTTTGAATCTGCTGCATGGGTTCCATTTCTTTCCTATGTTGAGCATTCATGATTTCCATTTCTTTCCTATTCTTGGCATTTATAGCTTATGTCATGGTCCTGAGCTCATGTATTTTTTTTATCTGTTTCTGTTCTAGACTCTCTAATCATGTCATTCAGTCTCTGTAGTTTACCATCTCTGTAGTTATTTGGGAAATTATTTGTTTTAAATTTTTCTAGAGCCTCATTCATCTGTTTTGTTACTTCCTGTGCTATCAGTTCAGGTTGTCCAGGTGGTTGATTATCAGACTTTTCCACCTAATTTCCTTCAGAATTTGCCTTCAGTAAGCTGGAAGTCTGCTTTTGTGCTTGAGCTTTGTTTGAATATCTTCTCATTTCTATTTTTGTTGTTGGTACTATCTTTGGTTTGATACCTATGTTAATACTTTGATCTTTCTGTTATAGCATGTCTATAGATTTTAAGACTCTGATGACTCTGAGGCAATCTCTTTTCATTATAATGGGAAGGGCGACTGATTAGATCACATCTTAGCTCAAGGGATATAATAATCAAGCACAGTTTAGAAAATGACAGTTTGTGGTAGTTATTAATCTATGACCTTTAACTCTGTGAATTAAATCAAAATCAAGGCTAGAGCTCAGGACAATGGCCTTTATGACACCCCTGTGCTTCTGTGGTGTGAACCCAGGTACCTGCACAGCCAGGAAGCCAGATGAACAAAAGGGGAGGGGCTGTTTGGGGGCTTCAGGCACCCATACTGTTCTACCTCTCTGCTGCCAATGTTGGGGAGCTGGAGATGTAGGCTAGCTCCATGCAGTTCTGCCTCTTGCCAGTCTGCTTTGGAGGTCATGGCACTGGAGCAAAAGCTATGGGCTAGCTCCCCACAGTTCTGCCTCTTGCAGGGCTGCTGCCATTGTCAAGGGGCTGAGGCAGGAGCTGTAGGCTAGCTCCACACAGTTCCACCTCTTACAGATCTGCTACTGAGGTTGGAGTCTGGGGCAGGAGATGTACACTAGCTCCATGCAATTCCACCTGTTACCAGTCTGCTCATGAGCTCGTTCATTCAAAATAATCACTCTAGGGCCAGGGATTTAGCTCAGCGGTTCGGTGGCCTGCCTTGCAAGCACAAGGACCTGAGTTCAATCCCTGGTACCAAAATAATAATAATAATCACTCTGAAAGAGAGAAATAAATAAATAAAATAATTACTTCACTTCTTTTACTTTACTGTATTTACTAATGTAAGGCAAAACAGCATATATTCATAGTGTTATAATGAAGTGAAACATGCAAATGAGTTGTCCATGAACTGGCCCAAAAATAAGCATCCAATAAATTTGCAAACAACAAATTATATTTTCTACCTTTTTGTACATGTCCACCTAAAAATCAGTAAAGCCATATCAGACACTTAAAATTATCTCCCTTCTCCAAGCATATGTCAGGTATATGACAACAGAAGTTTATGTTCAACCAAGATATTGGAACTGCTTTTAGTTTTGCTTTTTTTTTTTAGTTTACTTATTTTTTGACCCTCCCTTTCATTCCTTTATGTTTTCTAATTATCCCCATATTAAGGATAACTAGAAGAGTGTACTGAAGAGTAATTTCCTTATTCTAACCATACAGAGTTGCTTTTCTAATTCTTCCTTCAAGATGTCAGAGAAAATGTACTATCCATAACCAGGTCCTTCTCCTCAATGTTGCTTGAGATAAGTTAACCCATCATTGTGGGGACCTGTTTACCCTTGTCCTAGGAAATCTACTAAGAGAGCATTTATCAAAAATAGCTTTCCTTAGTTATTTTGGTGAGGTACTAGAGGCAGGGCAGTACAATGGTATATTAGGGCCCATAAAAATGCTAAACATAACAATAGCTAGTAGAGACTTTTATATTCCCAACACAAATGAATGATAAATGTCATATACTACTTATCTGAATCTGATCATTGTACATTCTCTATGTGTGTTGAAATTTCACACTGTACTCCATAAGTATACTTATTGTATAAATTGAAAATAAATTAAAAATCTATAGAAATATATTTTAACAATTACAGAAGTGGACAATGAAGACAAAATACTATCAATTATATATGTCAAAGAATAGTCTAATAGCTTCATGTGAATAACCAAAAATAAGATGCCTAAAAATCAATATTTTTATTCTAATATCTAAATTTTATCACTTTATAACCAATTTTTGCTTTTTACCAAAGCACTCTCATCCCCAATAAGTGCATGCCACCTTCATTTCTCCTACTCAAAATACTCCCATCCAAATGCCCAGATCTTCTGGTCTAGGAAGACTAAACCACAATGTCTTCTCCAGGTGAAATTTGAAGCAAAGCAATTTAAAAACAATGCAATGCAAGTTAATTTAAGTAGGAGAGAAAGCTGTATGATGAGACTAACAAGTGTAATGATGAAGGAAATTATAGCCCAGTATCCATTTGTCAAATCACCCACTCCTCACTCCTATATGCATTCAAAAATTTTGACTTACAGCACAGCTAAAAATAAATGCCAAGTGTATTTGGAGCCATTTTTGTTCACAGTGAGTACATTAGATTTGACAGAATTTTTCTATCAACACAGAAAACAGATAAATTATTTTTAAAAATAATGCTAAAAGTCAAGATTCAGGTAAAGTTAAAAATAATATCATTTATTTTAGTTATCCTTTGAACCATCAGAGCAACCAGAGAAGCAATGTAAATCAGATGCATTATTTTCCTTAAGGGTTGTGTAATCTGGCAGACAAGTACACAGATGAATTACTCATTACATATGCTCTGGTGTATACATTAAAGAGGTAAATAATAATACTGACCAAACTCTTGACTTGCACTTGTTGAGTACAGACACTATTATTTCTGTTACATGTATGCTAACAAACTTAATTTTTTTGTCAATTCTAGGATATAGGGCTGCTATTGCCATATATATTATACATGTATCTATGTTATACAATATACGTGTGTATATATAATATAAATCATATATAAAATAGAATTATGTATATAATGTATAATGTAATTATTATGTAATTATATATTATATATCAGAAATGAGGCAAAAATGTATTAAATTGCCCAGAGCTAGTAAGTTGAATCCAGGATTGAAAGTCAGGGTATAAAAATCTACCACATTATGTTTTTCTAACAAGCCAAATGAAGCCTAAACAATTAGATGGAGTGATTACAAAGAAATGAGAAAATATAGACAGAAGACTAAGATGGAGAGAGTTACGGGATGAGTTCCATATGGACTGTAGAGGTCTGAGAGAACAGAAATCTGAATCAGCACTGGAGGAATCTGGTCACACATAGCACAGAGCTCAATTTATTTTAAGTGGTTCAATTTATTATGCCTTTTTGCTAATACCTTTCATGGTTTTAAATCCATAGTCTAAAGTAAGTGGAGAAAAACAACATAAGAAACACGGGGAAGATAAGGTAAGTAAAAAAATAAGAAAAATTGAGTAAATGTAATAAGGCAGAAGCAATTTGGTTATTATTATTATTATTATTATTACTAATTTTATTGGTACATTTTAGGTATAAAATATAATGACATTCATCATTAGGAATTTGCACCTTTACAAAATGTGTCTTGATTCTCATTTTTCCCCATTCACCTACCCTCTCTTCAACCCTTCCCCCCTACCTATTTACAAAGACTTTGTTTCCATTTTGTCATATAATTCTATTTCCTTCTTTCCTTTCGCCTACCCCTCTCACTTTCCCTTCCCCTTTATCCCTTTTCTTACTATTTCACATTATCTATTATATCACTTAGTCTTTATTTACACTTTCTGTTTCTCAAACCAGAGAAACTAATTGATATTTTAAAATGTATGCCCTATTTATTTCATTTAACAGTACTACCTCAGTGTGTATCCATTTAGCTATAAATGTCTCTCAAATCTCATTCTTTATGGATGAGTAGTATCCCATTTTATTTTTTAAAAACAACACTGTTTTTCAACTTGTCTCCAGTTAATGGGCAATTGGGCAGTTTCCAAGTTTTAGCTATTACAAACTGTGCCACTATGGGTACAAATACATGCTGTGGTATGATTCTTGTAATTCTTTTGAGAAGATACCCAGCAGGGGAATAACTGGGTCAAATGAGACTTCCAATCTTACTTCATCGAGGTATCTCCATACCGATTTCCACAGTGGTTGCACCAGTCTACACTTCCACCAGCAGTGGAGCAGGGTTCCTCTTTCCCTATAGCCCTGGCAGCATTTGTTATCAATGGATTTGATGATAGCAGCCATTCTTTCTGGGGTGAGGTGGAAGCTCAGTGTTGTTTTCATTTGTATCTCTTAAATGACCAGTGATGTTGAACATTTTTTTCATATGTTTATTTACTATTTCTACTGCTTTGTCTGAGAGATATCTGTTCATTTCAGATGCCCGTTTTTGGATTGGCTCTTTGAATTCAGGAGCTCTGATATTTTAAAGGTCTTTATGTATTCTAGATAGTAGACCTTTGTTGAGGAACAGCTGGAAAAATTTTCCCATATTGTGAGTTGTCTCTTCTCACTGTTAGTGGTTTCTCTTCCTATGCAGAAGCCTTTTAATAATAAGACATCCCACTTGTTGATTGTTTGGGCTAGTTCATGGGCAACTGAGGTTTTGTTCATGAAATCTTTTCCTACACCACTGTTTTCAAGAATTCTACCTGAACTTTTATCCAGCTTAATGTTTCTGTTTTAATATTTAGTTTTGTTTTCAGCTTTAATTGAGCTTATTGGTATATTTTAGGGATACAGTACAGTTACATTCATTTTTGGGATCTTGTACCTCCACGTGACAAGTCTTGGTTCTCATTTTTTCCCCTTACCCTTGCCCTCCCTTCACCCCCTCCTCCCTGCACCATCTATAACCACTTTATTTCCATCTTTTCATTATCTCACATGTTCTTCTTTTCCCTTTTTACCCTTCCCCTCCCATCCCACCTTCCCTACACCATTAGCTCCTTTCTTCTCATTTCTCAATGTCAGTAATCTTATTAGGATCTTATGTATTATAGCAGGTTATTCACACTAGAGAAACTATTTGGTATTTACACATGTGTGCCTTATTTATTTCACTTAGGAGTATATCTTCATTATGTATCCATTTTCCTATAATGAATCTATTTTCTCATCCTTTATGGCTGAGTAATATTCCATTATATAGAAAAACCACATCTTCTTTATCCAGTTTCCAACTGATGGGCAAATAGGCATTTCCAAGTTTTAGCTAATACAAATGGTGCCACTATAAACATGGGTGTGCATATTTCTTTGTGATATGATTCTTTTAGTTCTTTTGGAAAGATACCCAGCAGGGGGATGGCTGGGTCAAATGGAACCTCCAGTCCAAGCTCTTTGAGGTATCTCCATATTGATTTCCATAGTGTTGCACCATTCTGCACTCCCACCAACAATGGAGAAGGGTTCCTTTCTCCCCACAACACTGCCAACATTTGTTATTGTGTGATTTCTTGATAGCAGCCATTCTTTGTGGAGAGAGATGGAATCTCAGTGTTGTTTTCATCTGCATCTCTCGAATGATCAGTGATGTGGAACATTTTTTCATATATTTCCTTGCTGCTTTTACTTCTTTGTCTGATAAATCTCTGTTCATTTCAGATGCCCATTTTTGAATCAGGTCTTTATATTTGGGGAGGCTGATTGTTTTGAGTTCTTCATAAATTCTTGATAATAGTCCTTTGTCTGAGGAACAGCTGGTAAAAATTTTTTCCCACATTGTAGATTGTCTCTTAGTTCTGCTGATGGTTTTTTTTTGAAGTACAGAAGCTTTTTAATAAGATGAGATCACAGTTGTTCATTCTATCTGCTAGTTCCCATGCTACTGAGGATTTGCCCATAAAGTCTTTTCCTATGCCAATGTCTTCCAGAGTTCTGCCTAACTTGCCTTCCAGCAAGTTTAATGTTTCTGTTTTAATATTTAGATCTTTAATCCATTTGGATTTTAATTTAGTGCATGTTGAAAGATAAGGGTCTAGTTTTAATCTGTGGCAGGTTGAAATCCAGTTTTTCCAACACTATTTATTAAAGAGGCTACCTTTCCTCCACTGAGGATGGTCAGCTCCTTTGTCAAAGATGGGGTAGCTGAGTACATCTGGGTTTGTTTTTGTGTCTTCCAGTCTGTTCCACTGATCCTCAGGCCTATTTCTTTGCCAGTACCATACTGTTTTTATCATAGTGGCTTTGTAGTATAGTTTCAAATTGGGAATTGTTATACCTGGTGCCGTATATCTGTTGCCTAAAATGGATTTTGCTATTCTAGGTCTCTTCTGGTTCCAAATGAATTTTTGGATTCTTTTTTCTAGTTATGTGAAATATAGTGCTGAAATTTCAATTGGCATTGCATTGAATGTATATAGAAGTTTTGGTAATATGGTTATTTTCACTATGTTGATTCTTCCTACCCAGGAGCAGGGGATATCTTTCCATTTTTTATATCCTCTTCAATTTCTTTTTTCAGAGTGCTATAGTTTTCACTGTAGAGATATTTTGCTTCTTTTGTTGGATTGATTCCCAGATACTTCATTTTTTTGGATGCTATTGTAAAAGGAATTTTTTCCCTTATTTCTCTCTCAGTCTGTTATTTGTGTATAAGAAGGCTATTGATTTTTGGATGTTCACCTTGTATCCAGATACTCTACTGAATCTGTCAATTAAGTCTAGAAGTCTTTTGGTGGAGTTTTTTGGGTCTTCAGTGTAGAGTATCATATCATCAGCAAATAATGACAGTTTAACCTCTTTCTTTCCTATCTTTATTGCTTTAATTTCTTTCTCTTGTCTAATTGCTGTGGCTAATGTTTCCAGAACTATATTGAAGAGGAGTGGTGATAATGGGCATCCTTGCCCTGTTTCTGATTTTAACATGAAGGTTTTCAGTTTTTGGCCATTTAATATGATGTTGGCTGTTTGTTTTTCATAGATAGCCTTTATTAAGTTGAGGTATAGACCATCTATTCCAATTTTTTTGCAGGGTTTTTATCATGAATGGGTGTTGAATTTTATCAAATACTTTTTCTGCATCTATTGAGGGATCACATGGTTTTTGTCCTTGACTTTGTTAATATAATGTGTTACATTTATTGACTTTCGTATGTTGAACCACCCTTGCATCTCTGGAATAAATCCAACTTGGTCAGGATGGATGATCTTCTTGATAATCCTCTGAATTCTGTTTGCTAGTATCTTATTAAGGATTTTTGCATCTATATTCATTAAGGAGATTGGTCTGCAGTTCTCCTTTTTAGTTGCATCTTTCCCTGGTTTGGGAATCAAAGTGATACTTGCTTCCAAGAATGAATTTGGAAGTATAGATTCCCTTTCAATTTCATTGAAAAGTTTGAAGAGTAATGGCAGTAGTTCTTCTCTAAATGTCTTGTAAATTCAGCAGTGAATCCATCAGGACCTGGGCTTTTCTTTGTTGGTAAATTTTTAATTACATTTTCAATTTCACTGACTGTAATTGGGTGTTTAAAATATTTTTATCTTCTTTGTTCAACTTGGTAATTCATAAGCATCAAAAATCTGTCCATTTCTTCAGTGTTTTCCATTTTATTGGAATACAGTTTCTCAAAGTAAGTATTAATGATCTTCTGGATTTCTTTTGGATCTGTTGTGACTTCACCTTTTTCATTCCTGATTGCATGAATCTGAGCCTTTTCTTTCCTTTTTTTGATAAGATTAGCTAAGGGTTTGTCGATTTTATTTATTCTTTCAAAAAACCAGCTCTTTGTTTCATTTATTTTTTGAATCATTTTCTTAGTTTCAATTGCATTGATTACTGCTTCTATCTTTATAATTTCCTCTCTTGTTTGAGCTTTGGGTTTTTCTTTCTCTTGTTTTTCTAGGAGTCTAAGTTTCATTGTTAAGTTATTTATTTGAGCCCACTCTGTTTTCCTAGTGTGGGCATTCAATGTTATGAATTTTCCCTGTAGAACTGCTTTCATTCTGTCCCATAGATTCCTGTATGTTGTATTGGCATTCTCATTTATTTGTAAAAACTGTCTAATTTCTTCTTTAATTTCCTCTGTAATCCATTGATTGTTTAGGAGAGTGTTGTTCAGTTTCCATGTGCTTGTGAAGTTCCTACAGTTTCTTGCGCTATTGATCTCCAGCTTGATTGCACTATGATGTGAAAATATACAAGGGATGACTTCAATTCTTTTGCATTTATTCAGACCTGTTCTGTGAGCCAATATGTGGTCTATCTTGGAAAATCATCCATGTGCAGCTGAAAAGAATGTATATTCTGATTTTGTGGGGTGGAATACTCTGTAAACATCTATTAAGTCCATGTGTTCCAAAGCTTGGTTCAGTTCTATTATTTCATTGTTGATTTTCTACCTAGATGATCTGTCAATTTGTGATAGTGGGGTATTTAAATCCCCCACTAAAATTGTATTAGTGCTTATTTGGTTTTTCATGTTATTAATATTTGTTTTATATAGTTGGGGGCACTTATATTTGGTGCATACATGTTTATGATTGTCAGCTCTTCCTCTTGAATTGTTCCCTTTACAAGGATGTAGTGTCCTTCTTTGTCTCTCTTAATGAGTTTTGGTTTGAAATTTACTTTATCTGAGAATAAGATTGCTACCCCTGCTTTTTTCTGGGCTCCTGATGCATGGAGAATTGATTTCCATCCTTTCACTTTCAGTCTATGGGCTTCCTTTTGCACTAGGTGTGTTTCTTGTATACAACATATTGTTGGATTTTGCTTCTTAATCCATTCTGCAAGTCTATTTCTCTTGATTGATGGATTGAGGCCATTAACATTGATGGTTATAACTGATATATTCTGACTTATTATTGTCATGTTATTATCCTTTTGTTGACTGTTTTTACTTTTTCTCCCATCTCCTTTTAGTTTCTTGCCTTGCCTATTTGATTTGGTCTGTTGGGCCTCATGTTATTGTGAACTTCGTTGTCCTTTTCTAGGATATTGTTTAGAATTCCTTGCAGTGCTGGTTTGGTGTTCATGAAATTTCTCAGGTGCTCTTTGTCGTGGAAGTATCTTATTTCCCCATCTATTTTGAAAGAGAGTTTTGCAGGATACAAAAGTCTAGGTTGGAGATTCTTTTCTTTTAGGACTTGGAATACCTCACTCCAGGCTCTCCTTGACCTAAGGGTTTGTGTTGAAAAGTCTGCTGTGATTCTAATGGGCTTCCCTTTGCATGTGATTTGTTTCTTTTCTCTTACTGCTTGTAGTATTTTGTTTTTCTGTTGGATTTCTGGAATCTTGATTATTATATGTCTAGGTGTAGATTTTTTTTGATCGTGGCTAGTTGGGGTTCTATATGCCTCACTTATCTGTATGTCTAATTCTTCCCTTCTGTTTGGGAAGTTTTCTGTCATTAATTCTGTGAAGAGCTTTTTTATATCATTTGTGTTTTCTCCTGTTTTTTCATGAATTCCTATCAGTCTTATGTTATTTTTCTTTGTATCGTCTAGGAGTTGTTGGATTGATTTCTCATGATCCCTTACTGTTTTTAATAGACCTCTTTTTTCACGGTCACTGACTGCTATCCTATCTTCTATATCTGAAATTCTATCTTCGCAATCTTTTATTCTGTTTCGTACACTTTCAATAGAGTTTTTAATCTCCTGGATATCTGTTTGAATCTGTTTTATGATTTCCATTTCTTTCCTCTGTTGAGCATTCATTGTTTCCATTTCTTTCTTATGCTGAGTCTTCATGGCTTCTATTATGGTCCTGAGCTCATCTATTTTTTTGTCAGTTTCGGTTCTAGAGTCTCAAATAATGACTTCCATTTTGCTCATTCTCTCTATGGTTAACTGGGAAATTATTTCTATTTAGAATTATTCTAGAGCCTGATTGATCTGTTTTGTTACCTCCTGTGCTATGGGTTCAGGGTGTCCTGCTGGTTCACTGTCAGACCTTTCATTCTCATTTGTCCTACTGTTTGCCATTGTTGAACTGGAAATCTGTCTTTGTGTCTTGCTTAAGTGTTTTCTCATTTTTATTTTTGTTGTTGGGTTGTCCTTCTTTAATTTCTGGGTATTACTTAAATCTTCCTGATATAGTTGCGTTTTAGCTTTTCCATTTCTAATGACTCATAGACATCCTCATTTTCATAATATCAGAGAAAACAACTCATTAAATCTATCACAATCCTTTATCCCAATTGATACATTCAGCAGCCCAATAGGATCAAGCACAGCTTGCAAACTGACCACTTGTGGTACTCATTAGTCTATCACCTTTAAACCATGTGAATTAAATTAATATCAAAAAGCAGCCCAAAATATGTGAATATGCTTTTCAATATAGCATCTTTACCATTTAGGATGGGGGGTTAGACTGTGTTAGGATGAGAGGAGTAGATAAGTGAAAGAACTGGTGCAGGTTTGAAGTGAACCTAGAGGATGTAGAATGACCTTACTATCTTTATGAAGCTATTAACTTCAGAGGGGATAGAGAGAGTGCAGGAATAAGGACAAGAATATATCCCCTTAACAGTAACAGGTGCTTGCCTTCCCTTGAAGCTACGGAGCCATGAGTGAGGTAAAATGACTGGAGAAAAGAACATGAAGAAAAAAAAACCCAAAAAAGGAAAAATAATAAGAGAAGAAGTCTGAGTTAGAGCAGGAGCAGGAATAAAAAGGGAGATGAGGGATAATATGGTGGAGCAAGAGACTGAGTTGGAGAGAGAGGACAGAAAAAAGAAAGAAATTTTAGGGTGGAATGAGGAAAAGAAAAAAAAAAGAATTTGAAGAGCCTCTTTCAGACTATGTCTCTGTTGTCATAATATATCACATGTACAGCCATATGCAGAAACGAATCCCCTGGTCTCAGCTAGCCAATGGCAAGTCCCCACGACTGAGACTGACCTCAGTCCACAAAGCCTAACTTGAGTTTCCCAACCTGCAGGGTTGAACTCCACTCAGTTCTATTACAGGCTTCCCTGCCCTTTCTTTAAAGATGTTCAAAGTTGGGAGCTCAGAAAACTACCCTTAGTGAGCACCTATGCCTCTGCAGAGTGGGTCCAAGGATTGGCCCAATCAGGAGGTTTGAGAATGGGGGGTGAGCAGGTCATGGGGGTGTTTCAAGGGCTCCTGTGCAGCTACCTTCCTTACTGGATCTGGTGGCGTGCAGTCCGGGAGGTCACGCACCCGCCAGGCAGACCCGGGCAGGCAGCTGGAGAGACCTCCTCCAGGGTCCTTGGGTCCTTACTGCATCTGGTGGCCTGCAGTCCAGGAGGTTGCACACCTGCCGGGTGGTCCCGGGCAGGCAGTTCTAATATTTAGAACTTTAATCCACTTGGATTTTAGTTTAGTGTAGGGTAGAGATCTAGGTCAGTTTTAATCTTTGGCAAATTGAAACCCAGTTTTTCCAACATCATTTATTAAAGAGGCTCTCTTTCCTCCAATGAGCATGTTTGGCTCCTTTTTCAAAGATGAGATGGCTGAGTGTGTCTGGAGTTGTTTCTGCATCTTCTAATCTATTCCAATGGTCCTTGGGTCTGTTTCTTTGCCAGTACTATGCTATTTTTAACACAGTGGCTTTGAGGTAGAGTTTCAAGTTGGGGATTGTAATATCCCCTGCCATGTCTTTATTGCCTAGAATTACTTTTGCTATTCTAGGTCTCTTCTTGTTCCAAATAATTTTTTGGATTATTTTCTCAAGGTCCATGATGTACACTGCTGGAATTTCTATTTGTATCACATTGAATCTATATAGAAGTTTTAGAAGTATGACCATTTTCACAATCTTGATTCTTCCTACCTGGAGCAAGGGATGTCTTTCCGTTTTCTGATACCATCTTGGATCTCTTTTATAGGAGTGCAATAATTTTCAGAGTAGAGGTCTTTGATTTCTTTCATTAGGTTAATTCCTAGGCATTTAAACATTTAGATGCTATTTCTCTCTTGGTGAGTCTGTTTTTGTATACAAGAAACCTATTGATCTTTGTGTGTTAACCTTCTATCTAGCCACTTTACTGAATTTGGTTATTAAGTCTAGAAGACTTTTGGTGGAATTCCTGGGGCCTTCTATATAGACTATCATGAAAATAATGGCAATTTGACTTCTTCCTTTCCTATCTTTATTCCTTTTATTTCTTTCTCTTATGTAATTGCTGTAGCTATTGTTTCCAGATCAAGGAGTGTGACACTGGGTATTTTTGTCTTGGTCCTGATGTTAGCATGAAAGATTTCAGTTTTTGACTATTCAGTATGACATTGGCTGTTGGTTTTTTATAGGTGGCTTTTATTAGGTTGAGATAAAGACCATCTATTCCAATTTTTTGTAGGGTTTTTATCATTAATCCATGTTAGATTCTGTCAAATGCTTTTTCTGCATCTATTGAGATGATCATATATTTTTTGTCAGTGGCTCAATAATATAGTGTATTACATTTATTGATTTATGTATGTTGAACCATCCCTGCATCCCTGGGATAAATCCCACTTAGTCAGGTTGTAAAATCTTCTTGATGACTTTCTGCCTTCTGTTTGCCAGTATTTTATTAGGGGTTTTTGCGTCTATGTTCATTAGTGAGATTGGGCTATAGTTCTCTTTCTCAGTTGGGTCTTTCTCTGCTTTGTGGATCAAGGTGATGCTTGCTTTCTAGAATGAATTTGGGGGTATAGCTTCCCTTTCAATTTCACTGAAGAGTTTACACAGTAGCAGCAGAAGTTCTTCTCTAAATGTCTTGTAGAATTCAGCAGTGAAGCCATCAGTGCCAGAGCTTTTCTTAGTTGATAAGTTTTAATTATGTTTTCAGTTTCATTGATGGATACTGGGTTGTTTAGAATTTTTAGATCTTCTTCATTCAACTTTGGCAATTCATAGGCATCTAGAAATCTTTCCATTTCTTCCATTTTTCCATCTTATTGAAGATGATGATCTAAATAAAGTTCAGGTAAATAAGGCAACATCTCTTTTATAAAATTGTGAAATTGTACATGCCTAGATACATCCCTTTTTATCCTATTTTATTCCAATTAAGTTTTTTTAACATTTTATTGGTTTGTAGTTATTTATTTATATTATTTTAATAGTATATGTTTGCAATGCATCATATATACATTCCTTGTTTAGAGTCAGTACATGTAAGTAACAAGTTAATTCTTTTATAATATCTTCTCTTCTCTCCTGATCCCCTTCCCATTTGGCAAAGTTGTATCTCCTTACTTTCCATTATCTCTTTTATCTTGCTCTTCATTTATAATTTGTGTTTCTCATATGAGAAAAAAATGAAACATTTAAATTTTTGTGTCTTACTTATTTCACTCAACATTATGGTCTCAAGTTGCATCCATTTTCCTACAAAGGACTCAAGTGAATCTTTCATTATGGCACAGCAGTTCTCCATTATGTGTAATACCACCTTTTCTTTATCCATTCATCTCTTCATGGATATATTGGCTCCTCCCAACATTCAGCTATTAGTTTTTCTTCATTGAGTTTATTGGTACATTTTAGGTATACAATACAGTTACATTCATTACTGGGATCTTGTACCTTTACATGACATGTCTGGGTTCCTATGTTTTTCCCTTGTCCCTGCCCTCCCTTCACCATTTACAAACATTTTATTTCCATTTTTTCATTTTCTCCTGTTTTTTCCTTTATCTTATTAACTTTCCCCTACCCTTCCCAGTTTCCCTACACCTTTAGCCCTTTTCTTCCAATTTCACATTGCCAATTATATCATTAGGATCTTATGTACTATTATAGTTTATTCACATCAGAGAAACTATTCAGTATTTACAGATGTGTGATTTATTTATTTCACTGAGGAGTATATCCTCAATATGTATCCATTTTCCTATGAATGAATCTAATTTCTCATTCTTTATGGATGAGTAGTATTCCATTTTATAGAAAAACCACATCTTCTTTATCCAGTTTCCAACTGATGGGCAGATGGGCTGTTTCCAAGTTTAGCTATTACAAACTGTGCCACTATAAACATAGGTGAGCATATATCACTGTGATATGATTCTTTAATTCTTTTGGAAAGATACCAGCAGAGGGATGGAACCTCTAGACCCAGCTATTTGAGGTATCTCCATATTGATTTCCATAGTGATTGCACTAGTCTGTACTCCCAACAACAATGGAGAAGGGCTCCTTTCTCCCCACAACCCTGCCAACATTTATTATTGTGTGATTTCTTGATAGCAGCCATTCTTTGTGGGATGAGGTGTAATCTGTATTGTTTTCATCTGCATCTCTTGAATGACCAGTGATGCGGAGCATATTTTCATATATTTACTCGCTGCTTTTACTTCTTTTTCTGAGAAATGTCTGTTCATTTCAGATGCCCATTTTTTAATCAGGTCCTTATATTTGGGGGGGCTGGTTGTTTTGAGTTCTTTATATATTCTAGATAATAGTCCTTTGTCCGAGGAGCAGCTGGTAAAAATTTTTTCAAACACTGTAGGTTGTCTCTTAGTTCTGTTGATGGTTTCTTTTGAAATGCAGAAGCTTTTTAATAAGATGAGATCCCAATTGTTGATTCTTTCTGCTAGTTCCCGTGCTCCTGAGGATTTGTTCATAAAGTGTTTTCCTATGCCAATGTCTTCAAGAGTTCTGCCTAACTTATCTTCCAACAAGTTTAGTGTTTCTGTTTTAATATTTAGATATTTAATCCACTTGGATTTTAATTTAGTGCATGGTGAAAGATAAGGATCTAGTTTTAATCTTTGGCAGGTTGAGATCCAGTTTTTCCAACACCATTTATTAAAGAGGCTATCTTTCCTCCACTGAGGATGGTCAGCTTCTTTGTCAAAGATTACATAGCTGAGTACATCTGGAGTTGTTTTTGTGTCTTACAATCTGTTCCACTGATCTTCAGGTCTGTTTCTTTACCAGTACCATGCTGTTTTTATCACAGTGGCTTTGCGGTATAGTTTCAATTTGGGAATTGTTATACCTGCTGCCATGTGTCTGTTGCCTAGAATGGCTTTTGCTATTCTATGTCTCTTATGGTTCCAAATGAATTTTTGGATTCTTTTTTCTAGTTCTGTGAAATATAGTGTTGGAATTTCAATTTGCATTGCATTGAATCTGTATAGCAGTTTTGGTAGTATGGCCATTTTCACTACGTTGATTCTTTCAAACCAGGAGCAGGGGGTACTTTCCCATTTTCTTATATCCTCTTTGATCTCCTTTTTCAGAGTTCAGCTAGTATTAACTGTACTATTATAAACATTAGTGTGAATATAATTTAGGAAACACATTTATTTTCTATAGTGTTGAGACCCTTCTCAGAACTACATCATTTTTCTCTTCCAATATCTACACATATGACATACTTTATCTTTTTCATTAAAACTTGTAGTTTCACACAACACTGAAAATACCAAAAACATTGGTATGCATGTATCACCATAATATGATGACTTTACCTCTTTTAGGAAGATACCTGGAAGGGGAATAGCTGGGTCATATGGAATTTGTACCTTTAGTTTTTTGGGAAATATCCACAGTGATTTCTTTAGATTATCTACAAGGTCTAATACAATGAAATACTTTGTAAATAGATGCTATACAATATTATCCATGGGATAAGGACAAGATAAAATATGTGCTATACATGTTTGGTAAAGATTCGAGTATTTTTCAAACATTTCTTATATGCAATTTTTTTACTCTATTGATAAAGAGGTATGGAGAGGCAATTCTTTATGTAAGATTTGCTTTTTTCACTTCCTATTTTAAGTGTCCCTAGGGACAATGGACACATGAGATAGCAGATAAAACCCTTTTGAGATTTTACAGCCTCAAATTATATTTGAAGATTGAAAGAGAGAGATGTTTGGGTTTTTCTTTGTCCACATCTCCAGGGCAATCCACATCTTACTGATTAACTCCCAGCTTAATTCCACTGTATTATAAAGTTCACAGCTCCAAAGCTGTGGACTATACTCTCACTGCTAGCAAAGACAGAGAAGACTCCTATTTCTATATGAAACTGGTAAGAAGGTAGAGAGATGAATTCATTGGGTTGACTTTGCTTTCAATGTTAGCTATTCACAAATAATCAAACAGGCCTAGAGAAAATGTGACATTAGAGTCTACACTATATTTGGGAATCTGTTTAAGATTATCTAAAATTTCATGGTTAAATATTAAGTTTTTCTCAGATAGAATTGAAATCCAGAAGGCTAGAGACTTTAAAAGACTGAGTCTGCCTTTCTATGGGCCACAAACCAGGAGCCAGAAAAGTAGTATAAGAAAGAATGATAACGTATATACTTATTATAATGTATTTACAACCAGAAAGTAAACCACACAGAATTTTGAAGCTTGATTGAAACATGCTGATTATATGAGTACTGTTGTTATTATTTAATATCAACTTCCTAAGATTTATTTTTGCAATGTAAGATTATTATGTAAAAACACATAAAATTTCATTAAAGTCACTATGATACTCTTGAGTATCCAAAGTCACCTGACATGCTCATTTCTCGTGTAGACAACCTCTACCATATGCACAGGCCAGCAACCAACGTTTTATACTTCCTCAATAGTAGTACAGCACCCTAGTGATTCAGAGACATTGGTTAGTAATTTCATCACACAACTCTTCATCAAAATACCCATTTACCATTAACTCTCTACTTTCAATGGTGATGAGGGCCCTTGTGTTTTTCATGTAAATTACTACTATTGCCCAAGCTCACTTAGTACTTTCTTAAAATGTTTTACGTATTATTTAATCCCTCTCATTCCAAATCCTCAATCTCTCACCCTCTGTTGTATCTTTACCTCTAATGCTAAATTTACCTAGTATTCTAACATTTTTCATATTTCAAAAATGTTTGTGCACTTCAAAGAATTCTTTAGTCATGGTTTATTTGCCACCTTGCCTTCATTCCTGGAAAAACACCAAACCTCTACTGCTCACTTTTCAGTACATTAGCCAAGCCACTTTAACAAGTTGCAGTTTTCATCCATCCAATTCAACTGCTTTTTCCAGGATCACTAACATAATCTCAGCTGCATTTGAATTTTTTAATCCTTATCAGCCTTGACTGCTCAAGAATTTGATACTGTCTTTCAGGTGGAAACCAAGTTATGTCATCACAGTCTCTGATTCTTATTGTGCCCATATACATGTCAAGTTTCATCAATTTTTGTGAATATAGTTTTTTTCAATAACCCCTACAGAGCAATATCCTCATTGATTTCTGTTATATAACTACTCTTTGAGTTTGTTCACCCATAGTGTTGGACTGAAAAGATGTCCATAAAATCATAACCTTCAAGCCTATATCACTGGTGAAACTGGGAACAAGTATGCCTGGAAATATACACACACAGCTCTGCTCCTGGCTTATGTATGTCTTTAAATGGATTTCTCTGACTCATTTCACAAAATAATATATTTAGAATTGAATGAACTGATATTTGTTAACTTAGTTTTGATCCACAGTATCTGATGGAGATTGAGAATCTAACAGTATAAAATTATTATTATCAAAGTGCAAAATTACATATACATGCTTTCCTTATTAAGGGAAAAATAGTTATATATTTGATAAGTGTCCATAATTATGAATACTAAATGAATATCATAATTTAATTTATATGTTTATTTCAAAGGCAGACCTTTTAAATACTATATTGATAACTCTCCTATTAAAAAACTAATTAAATGCTATAGTTTTGTATAATATTATGATGTATTACTCCTATAGGATGTGAACATGGTGAAAAAAAATGCTACAGATCCAGGACAAAGTGAAATTACTAAGCAACTTGACATCTAAATCTCCAGCCTTCTTGTTGACTGGCATTCCTGGCTTGGAATCTGCCCAGGCCTGGATCTCCATCCCCTTTTGTTGTCTTTACGCCATTGCCCTCTCTGGGAACAGCATGATCCTCTTCATCATCATCACCCAGCAGAGTCTCCATGCTCCCATGTACTATTTCCTCTCCATGCTGTCAGCCACGGATTTGGGCTTGACTGTTTCTACAATGTCGACAACTTTGGGTATCTTGTGGTTTGATGCAAGAGAAATCAGTCTAGATGCCTGCATCATCCAGATGTTTTTCCTACATGGATTCACTGTAATGGAATCTGGAGTGCTAGTGACTATGGCTTTTGACCGCTATGTGGCAATCTGTAACCCTCTCAGGTACACCACAATTCTCACCAATTCCAGAATCATTCTGATGGGACTCCTAATGATTTCACGTTTTTTTATCATAATAATACCACTGCTTTTGCTCCTTAAGCCTCTCTCTTTCTGCAGAATGAATGTCCTTTCCCATTCTTACTGTTATCATCCAGATGTGATTAAATTAGCATGTTCAGACACTCAAGCAAATAGCATCTGTGGATTAGTTGGTCTCATCCTGACCACAGGAATAGACACCCTATGTATCATTCTGTCTTATATCTTGATTATTCACTCTGTCCTCAGTATCGCCTCCCCACAAGAAAGGTGCAAGGTCTTCAGCACCTGTGTCTCCCACATTGGAGCAGTTGCTATATTCTACACCCCCATGATAAGCCTGTCTTTGGTTCATCGTTATGGTCAGTCAGCTCCCAAAGTGGTCCATTCAATGATGGCCAATGTATACCTGCTTTTGCCCCCTGTGCTCAACCCCATCATCTACAGTATAAAAACAAAACAGATCCGCAAGGCTGTACTGAATCTGCTCCTTACAAAATAAATAGAGATTATTAAGGTTAGTGAAGTCAGATATAAGTTACTTTTCATTGTGGAAAAAAAAACAGTCTAGTAGGGCTGGGATTTAGCTCAGTGGCACAGCACCTGCCTCACAAGCTCAAGGTCCTCAGTTTGATCCCCAGTAGCAAAAAAAAAAAAAAAAAAAAAAAAGCAGTCCAGTAAATTACTGTAATTTGATATTTTTCACATATTTAGCAATAGTCAATAAATGCTCATTGAAGTCACAAGAAACCAGTATGATACATTTTCCTAAGAATTTTACAATCTAGAAAGGGAATTTTGATATTATAACAATGAAGTATTAAAATAATATTCATAGCAACTAATATTTCTGATTGCTTTATAATAGATACTATACCACCTTTAAGACATAATCCACATATATTTTTAAAAGGCCACATAAATATATATTATTTAAAATAATTGAAATATATACTAATAAAGAAGATGAGCTCTGGAGATATATATTTCACACCATTTACATGGATCATGATTGAAATTTTAATCCTGGTTGCCTCTATATCAGATGTCATCCTCTTCAAAACTGCTATACAATGCCAAAAGCATCAAAGGTAAGGCCTGAGCCTCTAGGAATCCACATGCTTTTAATTAAAGTGTGGTAGCCTTCTTGGATTCTAAATCAGCTTGCTTGGGCCAGGGAGTTTGCTCAGTGGTTCCAACTCCTGCCTCGCAAGGCACAAGGTTTTGAGTTCAATCCCCTGCGGGCGCGCGCGCACACACACACACACACACACACACACACACACACACACAACTGAAAATAAATCAGTTTGTTTATAATCCAAAATGTGTAAATAAATGTCATGCAATGAAATCTTAAACCACTATCCAGTGCTAGAAGATCAAAATGGAAGTTTCAGAAATTTGACATATTTGCTTATTTACTGTTGGAAATGTGAACTTCGGAGAACTAGAGATGATCGTGCAGTAAAATACAAGGAAATGTAGAACAGAGGTTCCTGTCCTTTTCTACACAAAAGTTCCTTCGAAATTTAGTGAAGTTTGTGTTACCTTCTCCATGGAAAAATCAATGATCCACACACATGATTTTCCATAAAATTTCAGGCTTCAAAATTGCCATGAATGACTACATGACTCCATTTTCCTAACGAAAAACTAAGGTAAATAATTGACTGTTCTTGTACTATATGCAGTTATAGAAAACAAGACCCCACATTTTCACTTCCTGTAAAAGTACTCCAGGCAACTATATTGATATCAGACAAAGGCAAAAAATCTTTTAAAAGTTGGTTCCATAAAATGGCAGAAAAAGTTCAGAAGAAAATGGAGAAAGTTTGATGGGAGTCATAGGAAGGTGGTGATAGATGAAAGAGATGCACCAGGAATCCAACAAGAAGTAGAGGCAGCTCTGTGCTGAGCCCAGTACTGTATGCACCACCTTGCAAAGGCCATTCTGCATACATCCCTTCAGACTTTGTTCAATGATGCCAAAGCAGTAGCTTCAAATCACCATAATCAGAATATTTTATACCTTGGGAATTGGCAAACACTGCAAATGAGAATTTTTTTTTCTAATGGATTTATTTTATCAGAACATCTGTAATTACAGTTATACTTTATGTTTGGGCTCATGGGGAGTATTATAAATATAAATTCAAAGGTCGATAAACATACTTCCTAGCACTCAACAATTTAAAATCTGATGTGTGAAATATCAAAGGGGGAAAATATAAAATAATTTATTTAGTGATGTATTGGTTATTAATTCAGGAGTTGTGTCTTACCATGTTTTGTTGCCATCTAAAGCAAAGGTTTCCAAAGGTACAGCAAGAAGTATTTTGAAGCAAATCTGTGGAAGAATGTAATAAGTATCAATTGTCATAATTTCACCATTCTTGGAGAATTCTTTCCTGAATATCAAATCCTTAGTTCTTATCTGAACATAGACATTAAGATAAAGAAAAAGCAAAACTTTTTTCTGGACACAAGTATAGGGTGCAGTGTTTTTTAAATATTCAATTCATTTTTTTTGTGTGTGTGCCTTGCATTGTACTGAAATTGTAGCCATAGAGTAAACTCTACTTTTAAGAAACTCACTAGAGAAAGAAGAGAAGACAAGTTGAAAGAATAAGAGCAAAATCTAGGAAATGTAATAAGGCAGAAATGATTTTATGACAATATTTTTAAAGTATTGATTCAAGAGTGATCTAAAGTCCAAAGAGATGAGGCTGCTCTATGTGTGTCAGGGGCAGGGAGTACTGTGGATTAAATCCAGGGACTTCACACTGAGTATATGCTCAGCCCTTTTTGTTTTGAAAAAGTGTTTCACTAAGTTGTTTTGTACTGGACCTAGCATATACAGTGGGATACATGTAAGAACTCAACTATTCCAACCATGGATCAAAGTTCTAGGGCAACTAACCAGTAAACAATTTTCAAATTCTTTTCTTAATTTTAAAATTTTATTATAGCAAAAGACACATTACCATGAATCCCACTCACAATGGGACTCACTTCGAACTCGTTCATCTGGTCTTGCCACCTTTGAAAGCAGCACTGGAACTTCTCTTTTGGGTCTCTAATCTTTTGTTGCTGAACAGAAGGCCAAAGAATTGTTATGAAGTTTTATAATACAAAGGCAAAGTAAAACTAACAGAACCAAAACAAAACCAGCTTGTATAATAGCTCTAAACCAATGAATAAAATCTTTTACAATAATACCATATTTTATCAAAGGTATTTAAACAAAAATGAATTTGTTTGAAAAATGTTAGTTTTACAAAAAAAACCTGTTAACAATATTTCAGAGTATTTTTTATGAGCCCTGATACAAACGCTTTAGAGAACAATCAAAACTGTGGATGACAAAAAACTAACAGCAGCTCAGGCGAAAGCTCTGAGGAATATTTAGCTAGAAAAACAACCTACTTTCCAATATATACACAGCATTTGGGGATAATACAGTAGTTATGATTTAAGCATTCCTTTGTACAAGAACTATCAAACTTTTCCTATTATCTTTTAAAATATATATTTGGCTTTCCATTTTATGGTAAAGAATAATTTTACAGTGTATTTTATTAATAATCGGTTTTTACCTTATTACAAGATATTACATGACACAAATACCTGTCAAATTTTGTTTTTTGAAGAATAAGCTTTTCGTAGTTCTGTGTATTGAATTCAGGATCTTGTGTATGATCAGCCAGGGCTCTAGCACCGAGCTTACAAATCCTGGCTAAGAATAATGAAATATTTTGAAAATAAAGTAGAATGTATTGCTTTTTATTTGTCCAAGACTTAGTCTTTTAATTATCAGAGTGGCATTGTTTAGAACAAAATGGCATCTCCATGTTTAATTATTTTTGGTCACACAGCATTGTCCTAATGCCATTAGGAATACACACAAAACAAACCTGTAAACATCTGTCATTACAAACATGACACAAGCATGACAAGATGCTCTCCTAATCTTTGGATTTTGCAAGATTTAAATCTGGGAAACACATGTATATTTAACATACAGAGAATCATCAGTATTTAACATCACATCTACACATAAGTCCTCCATATACAAAGTTAGCTTTTGCCTTTGAAGTGAAAAAATATATATTTTTTGTACTGGGGATCAAACTCAGGACCTTGCACTTGCGAGGCAGGTGGTGAACCACTGAGCTAAATCCCTGGCTGAAGTGAAATGTTAAAGTTAACAGTAATGTCAAAAGTCTAAAGGAATTCAAAATGTATCAAAGATCTAAACATTACAACATTTAATCTATTGGAAAATAAAATAGGTAAATTTTTAGAAGTCATGGGTGTAGTAAAGGATTTTCTAAACTCAACTACAACTGCATGAGAAATAGCAGCAAGAATCAACAAATGGGATTATATCAAATTTAAAAGCTTTTGTACAGCAAAGGAATCAATTAGCAGAATGAACAGACAACCAACAGAATAGCAGAAAAAAAAATTACCAGTTAGTTCTCTAACAGAGGATGAATATCTACAATATATAAAGAACTCAAAAAATAGGCCCCTTAAAATAAAAAATCCAGTAAAAAATGGGCAAGTAAAATGAACAGACACTTCACAGAGAAATAAATACAACTGGTTAACAAATATATGACAAATATTCAACATCTCTGGCAGTTGGAGAAATACAAATTAAAACAATGTTAAGATTCCATCTTATACCAGAAAGAACAACAATTATAAAGAAATTTAAAAAGAACAAATTCTGGAATGGCTGCAGTGAAAAAGGAACCTTCTACATTGTTGATGGGAAATTAAATTAATACAACAGTTATGGAAATCAGTACAGTGATCTCTCAAAGAACTAAAATTAAAAATTCCAAATGACCCAGCTATCCCTCTTCTAGTTATTTTCCCCAAAGAGCTTAAGACATCACACTACAGTGATGCACTCATACCAATATTTATAGCAGCATAATTCCTAACAGCTAAATCCTGGAAGCAGCCTATATACCCCTCAACAGAAGATTGCATAAAGAAAATGTAGTAGCTCTACATAAGGGAATACTACTTCACCTACAAACAAGGACAAATTCAAGACAGGTTTAGGAAAATGGATGCATTTGGAAGATATGTTGAGTGAAATTAACCAGACACACAGGCTTAAATGCCATATGGTATCTCTCATTTGTGTAAAGCAAAGTACAAGTAAAGAGTATGATAAAAGATGAATAGAAGGAGACAATGGAATGGAACTCTTTCAAATGGTAAGGGGTCTAGGAGAACAAGGGAGAAGGCTATGGGAAGGGGAAATATGTAGAATAAAGTTATGCTATCTACAGGAATCTAATAATGTCAATGCATGGAAACATTATGCATCATAATATGAGCTAATATAAATAATTCAAAAAGAAAAAATGGAGAAAGAGGAGGGAGAGAAGAGAGAGAGAAGGAGATGGAGATTTTAGAAAGAAATAAGCTGTATTATGTGCATGTATCCATTTCCCAAATTGATTGTATACTGCATGTACTGCAGACATGTACTAATAAAAATTAAATTTAAAAAATTTAAAAGTCAAAGGATAGCTCTACTCCTCTTATATACTTAGGAAATAGTGCTAATGAACAAAGGTGCCTTATTAGCAGATGGATAAATGCAGCTTATATATACAATGCAATGCATGCTTAGTCAAAGCAATAAATACAGACAAGGCCTTACATGCCACCACGGGCCAAATCATGGAGCTTTGTCATCTGAATGGTACTAAATACAATTGTCAGATATGTCAAAATTTTTATTTGGCCGGGGATTTAGCTCAGTGTTACCACACTTGCCACACAAGCACAAGGTCCTGAGTTCCATCCCTGGTACAAAAAACAAAACAAAAAAAACTTTTATTGATTATATGCTTAAAGTCCAGATATAATCCATATTGTGCAAAAAAGATAGCACTTATTGGTTACCTTGCCCTCACTCAACTAATTTACAAAATTTTGATAACATTTAGACAAAGATTAAACATGCAGCATATTTAGTCCTCAGATGAAAACATATCTTTAGTCACATATACAGAGTTTCATATTCACTATAACCTGGATTGATGGTTGTCTATTTAACCAGTATCATAAACTGATTATATAAAAGGCTTTACAACAAATAGGTACTTTTAAAAACTTTGGAATTCTGATCTCTAAAGTCCACTATTAGGAGAAATTTTGGTCATGTACCTTCAGTAAGGGCTACATCTGCAGGTAGCAATCAGCAGAGTTATGGAAGTCTGAGTTAATTCATTCTTATGATCCCAGTTGCTTATGTTGAGATTTTATCTGTCCCTCTTCTGTACCTCCAATGTACCTAATTCCTACACGTATTAGCATACTTACTGATGCACTTGCTTCTGTGTTGCTTTCTGCAATATATTCCAAGCTTCCGAAGGGCACAAGTTGTGCCTTATTTAAGTATCCCACGGATTTATCAGGGCTAGACACAGAGCAGGTGCTCCAGAAGTAACTGTTAGACTGTGAGATGTTGAATGAGACTAGTTTTTAAGTAAAGGATTTATAAGCGCAGCATACTGTTATAATTGGGGCAGTGAAAATTCACTTGTAATTAGGAACAGATGAGAAATTTACGAAGTTCTAAATATAGACCTGGTCATGCGTTCCATTGTTTTGAAACTTTAGGACTTGTGGGGTTTTTCTTTATTTTATTTTCTTAGTACATGTTTGTAATTCATCCAGTTTATAGTCATCTTGGGGAGTGATTACATGTACATATAACAGCTTGGTGGGTCTTTTTGTCCCATTCCCCTTCCTCCTCTGGTTCCCCAATCACCTTTTTCACACCTGTTGATACTATTTGCATTAGCGTATGTTACATCTTATAGTTTTTACATTAATTGGGGTTGTTAGGTTTCTGTACATGGCATATCTTTATTTCTCTCATTTCTATTCTCCTCCCTCTTCCTTATTTCCTTTGTTCCCTTGGTCCATTTCTCTATAGATGAGATCTGTCCCTTTGTCCCCTTCTACCCATCTTCTACCATTTTATTTGTTTTTACTATGCCACACTCAAATGAGGGACACCATACAGAATTCATGCGTGTGTGCCTGCTTTATTTCACTCAGGATTATGTTTTCTAGATGCATCCATTTTCCTACAAGTGCTTCATGTTTGTCATTCTTCAGAGCCATTCCAGTATAGATAGATATTTTGTTTTATCCATTCACCTATGGATGGATATACAGGGTGCTTTCAGGATTTAGCTATCACAAATTGTGCTGCTATAAACATTAGTATGTAAGTATCACTGCAGTGTGATGACTTAAGCTCGCTGAGGAACACATCTAACGGGGGTAGCTGGGTCATAGGGAATTTCTAATTTAAATCCTTTGAGGACTCTCCATACAGATTTCCATGAGGGTTGTACTAGTTTGCAGTCCCATAAACAATGCAGGAGAGTTCCTTTTTTCACCACAGCCATTTGTTATTACTTGATTTCATAATGACTGACATTCTTTCTAGAGTAAGATGGAATGTTACTACTGTTTTAATTTGCATTTCTCTAAAGGCCAAAAATGTTGAACATTTTTTCCATGTATCTGTTGGCCATTTTTACTTCTTCCTCTGTGAAATGTCTGCTCATTTCTTTAGACCATTTCTTGACTGAGTTTAATGTTAAATAGTTTAATTTTTTAGCTCTTTGAATATTCTAGATATTAGTCCACTGTCTGAGGGATAGATAGCCTATTCCACAAGCAATGCTAAGAAAACTGGTCCTTGGTTTGTAGAAGAATGAAACTGGACCCTTATCTCTCACCATGTACCAATTTAAAATCAAAATGGATCAAAGATCTAAACATTAAATCAGAAACATTAATCTTTCTGGTAAACAGAACAGGTAAAATACTTGAAGACACAGAAGTAGGAAAGGATTTTCTAAACAGAGCCTCAATCACACAGGAAATAGTAGCAAGAATAAATAAATGGGAATATATGAGACTACAAAGCTTCTGTACAGCAAAAGTAGAGTGAAGAAGCAACCTACAGAATGGGAGAAATTTTGCCAGCACATGTGTTTTTAAATGCCAGGAAATATTAAGTTGTGGTCACCTTAATAAAGATGATGTGCAGTTAGAAAATTACTAGGAAACTTGCAAGGATAAGCTAGACAGGTAAAATGATCCATCATTCCTGTAGTGGCATGTGTCAGGGAGTGATAAGTGTCCTGTTCATCTAACCTAGGAGTAGATGAGATTAGGTACTAACTAGCCTTTCCCCACTCATCTTGTGTCATATACAGCACCCACTTAAAGAAAAGAATCATGGTGCCTCTTGGTATCATAAAATTATACATATATGTGCATATATAATTATATATGTGTGTGTGTATATATATGCATGTGTATGTATTGTATATGTATATGTATAGATTGCGTTAACAACTGTCAATGCAATTCTTCTGAAAAAATAAGACAAAATGAGGGACCCAATTCCAAGTTTCATTAATAGACAAAAAAATTGAGTCTCATGGTTAAGTGGGAAGAATCCCACCACTGTGGTCCTTGGAAGTCATAAACGTTCTGAGTTTTTCCTCAAAATCTCAACTATTTAATAATTAATGTATACTTTAATTTTGAGTACTTATACATTCATCTATTTAAATATCCAGTTAGGTTATCTCCATATTTCACATTACAAGTTAATTATTATGATATATATGCAATATATTTCTCTACATTGAGCATAGGTATAAACGTAGTGATTAATGTATGCACAACAAGCATTTCATTGAACCATACAAATATACCAGGTGTAAATTTCTGTTCTTTAAAAGATACATTGCTTTTCCAGGTATAATGACAGGTGCCTATAATCCTAGGTACTAAGGAGGCTGAAGCTAGATAATCACAAATTTGAACCAAACCAGGGCAACTTAGAGAGATCCTGTCAAAAAATAAAATTAAAAGGTGTGGAGCTGTAGCTTAGTAGTAAAGAACTTGTCTATCATGCACATGGCCTTAGGTTAGTCCCTATTACCAGAAAAAAAAGTTATGCTTTTACCTTCAGAGAAAAGTTACTTTTTGTTAAAATGTCAACTTATGTGTTGATAAAATCAATATTGATCTAGCATGTATAGCTCTCTTCTGGATCAAGGAATCTAAATGTAATAAGGAATATGCTTCTAGAAATCCTTATATGGAGAACACAGTAGCAGAAAACACCAAAATATTTCATTTTCCAAAGAGAATGAGTTTTTTCTTTGAAAATTCATCCTAAGTTACATAGTAAGAGAAGTTTTCAGAAACATACCTACACATATTTACTGTACTTAAGGTTGAATGTGCACATAGCACCATGTTTGTACTCCAGGAGCTAGAACCCCAGATTCCTCCAAAGTCAGTGAGATACTATTCACAAAAGCAGCTGAAGACCTGCATCATGTCTTCTTGGAATCTACCACTCTCAGAGGCATAATATATCTCAGTACAGTTGTTCTGATAAAGCAAAGGAATAAGGAAGCCTGAAGAATAAGGACCCAGTATTCTTCCTTTGGGAATTTTTCAGCACATAGTGTGCTTGGTAGGTATTGTAGGAGTAGAACTGCATGTCAGTGTTAATGTCAGTCCTTAGACGCTGACATTAACTTCAAATTCTGCACATAGATACAGCATAATAATCCAAGAAAAACGTATTATTTGGAGTCAACTAACATAAAAGAAAAACCTGATTTTTTTATTTTAAGCAAATCATGCAATAGTCATACAATTATTTCTTCATTTATAAGCTGAAATCATGAATATGAATTCTGAAGAGCTATACTTCCAGCTTTAAAAAACCATGAATTAAAAGCATCTAAATGCACATCTTAAATTAAGTGGATGCACTGAGAGCATTACCATAGCTATCGTTCTTTTTGTTCTTGTTAGAAAATAAATATGAGAGCCATGGATTTTGTTCAGTGGTTCCACTGCCACCTCTCAAGTGCAAGGTCCTGAGTTGGATCCCTGGTACCCCCAAAAAAGAAAATAAATATGATTTCATGTGAAGTGTGAAGAGGGGAGAAGCAGCAAAGAGTATAACTGGATCAAGTAGATAACAGTAAAACAATCTACTTTCAAAAGGAGGAAATAAAAACTCACTTAGAAAAAATGAGACAAAATTCTGATGAAGAAGCTCCCATCAAATCTCTCTGAAATATTTTGGCAGAACTTGAAAAGGGCCTTGTGGATCTGTTTAGCCTTCACACTGTATAATATGGTTTAGCTAAGGGGGTCCAGAGGAATGAAGATTGGACAACAGTGGGTGGAGCCTTGTGGTAAAATCTGTGGACAACTGAAAGAACAATGTAGGGAACGTAGAAGAGCGTGACTACTCCAAAGTGGGATCCACAAGCGCTGAAGGTCCACCTTCCATCCAGAAGGTGATACTGAGTACAGAGCATATGATCAGGAGGTAGGAGGCTATCATACATGGTGTATCAAATGCCTGTAACTAGATTGAGAACACACCAAGCCCCCCTAACTGTTCATCCTTAAATCCAATTATGTGAGTACATCAGGGTGGAGGCAATAAAAATAGGACAGGATGTTAATTTTGCAAAATGGCAGCATCCTAATGGAAAAGAGGGATGGAAAAGATTGAACAACATTCTGAGAACTATGGCTACTCTTTAGAATCCTGGAATCTGTCAGGCATATCTGAGGGGTCTGCAGACTGCAGCAAAGTGGTCAAATTCCATGGCCATCAGGATGAGGATTCTATAAAGCCAGAGCTGTGGAGGAAGAAGAGCAGGATGATATATGTCTCTGGGGTGATTCCATGGGCACTGAACCAGAGAGCAGCAGGAGTTGTGGTCATTGTGGGCAAGGTCAGCCCCAGGTCAATGATAGACAACATCAAAAGAAAATAGTATACTCAATAAAAAGAAAAAAAAAAGAAAATAGTATATGGATTCATGGAGGCTGGATTCCAGAATCACCATTAATAGGATCCTGCTGTTCCCTAAGAAAGCAACTGTGCTCAGAAGGAAGAAAGGAATTGAGATTCAGATGTGAGAGTCCTCCAGCCCAGGAAAGCCTGTTAAGAGGAAAGTTGGGAACTTAGATGTGGTGTTGCTGAGACTTGGCCTGGTCAACTACTCAGACACCACCCATTTTCGCCAATCAACCACCCTGCTCAGAAGAACCAAATTCCACATTCATCCACGCAGAAATATTTTCAAGCAGCTTCTCCTCCAGATTGGTGGAGTCAGCAGCCTAAGGAAGAAAAACACAATAGATCTTATTAATTGAGTAATTTGCTTTCTATTTTTCACACTCATAAAACTGCCTCACCTTAAATCATAAAGGCTTTAACCAAAATGAATCAGCAGCTCTAAGTACTGTGTATTAGAGAGTGAAATGAGAGAGAAAATGGGTCTGAGGTAGTGGTGTCTTACCTACGGCTCCTGTCCTACTCTTATTATCGACTTATTGCATTTTCAGAAGTTATGGGAATCAAAGAAAGAACCTGGGCAAAAGAATTTGAAAGGAAGACTGCTGTTAAATTCTGAGTTGTAAATATCCCTGGTTACCCAAACCACTGCCCCCCACAGTAGATCAGACGTAGAAGAAAGCAGAAAGAATCTGCCTGCATCCTCTTTTCAGATCTAGGGTACCATCTTCCCTTCACCCTGATCTGTACACTTGCTCTACTTGCTCTGGGATCCTACACTTTCAAATAACTCTGTGCTAAAGGAGAGACACAAGTAATTTTCAGGCCAGACTTTATTTTGAATCCCAACTAGTCTCATTCCATTCTCGTAGGCCCCTAAGAGCTGGTGTGCTTGTGTGTGTGTGTGTGTGTGTGTGTGTGTGTGTGTGTGTGTGTGTGTGGGGGGAGTGTGTGTGTGTGTGTGTAGGGGAGCTGCTTTGAGAAAGGAAGTCAATGAGTTTGTCAAATAAGCCTGGAATTGCGATTTTGAGCAAAATTTTCCCAGGCGTAATCCTCACTTTTCTCCAATGTTCTGAAATTCCTGACCCAGGAACATATCCCTGAACTGAGCTATTAGAAGGAAAAGGACACTCAAACATTATGAGAACACATCTAAAGGGAACATAGAATGATATATAATTATTTATGTATTGTTATTTTGATTTATATATAATACTTGTACATATTTGTGAAGCACAATGTTTTGTTTTTAAATCTGGAGGTTCAACTTAGGGCCTTTCACATGTTAAGCATATACTATTTTGTTCATGGCTCTTATTGATTTATAATAATTACTATTAAAATTATAAAAAATAGTCTTATCTGGCTGGCATGACTTGCAACAGCTAGAATTTTTTAAATCAAACAGTTAAATTCTATATTGGAATAAAATATACTTGCCAATCAGAAACATAAATGAAACGTAGAGAATGGTACAAAAGTCTGCTATCAACTGAGTCTCCTTTCAGCTAATGAGGCCCAAAGAGTTTTTAAGATAATTTTCTGTTCTAGTTACTTTTCATTTCTATTTCACCCTTACCTTACCTTCACTGTACACCTGAGGAAAATAAAAAGATTAATCAAATATTCCAAGGAATTAGAAGAAAGTTTTGGAAAACCAATATGAGAACTCTCTAGAATTTTATCTTAGCATCGTTTTATTTTAACAGTGATTCTCAATCCTTGCTCTACATGAAAATCAAATGGGATTAAAGTCCAAGGATAATTTAATTGGTTTGGGGTGAAGGTAGTATATTTCCAAAAGCCTCCTGGTTGATGCTAATGTTTAATAAGGATTAATAATGGCTATACTATAATAAACATGTTCTTTATTTCCAGTACTAATGCAGTTATGCAATGCATATAAATGAGTAATTCTTCAGATGAAATCAAATAATACCCCAATATCTAAAATGCATCTGTTTTTATAGGATGTAAATTAAGAATTTATGTCTCAATCAACATATATGATCATTGCAGTGTTTTTCTTTGTTTTCTCCTTATTGACTACACCTTAAATCAGGTACTCGTGGCAATATCCCATTCATTCTTCAGATCTACAAAAGCAATTTGGAGTTTAATGTGTCTGCTTTCCTTACCAGTAGGTCCTAGTGCTATATCACGGTAGCCCAGAATAAATGTGCATCATGATTATTAAATTAGAATAAACTTATTAATTTTAAAATTCACTTTCTGCTCAAAATGTATAGTTTTATTTCAGAAGCACCAAGAAATTCTATTTATCAAAGATTCACTTGCATGCTTTTTTGGTGTTCTTTTACTCCCTTTGTTTCCTCTTAATTGATTAAACAATATTATATGCTTAACTCTGTTCACTTTAATGTTCTTTCAATGCAAGGAAAGAAATGGGACCCTAAATTAATAATATTAGATAATATATGTAATAAAACCCTCCTTTGTGTTAGGTGGTCTTAAATATTCAGTTACTTTCCTTTTCCCTTCCATGGATTGAAGTCTTCTCAAGGTAGAAAATATTTGGTGAAAATCTGAGCAAGAATGTCCCTTTGGAGAGGTTTTATTCAAGTGTATCTGGCTCTTGACAAAATAGGTGATTCTTTTTTTCTGTGTTGAGTTAAGGGATCCCACGGAGCCCACAGATTCTATTCTTGATTATTCTGTCACCTGGGAAAGGTCATTTAAACGCTATCTTGCTCCTGCAGAAAGAGCTGGCATTAGATTCTCCCCCATGAAGTATCTCTGAAAGTCATCCCATTTGCTAGACTGCTTTTATAGTATTTCTAAATTTATGCACTTTCACTCTTCTTTTTCACAGGGTTTTTTCAGGACAAAGCAACTTCTCCCTTCCTTGGACAGCAGGTAAGGACATGAGGAAAAAGGGAGGGCCGAATGCTTGAGAGAAGGACCAAGTCATGAGGAACTAGGGGAAGTTGGAGAGGAAATCTAAAAGAAGAAGGAATCTCTCTCTTCTGCTTATCCAGGCTTTGAGAAGTAATAGGGAGAAAGATGAAATAAGGAAAATTTGGGAACAATTAAGTTTATTTTAAACTAGAATGTTTAAAATAAAAATGAGAATTAAATTGTACCTCCATAACTCAGTCATGAAAATTCTTTTTGGCTTCATTCATGCTTACATAATCAGACATACCAGAAATAAACTAAGGGCCAGAAGTCTGGTAAGGGAAGAGCTCACCTCATTTGTAAATATTAAGAGGACACCGAAAGACTCACCAATCACAATTAATACTATCTTAATTAATGAGTTTTATTATCTTTTTATTCCACAGTTAATGAAGTAAGACAATTTAATATAAAGACCACCGCTATGCCAAGTCATGTAGGAGCCTAAGGAAGGGAGAAAACTTTATGCCCCCAGCTTTAATGGAAGCAATTTTATTAATAATATTTTCAACATCTACTTTTTTGCTCATCTCATTTTCAGTTGAAAGAATTTCCATGTTTGAATTTTTCTCTTGACTAAATGAGAATTCTAAATTATTTTGATTAACTAACTGGCTAAAATAAAAAATATATTTGGATGACTATAAAATATTAAAATTTAAAGAATATCTTGGGTTAATATACTTTTAATATTTTCAAATACCGTAATGTTACAGAAAAAAATAGGCACAATTTTTATCATTTGCCTTCAATTCTAATGTGATTTGTACAGAGTTCTGATCTTTTGTCAAAATTTCACTGTCTTGTTTGTCACAGAATTTTCCATTAATTTTGATTTTTGCATAAAAATGTTGCTTTTCAGTTTGCTGAACTTTCTATTGCCCTTCTCGTATTTCCCACCAAAGGCAAGTTCCTTGCTTGACCAACACTAGTTTCAGCCCTGCTGTTTATGCTCTGTACTACACATTGTATATGAAAACAAGCAAAAGCTCTGAAGCAGAAAAACATGTGTTTACTTGTATTTCATGAGTTGACTTAAGCAAGTTGAATCTTTTCATTTAATTCAAAACTGAAGATGACAGATAAGAACTGATTCTAAAGTAGCCATAAGGACTAGATGATGTAGATATTAAGTACAACAATGATCAAAATGCCTGGCCCAAGTAGCCTTGACTTAGTGAAATGTATTATTGCAGGAACTTACTGAAGAGGGAGCCATTTCATTCAGATCACCATGCTGTCTATTCTTAACTCAACACCCACAACTTTCTTCTTGACTGGAGTCCCAGGACTGGAAGCTTTTCACACCTGGTTTTCCATCCCTTTTTGCTGCCTCTGTGTGATGGCCCTCTTGGGGAATGGCACTATCCTCTATGTGGTGCTGACAGACTCCAGTCTGCATGAGCCCATGTACTATTTCCTCTCCATGCTGTCTGCCACTGACATGGGCCTCACTCTTTCTTCTCTTCCCACAACACTGGGTGTCCTCTGGTTCAATGCCAGGATTATAAGCCTAGATGGATGTATTGCGCAGATGTTCTTCCTACATGGATTTACACTCATGGAATCCTCTGTGCTTTTGGCCATGGCTTTCGATCGCTTCATTGCCATCTGCAATCCCCTGAGATATGCTGTGATTTTAACTAATTCTAGAATCATCAAAGCCGGGGTAGTAATAATTATATGAATGCTAGTCAACCTGACACCCTTGCTCCTGCTCCTGAAACGACTGTCTTTCTGTGGTCCTAATGTGCTTTCCCACTCCTACTGCTACCACCCCGATGTGATTAAGTGTTCTTGCTCAAGTATCAAGGTCAACAGCATCTGTGGCTTAGTTGCTCTCATTCTAACATCAGGAATAGACATCCCCTGCATTTTCCTCTCCTATGTGTTGATCATCAGGTCCGTCCTCAGCATTGCCTCCCCAGAAGAGAGGCAAAAGGCCTTCGGTACCTGTGTCTGTCACATTGGTGCCGTTGCAATCTTCTACCTTCCCTGGATCATCCTGGCTTTGGTGCATCGCTTTGGTCGTAATGCTCCTTCTTATGTCCACACACTAATGTCAAATCTGCATTTCCTCTTCCCCCCAGTGCTGAACCCCATCATATACAGTGTGAAGACCAAACAAATCCGTAAGGCTTTCACCAAGATATTTCCAAACACAAAGTAAATTGTCTAATAAAATGGTCCAGATAAATAGGCTTGCTTTCTTCCTCTTTTCCCTTCCTTCAACATTTTCTTGAATAATATTAGGCCTCTTCTTAGGGATGGTAACACAGGAGCACATATGAAACATCCCTGTCCTCTCAAATAGCTTATCTGCTCTTGTAACATGGACATAAAATTCAATGATAACAATAATAAATGAGAAATATTATTACAAAGTTATATGCAAGAGACTATATAGACACTGATGTAAACACAAAAAAATTTAGAAGAGGTGATTATTTGGATTAAGAATGATATATAATAAGTAAAGATATAAAAAGAATCTGTTAAAGGGCACAACATTGTGAATTTAATGAAGTATGATATATCCTTAGTATAGAGGTACTGCAGGAGATAAGGTTGGGGGAAGAGAACTTTATATGAGATTATAAAAGAATCTCTGTACTCAGCAAAGTTATAGTTACGGAAGCTCTTTAAAAATGAGAATGATCAATTGGAATTTGGAAGTATTACTAGATTCCCTTTCCCCCACCCCTTTTTTTTTTGTACCAGGGATTGAACTTGGGTCCTTGCACTTGCAAGGCAGGCCACCGAACCACTGAGCTAAATCCCTGGCCCTAGACTCCTTTTTAAATGAAATCAAGTGTAATTGTACCTTGAAGCAAGACATTTTTCTTTTATTCTTCTGATTTTAATCAATATTCGAAGTATATATTGTCTATAATGTTCCTTCACTCCTTAATGTCATACAACAATTTTTCATCTGTTTTGCTTTATACATAGGAATTCTCTAGGTCTCGTATTGTGACATACTAATCCTAACTTGAAATAGGATTTTCATATCTCTACTACAAGTTCAGTGTCTTAACCCCTCAGGAAAGATAGTGATAAGGACCACAATACTCTATGAACTCAAAAGAGAAGAAAGTTTTGATAATAAAATTTACCAACTTCCTGTATCTCCTACAATATCCAGTTTCAAGACATCGTACCTTCCTTTCTCTAACCTTGTCAAAAATCTTCTGACATAAGAAAGAAACAATAAGACCATGAGAGGGAGGAACAAAATTGAAACATGAAGTACTTCTATGGAGAAAAAAATACCTTTGTTCTCTATTTTATGTATTATAGAAAAATTTTCCCTTACAGCAATGTATAACTCACTGACTCTAGGAGGATAAGAGCATTTATGAACTTACTGTACAGAATATTAATTTTCCCTTTGTTAAATTTTCCCAAAAAAGTAAATTTGAAGAAACCATGGTAGATAAAGGATAAAATATTAAAATTTTAACAAGTATGTGTGTGCGAGTTTTATGTGATTAATCTCTAGGACAGTAGTGGCAAACCTATGGAACGCATGCCTTTGTGTTTTTCTTTTAAGAAAAAAACAAAAAAAGAAGAAAAAATGGAAACAAAGTCTTTATAAATAAGGAGGGGCAGAGGGGTTGAAGGGAGGGAGGGGAACGGGAGGAAAAGAAGGATCAAGATTTATCACGTACAGGTACAAATTCCCTACAATGAATGTTTGCTATGTATATCTAAAATGTACCAAAAGCATAATTCATTTTAAAAAGGATTTTTTTTCTAAACTAAAGCTCAGCATCAGATTTAATTGCAGAGCTGGTACTCCGCCATATATCAGTGGGTTTCGGGTTGGGGCACTAAGTCTCTTAAAGCTTTGCCATCCCTGCTCCAAGGGCTTCTACTCTGCTTTTCCCACTTTCACTCTCTCCACAGAGGCTCATGATATTCTTTTCTTTTCATCAAAAAGACCTTACATATTTGGTCCCTTTTCCCTTTCTTCCCTGACATTTTAGGTATGTGTACATGTAGCTAAAAATGTAAGTGTATGACAGCTCTACCATTAAAACTCTGTTTCTGAGTTCAGTGATTTGGTATTTAAAGTGTTGTGAAATATCTCCCAAAGTTTACAGGTTCCATGTAATTCACCAAGACCTCAAAATTTCTCTGAGGATATGGGAGAGGATGCACAAGCACACACAAGCATGTGTTCACAAGTTAACTACAGAATTCACAATGAAGCTAAAAGAAAAGGTTTGTGCTGTATACTGCAGAATATTACATCATAACTTTTTACAAGCCTGTACAATTCCAATATGGCTTGTACAGAAAATTAGACAAACTGAGGAAAGGGGCACAATAGAGTCTAAAACAGACAGACCACATATATTGGACACTGTGTTTATAAAAAACATGGGAGCAGACAAAAGATGACTCCAGCCATGAAATTTGTCCAGTTCACTGTACATTTACATACAGAAGATAAAATTGTCTTTAGCTAACACTACAGACAAAATTTGATTTTAAATGAATTACAGTTAAAGGTTAACAATAAAAATAAAACTTCTAAACATAACATGCAACAATATATTTAAATTTTTGGAGACAGTGACTTTTTTTTTTTTTTTTTTTTTTGGTACCTAGGATTGAACTTGGGTCCTTGTGCTTGCAAGGCAGGCCACCAAACCACTGAGCTAAATCTCCAGCCCCTTTTACAAGGAACTTGTAAAGCATTAAATGTAAAGAAAAAAACAGAAGACTGATAGGAAATTCTGTTAATTGAAATATTAACAAGACAATAAATACTGAAAAGAGGATTTATGTCCTGTACGTCGAAGAAGCTTTCTAAAAGTCCTAAGAAAAACAAGCAAGCCAATTTCACCATAAGGAAAAGTTTAGAACAGGTACTTCATAAGAAACTATTTTCAAAGTTGCACTAATTATATCAACATGTGTACATAATTAATTAGGAAAATTAAAAATTGTACCAAAATCAGATAGACTAGTCTATAAATCTATAGGAATGGAAATATTAAAAATACTTATAATACCAATTATCTTTATATGGGTTAACAAGGACTCTCACACTATACTAGCAGAAATGTAATTTTCTACACTCTTTCACAAAAAATTTGGCAATATCTAGATTGATACAGCAATTTCATTCCCAAGATATAACAAATAGAAATGCACATACATGTGCTCCAAAAAATGTCTTCGGAAGCAATATTCATAGCAAAGTAGTGATTTATAGCCAAAACCTGAACACAACTAAAGTACTTTAAAAAGACTGACAATTCTTGATATGTTTAAATAACTACAAAAACCAAAACAAGCCACATAATAAGTGAATAAATTTGACATACATAATGTAAAAGGAGTTAGATGCAAAAGCATGCATACTGTATTACCTAATTTATATACGTATGTTTTGTTAGAGAAGAAGTTTATAGGTGAAGGTAATCTGTAATGTAAAGACAGGATATTAGTTACTTGTGTAGAAGGGGAGGGTGGTCTCTGGGATGAGATACAAGAAGGTATCTGGTAATATTTTATATCGTTTGGTGAAATATTGCCATCCCACAGTCCAAATCTTACCTGCTTCCTGATTTTGAAATAAAATTTCACTGGAATGCAGTCATTCATTCAGAATTATCTGTGGCTTTTTTCATGTTACAACATAATAGTTGAGTAGATAATGCAGAGAACTGTCTGGCCTGAAAAAATCCTGGAATATTTACCATCTGGGTCCTTACAAAAAGGCAAAAGCTTACTAACCTTTATTCTAGATCACTGGCTGAGTTACAGTAACATGTGATCTTCATTCAGCAATACACTTAAATGCATAATATATTCACTGTAAATGATTGCTTTGGTATTAAAATTTTATTTATATTCCAATAAATCATTGTGGGTTATCCATAATGTACCCAAATGTGTCCTGGGTATTTCAAATGATGCACAGAGAAAAAGTATGATAGCTTCAAATTCCTGTAAATAATCATAACAAATTATTGGAATGAAGTAAATTTCACTCTGTGCACCAGTATTTCTTTGACCATTATGAACCAGAAATGGTAGGATATTGAGGAACACTCAAAATATGTTTAACCTTTTTTTTTTTAAATGGCCCTTGCCTTTCTGCCCAGCCTTCCTAAAGGGCTATAAGCCACTTTCTTTTTTTATTGAGTTTATTGGTACATTTTAGGGATGGAGTACAGTTACATTCATTATTGGGATCTTGTACCTCTACGTGACAAGTCTTGGTTCTCATTTTTCCTCTTCTCCCTGCCCTCCCTTTACCCCTTCCTCCCCTCGCCATTTACAAATATTATATTTCCATCTTTTCATTTTCTCACATTTTTTCTTTTCCCTTATTACCCTTCCCTACCCATCCCACTTTCCCTACACTTTTAGCCCTTTTCTTCCCATTTCACAATGTCAGTAATCTTGTTAGGATCTTATGTTCCATTACAGTTAATTCACACCAGAGAAACTATTCAGTATTTACACACATGTGACTTATTTATTTTACTTAGGAGTATATCCTCAATATGCATCCATTTTCCTATTAATAAATCTAATTTCTCATTCTTTATGGCTGAGTAATATTCCATTTTATAGAAAAACCACATCCTCTTTATCCAGTTTCCAAGTGATGGGCCAATGGGTTGTTTCCAAGTTTTAGCTATTACAAACTGTGCTGCTATAAACATGGGTGTGCATACATCACTGTGATATGATTCTTTTAGTTCTTTTGGAAAGATACCCAGCAGAGGGATGGCTGGGTCAAATGGAACCTCCAGTCCCAGCTCTTTGAGGTATCTCCATATTGATTTCCATAGTGGTTGTACCAGTCTGCACTCCCACCAACAATGGATAGGGTTCCTTTCTCCCCAGAACACCACCAACATTTCTTATTGTTTTTCTTGATTGCAGCTATACTTTGTGGGGAGAGGTGGAATCTCAGTGTTGTTTTCATCTGCATCTCTTGAATGACCAGTGATGTGGAACATTTTTTCATATATTTACTTACTGCTTTTACTTCTTTGTCTGTGAAATGTCTGTTCGTTTCAGATGCCCCTTTTTGAATTGGGTCTTTATATTTGTGGGGGCTGGTTGTTTCGAGTTCTTTATATATTCTAGATAATAGTCCTTTGTCTGAGAAGCAACTGGTAAAAATTTTTTTCCCACATTGTAAGTTGTCTCTTAGTTCTGTTGATGGTTTCTTTTGCAGTGCAGAAGCTTTTTAATAAGATGAGATCCCAGTTGTTGCTTCTTTCTGCTAATTCCCGTGCTACTGAGGATTTGTTCATAAAGTCTTTTCCTATGCCAATGTCTTCAAGAGTTCTGCCTAACTTATCTTCTAGCAAGTTTAGTGTCTTTGTTTTAATACCTTTTAAATAGTACCCTAAAAATAACACAAACAGTTTGTCTCTTTGTGTCTATAAGTCAAGAGTCTGTTACTGTTTAAGTCCTCATAAAAGCCTTTTAAACCTCAACTGGAAAAGGATATCCTTCAATACCCACATAGTTATCAGCAGGATTCAACTAGTGTAGCCTGTTGAATTAAAGGACCCAATTTCTTCCTGGATATTGGACCAAGAAGGCCACATGTAATTTCCACTTGGTTGTCAGCTGCAGTCTGCCCTTGAAATGCTGCCCAACATGACAGCCTGCTTCATTGAGGTCTTAATCATGCAAATGATATCCTATCACCTTTGCCACTTTCCACTGGTTACAATAAAATCACAGATCCTATAGGTCCCACCCCCACTCCGCGGAGAGCATTACACAAAACCTTGAGTACACGGAAGCATTGATAATTGGGAAGTATTTCACTATTTTATAAACTGAATGTCACAGAGGATTTGGGAAGAAAGTCAAATTAGACTATGAAATCATCGAAGGCAACAATGGTGAAACTTTTCACTCTTTTACACTGACTCAAAATTTGCAAACATATTTCCTCGTAATTCATTTTTTACTGAACTATCAGTCCAAATACTTATTGGAAGTCCCATGTAGTTTGAATTGAAAGTCTCAAGCTTCCTGCCACTGAAATTTCTTGAACAAGTCTTAAAAGCCATAATAAGTTCAGTAAACATTCAATTACTTTTCTAAATATATTTCACCTGCGTTTGGTTGCATCCATAAATATGTAAGCACTGGTATGGAAAGCTGACTGTATATGTATGATATGTATTCTTTTGCACTTAATATCCCTGTGGAACATTGGCCACTTGAGTTAATAGCTTAAAACCTCATGAGACTTCACAGCCCTGCCCTGTATTTATAAATAGAGAAAGATTTTGGTTAACCTTTGTCCACGGTCTCAGGAGGACCATGTCTTAGTGATGACTACATGGCTTAATTCCAACCAACTATAAAACGGATAGCTTCAGAACTGCACACTGCTCCCTCCCTGCTGGTAAAGACACAAAATATTCCTCTTTCCAGGTGAAACTGGTAAGATGGTAGAAAAAGTGTTCACTGTAATGTCTTTGTAACTGATTATTACCCATTCAAAAATAATCAAATAGGCTAACAGAAAATAAGATAACTCTAGTATCTGCTTTGTCCTCAGAGAACCATATAGCATTGTCTAATCATTTAAGGTTTATGTTTCAATGGTTTTTCTGGGATAGAATTAATAACCATGAGACTAAAGATTTATCACTGATAAGCATAAAAGTATAACACTGTGTGCAATTATTAAGAGGTACTTACTCCCTTGAAGTAAATTTCACTACAGCCAATTAGTATTACACAAGCTTAATTGAAAAATGCAAAAATTTTAAGTAATGTTGCTATTATTTAGTCTTGAGTTTTTCTATAATGTAAGTTTACTGCTTAAAATTGTTTTTTAGAATTTTAGTTGAATGAGACTCTACAACATTTCTGCTTATCCTGCCTTCCTCATTCCGTCCATTGAAAACATCTATATTTCTTCAAGTCAATATACCTCACTTCACATTCCTTCAATAGCAGTGTCTTCCTAGTAATTCAGAGAGAAAGGCAGACATTAGGTTATCTGTGACGTAATTCTCTACCAAGCTACTCATTTGCCACTTTCTCTCTGGTGTCATTGGAAAATGATGATTGTCATTCTTTTGAAGGTTAATTAGTATAATGATTTATATTTGATCGCCTAGTACTTTCTTAAGGATGTTTTATATCAACTAATCACTCTAATCTATATTTTCAATCTTTAGCTACTGTCCCTACTTTGGTGGATTAATGTATGCATCTCTTTAAGTCTTTCCATCTTTAAATATTGTCTATTCACTTTCAGCCTTCTTTAGTCATGCTCTATCCCTCTCCTTGACTTCACACCCAAGTTTCTGGAATTCAAATGCACAGTACGTCCACTAATTTTCCATTCATTCTCCAAGACGCTGTCCCAGATTGCCAATTTTAATCCCCCAAATTCACCTGTATTTTCCCAGGTTCAGTAACAAATCGAAAGCACATTTGAAATTTTTAATCTATACCATCTTGGCTCAAGCCCTTGGACACTATCAATCACACAACACTCAGTCAGGACACCATGTTCTTTTGGTTTCTATGGTTTCTATGAAGCTGTGTGCTCTCATTTTTTTTATACAGGACATAGTCATTTCCAAAAATTTCTACAGAGTTCTGTTTTGATTGATTTCTCTTATACATTTGCATTCTTCACCCATATTGTTAAATTAAAATAATATATACACAATGATAACTTCACTTATATTGCTGGCAAAAATGTAGAGACCTATGCCTGAAAACTCAATCACGTAGGGCAACTGAAGATTCAAGGCTATCTTTCAGTGGATTTCTCTTTCTCTTTATACTCAAAATTGAATGCTCTGATATTTTAACTAGTTTTATACAGAGAAACTGATGGAATTTAAACATCTATCAATATAAAAATAATTACAAGAATGTGTAAGACTATATGCAAATATTTTCCTTAGGTTTCAGGATAAAAATATAACTCTCATAAATGTCCCTAATTATGAATGTAAAATGAATATCAGAACATAATTTAGAATTTTCTCTATTACCTTGAAAAACTATCCTATCAAAAATAATTAAATATTTTGGTATAATATTACAATTTGTTCCTTCTATAGGATGTGAAAATTATGCACACAATTGTTATGGATCCAGGACAAAATGAAATTACTAAGCAACTTGACATCTAAATCTCCAGCCTTCTTGTTGACTGGCATTCCTGGCTTGGAATCTGCCCAGGCCTGGATCTCCATCCCCTTTTGTTGTCTTTACGCCATTGCCCTCTCTGGGAACAGCATGATCCTCTTCATCATCATCACCCAGCAGAGTCTCCATGCGCCCATGTACTATTTCCTCTCCATGCTGTCAGCCACAGATCTGGGCTTGACTGTTTCTACAATGTCAACAACTTTGGGTATCTTGTGGTTTGATGCAAGAGAAATCAGTCTAGATGCCTGCATCATCCAGATGTTTTTCCTTCATGGATTCACCTTCATGGAATCTGGAGTGCTAGTGACTACGGCTTTTGACCGCTATGTGGCAATCTGTAACCCTCTCAGGTACACCACAATTCTCACAAATTCCAGAATCACTCAGATGGGACTCCTGATGATTTTACGAACTGTGGTTTTAATACTGCCACTGCTTTTGCTCCTTAAGCCTCTCTCTTTCTGCAGAATGAATGTCCTTTCCCATTCTTACTGTTATCATCCAGATGTGATTAAATTAGCATGTTCTTACACTCGAGCAAATAGCATCTGTGGATTAGTTGATCTTGTCTTTACCACAGGGATAGATGTACCATGCATCATCCTGTCTTATATCTTGATTATTCACTCTGTCCTTGGTATTGCCTCCCCACAAGAAAGGTGCAAGGTCTTCAGCACCTGTGTCTCCCACATTGGAGCAGTTGCTGTATTCTACACCCCCATGATAAGCCTGTCTTTGGTTCATCGTTATGGTCGGTCAGCTCCCAAAGTGGTCCATTCAATGATGGCCAATGTATACCTGCTTTTGCCCCCGGTGCTCAACCCCATCATCTACAGTATAAAAACAAAACAGATCCGCAAGGCTGTACTGAGCCTGCAAAAAATAAACAGAGGGTGTGTTTGAAAAACTTTCATGTAAACAATATTTTTCTGTAAAGAGAAACCCTAGTCAGTTAATATCTAGATTAATGTCACATTATTCATTTATTCCATGGTATTTCATAAACTTTGTCTGTGTTCAGTCATAAACTGGAAGTATAGTATGCAATCAAGAATTTTATATTTTAAGAAAGGAGATAGAAAAAATGAAGCAATTAAATAATGAAAATAGTGCACCAAGTAATTTTCCTGTTTAATGCTGTGTTCTACTAGTGCTAAAGACACATTTCACTTATTCTTCAAAATATCACAAACATAAAATATGGGTAATTATATTTTACTTTTGAACAAATTGAAGTTTAGAGATAGTTAGACCACCAAAGCCACACAACTAATATCAAGCAGCCTTGAGATTTTAATCCAGGCTTCTTGTATCTCAGACCCCCTGCTCTTCATATCCATTACATACTCTATGAAAAGCAGTTGGAAGAAATATTGTAAGATCAAATAAGACCCAGTTATCCACTAACTTATACCATGTCTCAAAAAGTTATGGTATCCCTTCTAGAATATACTTTATTTATGTTTAAATTAAATTTATTGGTACCCTTAATATATACAATATAATGACATTCACTGTTGCAAATTTGTATGTTTCCATAATCAACCCTTGTTCTTATTTTTCCCCATTTTCCTGCCATCCCTTCAACTCCTCCTTCCCTTCCTCCCTATCTACAAAGACTCTTTTTCATCATTTTTCATTTTGTTATATTAATTCCACTCCCTTCTTTTCTTTCCCCTGTCCCTCCCATTTCTCCTTCTCCTTTGTCCCTTTTCTTCCTATTTCACATTATCTATTATGCCTGTTAGTCCTTATTTACACTTTCAATTTCTCATACTAGAGAAATTACTTGCTATTTATACATATGTCCTATTTATATCACTTAAGAGTATTGCCTCAATGTACATCCATTTAGCTATAAACATGTCTAATTTCTCAATTTTATGGCTGAGTAGTATTCCATTTCATTTTTAAAAACACTAATTTATCTTTATTGTAAATAACCCTTAATATGAGAGGTAAAAATAGATAGCTCATTACACGTAGACTTAAATTATTATCCAGTGCTGGACAGTCAAAAGAAGTTCTGGAATTAGGAATCTTTTCTTATTTGATACCTAAAGAAGAACTCTGGAGAGCTAGACACTTTATGAAGCTGAGTGCAGGAAATTTTAGAATATAAATTATTACCTATTTTTTTCACAATGATCCCTTAGGAATTTACTGAAATCTATGTATCCTTACTCTGCAAAAAACAAAGATAAATAAATTCACATTATTTTTCATACAATTTTAAAATTCAAAAATGGCATAAAGGACTACAGGGCTCTCTTTGTAAAACAAGTAACTAAGATAATTTATATCTTAACTTGTAAGTTGTCAAGTTACTAATTTATAAGCAATTATACAGAGCTAGATCCCAAATGATTGATACCCAAAAAAGGATTCAAGATAAAGGCAGCCAAAAATCTTAAAACATCTATTGCATAAAATGGTTGGGGAAATTGAGCAGAAAACAGTGATAGAAATCTGATTTGAATCAAATCAACTTCATTAGGAAATTAAGTTGGGAAAATGATGACAAATATGAGTGATATTCCATGTATCTCACAAACACTGAGAAACAGTGTGCTACAGACAGCACACACCAGGTTACAAGCCATCTACATACAACTTTCCAAGTTTGTGTTAATCGATCTCATAACAGTAACTGTGAAATCATTACAGAGGGAATATTTACACTACAGAAATTGGTAGTCATCACAAATGAGAACCTTTTTCCCTTTAAGAGATGTGGTATATTGTTGCATGATTCTGGAAAAGAAGCCACATTCATGTTTGTGTGAAAAACGTGGCCACAGTTATGTTCATTACCCAATGCGGAGTTCACAGCAACCAAAAAAAAAAACGGCCAAAGACTTTGCTTTGCAAACCAAATTTGTTTGCAAACAAGTGTTGTGAACTGAGGTACCATTGTATGTATTTACAAGGAAATAGTTACATCATCATAATAAAAATAATTAATAATAATAATAATATCATAGCCATAATCAAAGCAAATATATTGATTTTTATCATAAAAGCCAGAACACAAACTTATTCATGCTTTTTGATCAGTGTCATTCTGACTCCCAATATGATTTACACACATTCATGTCTCCAGAGACTCATGCAAGCCTCTAATTGTGTTCCCCACATTTTCCTTTCTTCAACTGATCAATCATTATGAAAAAAATTTACAGGAGAAAGATAAATCAAGTGTTTTTTCATTCAAAAGGAAGGAATCTAGTATTTCACATCCCTTGAAATAAAGTGCATGCTCATCTACCTCATTCCTCATTCTCCTAGAGAGGTTCGTTTTGTCATTTTTTTCATAGGTACCGAGCTAATTTCATGCTGAATCAGGCTAATCCCCACTCCAAAAGATCACATTTCTTCATCCTCTGGTTTCAGTTTATATTATCATCATAGTTCCATATTCTTTGTAAATCATTATTAACCAATCCAAGCTCTAACAATATGCTTTAATAAATTTATTCTCTATAATCTTAAAGACCACACTCTATGTGATTTATTTTCTACAGGCATATGTCTAAATGCATATATTGGCTTTAACTGAGTATTCTTTTCAAATAGTTTTTAGGGGTGAAGGGAGGGTAGGGACAAGGGGGAACAAATGAGAACCAAGACCTGTCATGTAGAGGTACAAGATCCCAATGATGAATGTAACTGTCCTGTATACCTAAAATGTACCAATAAACTCAATAAAAAGAAAAAAAATTTTTAAATAAGATTTTTTTTAGCATCTAGTCTGACGCCTGCTTCAATGACACCTCTAGAAAACTTAGCACACATCTGAGTACAACTTGTCAAAGAATTTTTGAGAATGCTAAAGGGATGAAAGAAAAAAGGCATGAGTTGACAATCCAGTAAAGAATAAATACAGTGAAAATTCTGGATCCAAATGTAGACATTATTTTTTACTGATTCATTTATAGTACTGGAGATTGAACCAAGCCCTTTACTCTGAGGCACATCTCCAAACACTTTCTATGGGGTTTTTTGTTCGTTTATTTGTTTGTGTATGTGTGTGTTTTTTGGACACAAAATCTAAGTAAGCTGCAAAGTTTCCCAGGCTCTTCTCACTCATGTCTCAGCCTCCCATAATGCTGGGCTTACAGGCACAGGACACCACTCTTGGCTTGAAACTATTTTCAAAACACACACACACACACACACACACACACACCAGTACTTTATTCAGGTGGAGCTCAATTATTTAACAAACTAAAGATAATATGTGAAAAAGAAAATGTTATGCAGTATAGCTAATACTTGGAAGCAGCCCAATTACCCATCAGCTAGAGACTGGATAAAGAAGATGTGGGTTTTTTGTGAAATGGAGTACTACTCTATCATAAAGATTGAGAAACTAAAGACATTTATAGCTAAGTGGATGCACATTAGAGACATACTCTTAAATGAAAATAATAGGACACACATGTGTAAATACCATATAGTTTCTCTACTGTGATAAACAAAATTTGTAAATAAGGGTCAAAATGTATAATTGATATTTTGTAATAGGAAGAAAAGGTCTAAAAGTGTTGGGCATATAGGAGGAGTAGGGGAAAGGGAAAAAGGGAAGATAAAAAATAAGAAAAAAGGAAAAAATGGAAACAAATTCTTTGTAGATAGGGAAGGGTGGAGGGCAAATGGGAGACTAGGGGAATGGGGAAAAAAATAAGAACCAAGATATGGCATGTAAAGGTACAAGTTCCCGATGATGAATGTAACTCTATTGTGTATCTAAAATGTACCAATAAGAATATTTTTAAGACACATCAAAACATATATGCATTTTACTATGATTAAATTATATCATTTAGATCAATAAAATTCATATAAATTCTTATTTTGATTTTATGAATAGTATTAAATAATAAAAATAATAGAAAACACCTATAAATATTAGATGCACTATAAATAAATTATTATAGTCTATGAAAAAATAATTAATTTTCTTAGAAATAGTATTTATTTTCACATAGGTGCTTCCAAAAACTATCTTCCTGCCGTGAAACAGCTATCCTCATGAAGGACTCCTAATTTCATAGTTCTGTTTCACTATTAGCTGCCAATTTATGGAAAACCATTTAATACACAGACATACTCAGCTACCTCATCTTTGACAAAGGAGTCAGTCATCCTCACTGGACGAAGATAGCATCTTAAATAAATGGTATTGGAAAAACTGGATTTCAACCTGCCAAAGATTAAAACTAGACCCTTCTCTTTCACCATGCACTAAACTAAAATCCAAGTGGATTAAAGATCTAAATATTAAAACAGAAACACTAAACTTGCTGGAAGATAAGTTAGGTAGAACTCTCAAAGACATTGGCATGGGAAAAGACTTTATGAACAAATCCTCAATAGCACGGGAATTAGCACAAAGAAACAACAACTGGGATCTCATCTTATTAATAGGGTTAATTTTGTACTGCTGTGATCCAAGATACTATAGAAATATCTGATATACTTTTTAACTCAAAATAAGAGTTAATTCTGTAAAATGTTTACAAAAATCATACAACACAAAAAAAGACCCAAGTGAAAATATTTGATCTTCTCCTTAAGCACAAATGTGTGCCAAAGGAAAAAAATGTTAATTTATGTTAAAGTCTGCACATGCTGCAAGAACACACAGATATTCACTCAGACACAAAGCATTCTTCCAGCAAAAAATAAAAATAAAAAGTGTTTGTTTGAGGTTTGATCCACTACGTTCGATACCTCCAGAAATTTTGTTCATTGTTTACTGGTTATTTTTCTAACCTGTCTAATTTGATCATGGCAGAGTGGGATAGTATTTTCCTCAAGGAATTTGTATTCTGCCTGAGCAAAGTAGTGCTCTAGTGGGGTTCACTATTAAAATTGTCATTCATAAATATAAAAGAGTTTTCCTTACTTTATGAAACCTGTCTAATACACAGAAAAGCATTCAATATGGCATAAAAGCTAACTCAACGAATTGCTCTCAGACAGCTCTTGGTTTTGTTTTAAATAAGATGTCCTAATTTTTCTATCATTACCAATTAATAGAGAAGGATGAAAGGAATAACTTGGAATGAGGGTAAAGACTTTTCCTTCTTTGGCCTTCTCCTTGACCCTCACTGTTAGAGTCTCTAGTTTTTCACATCTTGAAAAACTATTCATTTCTGTTTTCTGGCTTCGGAGTCATCTCAGCTTTTGTAAATATAATTACTTTCAGGTGGTTTCCCTGTGCACTAGACCTGATTTTTATATTGAATTCTTAAATTCCATTGTTTTCAAGACATCCTTGCCTAGGTTCTTTTATTTGACTCCCACAGAGTACGATAAAATTGTGTCCCTATTTCAGTCATATCATTTTGCCATTTCTCTCAAATGTAACAATCAAGTTATAAAACATAGAATCATATTTTCATCCTTCCTAATATTTAAAACATGTTCCTAATGAGTTACAAAATACCGCCGGCATCTTTTATCCCTAGTGCACTAGATGTGTTCGATTCTTTTGAAATTGGTGCAGTTTCCATTTTAGGACTGGACCCCAAAGAGCCAATATAGCACACAATGAATAGAACTTGTGGAAACACACAGACATGAATACAGAAACTTCCCTGGACATGCCCATTATTATAGCTTGAGGCAATAATTTAAACAACTCTTTTGGAAAATAGCTCATATTAAAATAATATAACAGAGACATGCAGCACAGTCTCTGGCTCTGTATTAAATTTTATTCTTCCTTTCCTAGACATACGACTCCCTCACCTAGCCTATAATCCAATCCATGAACTCAATCAATGATTCCTAATCTCTACGTGGTAAAAAAAAAGAGAGAGAGAGAGAGACCTTTAATTTTGTCCTTCCAGCACAATTTCTGCCTTACACATCACAAATGTGGCAGCTTTTAGCCTTGTTATTTTTATCCAGATAATCCCACTAATCACTTATTTAGGTGTCCTGATAATGCAAAATTATTTCAAAATTATCCAAATTCTTGCTCCACATTTGAGTGTTCACATTCAGGCAGAATGGTGATAAAGGGTTCACAGAAGGACGCTAGTACCTAGACAACCCGTGAAGTAGCACTTGTCTTATCCATTTGTCCCTGCCCCTTCCCAAACCACATCCATTAACAGTGACAGCTCACCACCCTGAAAATAATTTTTAGCACACTATTGCCACTACTAAACTTCATGCAATGTCAAAATGTCATTTGGCCAAATAAAATATTCATTAATTCATATGTACTATGTCAATACTTTAATATTATCTTTTAAAAGTAATAGAAGGGCTGGGAAGGTAGCTGAGTGGAGAGCATTTGCCAGCATGCAAGGGGCCTGGGTCCAATCCTCAGGACTGCAAAAATTAAAAATAAAATGAAACAATAGAAACAGGGCACTATGGCTCTTAGATAACTGCTTCCGTTGCTTTCACCAAATAATCATTTAATGGCAGCCAATTTTCCTGATAAGGTATATTGCACTCAAGTCCCTAATGTTCCCCCATTTTTCATTTATTTTCACCCTTTCCTCTAGTATCTTTATTATCACTTTTGCCTCTTTAACCAGAAAAAGGAAATTTTCATTGTTGGGTCTATTAAAACTGTCACTCCACACGTTGTTTCAGTCATAGAGTATTTTCTGACTCTAGGACTTGCACTATTCAGTCTGTGCTTTCACCAGTTTTATGCTACTGTTTATGTTTATCACGTTTCACATTAGAGAACAACATATTAGAGTGCATCAGTACATTCTTTATTTGTGCATCATTAGCCATAAGGTCTAGCGGCTTTTTTTGGTCTTTATGATAGATATAAACGAAAAGCCTCTTTTCTAAATTTAAGGAATTAGCACAGTCTGTTCAATAATGTAATGCATTGTCTTTAACTATTATCCAAAAGGATGATAGTATAATAAGTGTATTTATGGAATATAAGGATGACCACAATACACAGTAAAAAAATAATTGTTCAAAATCTGATTAAATGAATGAATGGCATATGTTAATGTTCCATTACTACAAGTAGTTGTTTATTATTAATGAATTGTGAGGAATTAAAATGATCATTCAGATACAATGTAATCATAAAGATTTAAAATCACATTTCCAAAAGCCATTCTACTAAAACTGAGTACCACTTTATGTAGGCATAGATAATACTTTAAAATGTCAATTAAATTATAAAAGACTTTTTGAAAAAGGACTTTCATATTACTGGTGAAATTGATTATAGTGATTTATTATAACTGACCATTATGTTCTTTCTAATAGAAATGATACCTATTTTTCTGCTAACTTTTATATTACTAACTTCGCAGTATACCAACTACATTATTCCTGTCAGGGATATCAATGCTTCAAACATATTTCTAAGGATGTTACTAGCCTCTTCATTGCATATATTTTTGTTTCAGGCATTTTCTTCTAAAGATAATATATAGACCCTAGTGGTTGAGAGGAGAGCCTCTCAGAGACATATTATCCAAGACTTAAATCTAAATCCTATCACTGCTTAGTTTTGTTACCAAAACCAGTGTACTCAAGCTTCTACATGATAGCTTATACCTGTATAATAACTTCAGTTATTATAATAACGTCTCTCTCAGACTTGTTATGAGGACAGACAGAATAAAGCCTCTCACACACTGTCTATCGATGTTACATGTGTTACCTTATTGTAACATTTCTATAGAAGCCTAACAACAGCAATCCATGTGAAGAATAAAAAAAAAAAGGGAGAAATTGGAAAAATGGAAATAAAGTGTGTGTGAATGGTGAGGAGAAGAGGGGGTGAAGGGAGGGCAGGGATGAGGGGAAAAATGAGAACCAAGACCTGTCATGTAGAGGTACAAGATCCCAATGATGAATGTAACTGTACTGTATACCTAGAATGTACCAATAAACTCAATTAAAAAAAGAATAGATAAAACTCTATGTTGCTCTTGATTTTTAAAAATGATATCAGCCTACACAATGCTAAACTAGATTTTTATGATTTTTACGTTAAGAAGGTATTGATAACCAGAGTCATTGGAACAGAAATACTTTCCTCACCTACATACATGCAGTCAGTAAGGGTAAGCTGACATTGTCTTGAGTAGGGTTCTTGTTTTTGTGATCATTCTGAATCGACATTCATTCTGCCTAATAAATGAGAGTAATGCAATTTTTATCTATTTCCTGTTTTCATTAATTATTCAATTTTATTAACAATCACTCATTTCTCCTTCTAGCCCAATTCCTAATAATTGGTGACAGAAAAGAACATCAAATTATGTATTGTGCCAAGAAAAGCTAAAATAAACTCTTTCCATGCGGAGTGATCCTAAACAGATCTCAAACTCTAGATAAGAAAATAATAAGTTACCTCTAATTTTAAAAGGGAGGTAAAAGCTGGGTGTGGTGGCGCATGCCTGTAATCCCAGCTCTCGGGAGGCTGAGGAAGGAGGATTGCTGTGAGTTCGAGACCAGCCTGGGCTACATAGTGAGTTCCAGGTCAGTCTCAAATACATAGTGAGACCCTGTCTCAAAAAAAAAAACTAAAAGGGAGTTAAAATGTAAACAATGTCTACTTTTCTAATTAAAATAAAAGTATATACTAATACATTCTTATTTCAGAACAGTGGACTATCACAAACACATTGTGCTCCCATGCACTATAATGCCAATCTTTGTTAACTCCACCTCTCCAATTTGCCTCCTGACAGGAGTCCCTGGACTCGAATGGGCCCACAGGTGGGTCTCCATCCCCTTCTGCTGCCTCTATTTAACTGTCTGTCTGGGAACAGCTTGATCCTCTTCGTAGTCCTCACTGAGCCCAGCCTCCATGAGCCCACGTTCTGTTTCCTGTCCATGTTGTCCACCTCCGACGTGGGTTTCTGCATCTCTACATTGGTGGCTGTGCTGAAAATATTCTGGCTCAACGCCCAAGGGATCAGCTTCAATGCTTGTTTATCACAAATGTTCTTCATTCATTTTTTCGCTGTCATGGAATCCTCAGGGCTCTTGGCCGTGGCTTTTGAGCATTTCACAGCCATTTCTAACACTCTGAGATATGCTTCCTTCTTAACTGATCTTAAGACAGCACAAATTGGAGCAGCGATTATCACTAGAGGGCCACTAGTACTAATACCCACAGTGGTCTTACTTAAGTGTCTGTCATTCTGCCACAGTCATGTTCTCTGCCACCCTTACTGCTTCCACCCTGATGTGACAAAGCTGTTCTGCAGGCACCAGGGTCACCAGTGCATTTGGACTTTCTGTAACTACGTCTATGGCTGGAATCGATTCATCCTCTTACGTCCTGATAAATCACTCAGTTCTCAACACTGCATCCCCTGGGGAGAGGAAGAAGGCTTTCAACACCTGCATCTCTCACACCTGCACTTTGGCCATATTCCACGTCCCCTTGATCAGCCTGTCTTTTGTTCACAGATTTGGAACATGTGCCCCGCCTTTTGTGCCCAGCCTCATTGCTAATGTGTACCTGCTCATCCCCCCGTGATGAATCCCAGCATCTACAGTGTGAAAACCAAGTAGACTCAGAAAGCTGCACAGCAACTCCTATCTTCCAAGAAAAATTAAATTTAAAATTATACTTAGAAGGTAACTCTTCAGATATCATTAAAAAATATTTCACAAATTGGCATTACAAACCACATCTTTCTAGAATTTGTTGCAACTAGATATTGCCCAGAATGAATTTCTACTTATTGCTCTTTTCCATGACTTTGTTTCCTTGTCATTTATCACATTTGTAACTCAAATCTTCTCAAGTTTTAAACTCCCTCTTAAATAGCTATATGCTTTTTCACATCCCACATTTCTGGGATTTTCTTACTCTCTAACATTTATCATAGTTTTCAGGTTAATTTTCAAAAAAAAATCTCATTCAGTTAAATCACTATTTCTTCCAAATAAAAGCATATTCTAGATATATCGATAGATGATAGATAGATAGATAGATAGATAGATAGATAGATATAGATATACACACACACACATACACACACGTGTGAGTTGGGGTAGTACTTGGAGTCATACATAATAACTCCATTTCTTAAGGACTTTCACAGTCTGGGCTTAGCTTTTATTTTCTACTTTAAATTCCACCTTTTGATATTGACTGACTCTCCCTGTTCACAAAACAAGATGCTATTTGTTGGAGCATATTCCACTCTCTCCCTCCTCCATCTATATTTCTCTCAGACTCTCCAGTTGGCCCCTCACCACCTGTAATTTCATCTGATTTGAAAGACCCATTTAAAATAGTATCCACATTAATTTTTTTCATGATTATACCGAGGATCTTACATTATCCTTTCTCAATACATTATCAGTGTTTTATCTGAATCTTCCTGTAACACATTTGGTTCTTGGATCTCTGGAGAACTGTACTTTTCCTAAGGATAAACAACAAGCTTATTTTCTTTGCACCCTTTGAGGGCCTCGCAAATATCCTCCTCCTAAGAGTTATCCCATAAATTGTTGCTTTTACCTTTTACTGTGAGTCATGTTTTACTAAGTCACTAAGTTTCCCAGGATGGGCTCAAACTGATTCTCCTGCCTCTGCCTTCCAGGGTTCTAAAATACAGACATGTACCACTGTGTCCAGCTTTACTTTAATTTTCAAAAACGTCTGCTAACCCCAATTTTTCTTCTTATATAAGAAAAGGTATAATATTTCTAACTTTTACATATAAGGATACAGTGTTTACATATAAGGATGCTTGGGTCCCTAAAATTACGGTACCTGAGGCTTACCTACTTACATAACCCATTATCAAAAGCAAATAATAAACTAAACTTTTGACTTTATTCTTATCATTAGGTGTTTTAGATGGACAACTTGGCCCTTTATGTCATCCCCAATATATGAGTCATTGAATGTACTTTCTTCTTTCTAACCCACTTTGATGCATACACCAAAGATTCAAAAAATCCTGAATTACCTAGAGCAATTTCAAGGACATTCTTAAAAAGCAATTGTCAAACAAATAAGTCTCTAATATAATAGAGAATTAGTGTCCCTCTGGTGTCTTATTCCAGTCTATAAATCTCTATTGCATCCAAGTGACCGTTTTTAGTTTTATTAAATTAAATTTATGTATACAACACATTCATATATTAAATATATTTCATACATGTTACTCAAAAATATGACATTATAAGCATCTGTTTGACTCATGCATTAAATTGTTCACCAAAAACAAATACCCAAAACTTTGATAAAGATGGTTTATTTTGCAGGATACTTTAGAAAGTACAAATGAAGAAATGTAAAAAAGAAACAGCCACGTTGGAAAAAAATAAAGAAAGCACACATTAAATAGCAGATAACCACTCTGGACAACTGGAATTCATTCCCTATGAAACCATTTCATTAACTGAATGAAACAGGCCTCAGAATTTTCCATTGAAGGATAGTAAATCCAATACAGATTCTATTCTCTCCTGTTTTTAGTGATGGGAGGCTCCTCCCTGGGAGTAACTCCCTTCAGTTACCAGTGGTACCAGAATATACCTGTTAAGTTCCTCTGAAGTCAAAGAAAAGTTCTTAGGCACAGAAAGAGAGGGCAGATATTGAAGGTTTAATGTTATCAGCATACTGCAATCTATCTTCCACTATTGTAGGTGAACTGAGAAGGGTGCTAAGAAATTATTTACCAATTTTTTCTATATTCAATTTCAGCCTCCTGTCATAGTTCAGGAATCTGCCCATTGAAATGATCTAGTTCTGTACACACGAATAATATAGGTCCCTTATTACATTTCTCTGGCAGAGCATAGCTTCTATAGTCACCCCTGTGATCCTTTTGTTTTAATAATCTTATAGAGCTATAATTGATATGCCAAAATACTGCACGTATTTAATATATGTGATGTAACAAATTTAGATACATGCATACAGCCACAAAGCCATCTAACATATGGGTCACAACCATATCTATCACCTTCAAAAGTAATCTCATACCCTATTGAGGTTTTGACTTTTTGTTTTATTGAGTTTATTGGTACAATCTAGGTCTACAATACAGTTACATTCATTACTGGGATCCTGTACCTTCATGTGACAGGTCTTGGTTCTCATTTTTTCCCCTTGTCCCTGCCCTCTCTTCACCCCCTCCTTCCCTCCCTATTAATAAAGTCTTTATTTCCATTTTTTCATTTTCTCATATTTTTTCTTTTCCCTTATTTCCTTGATTTTTTATTTCTTTATTGGTTTGTTGGTTGTTTTGGTGTTAGTCTTGTAGTTAGAATAGGTAGCGTGAGATCTATCATTTTAATAGTCTTTAAATCTGCAATACAGTATTAACTGATATTAACATATCAGCATTATGTTGTACACTTGTCTCAGCTTATTCATTTATAATAACTGAAACTTTATACTCAGTGCACCAAAATTATCTGTTTCCCCAAATTGCCTTTTTGTTTTTTATTCATTAAAAACCAACAGTTATCCAAGTAAATCCTCCAAATTCTATATGTAATTCTCTGTTCCTACCCTGGAGCAACAATCCAAATTCCTAATCATGAGTCAATTACAATGAAATCATAGTTTTGTTGCTGTTGTTGTTGTTGTTGTTGTTGTTTGGTACCGGGGATTGAACTCAGGTCCTTGCGTGTTGTTTTTATCATTGAGTTTATTGGTACATTTTAGGTATACAGTACAGTTACATTCATCATTGGGATCTTGTACCTTTACATGACAGGTCTTGTTCTCATTTTTTCCCCATACCCCTGCCCTCCCTTCACCCCCTGCACTGTTCCCTATTTACAAAGACTTTGTTTTCATATTTTCATTTTCTCATATTTTTCATCTCCCTTATTTCCTTTCCCCTACCCTTCCCACTTCACCTACACTTTTAGCCCTTTTCTTCCTATTTCACATTGTAAATTATACCATTTGGATCTTATTTACACTTTTAGTTTTTCACACCAGAGAAACTATGCAGTTTTTACACGTGTGTCTTATTAATGTAACTTAAGGATATGGCCTTAATATGCATCCATTTTCTATGAATGACTCTAGCTTCTCATTCTTTATGGCTGAGTAGTACTCCATTTTATAGAAAAAACACATCTTCTTTATCCAGTCTCCAACTTATGGGCTTTTGGGCTGTTTCCAAGTTTTAGCTATTACAAACTGCCACTATAAACATGGGTGCCAATATATCACTGTGTTGTGATTCTTTTAATTCTTTTGGAAAGATGCCCAGCAGAGAGATAGCTGGGTCAAATGGAACCTATAATCCTAGTTCTTTGAGGTATCTCCATATTGATTTCCATAGAGGTTACATCAGTCTGCACTCCCATCAACAATGGAGAAGAATTCCTTTCTCCCCACAGACCCACAAACATTTGTTATCTGTTATTTCTTGATAGCAGCCATTCTTTGTGGGGTGAGGTGGAATCTCAGTGTTGTTTTCATCAGCATCTCTTGAATAACCATTGATGTGGAACATTTTTTCATATATTTATTTGTTGCTTTTACTTCTTTGTCTGAGAAATGTCTGTTCATTTCAGATGTCCATTTTTGAAGTGGGTCTCTATATTTGGGGGCCCTGATGCTTTTTTGAGTAGAGTACTTTATGTATTCTAGATAATAGTCCTTCGTTGGAGGAGCAGCTGGTAAACATTTTTTCCTGCATTGTAGGTTGTCTCTTAGCTCTGTTGGTGATTTCTTTTGCAGTGCAGAAGCTTTTTAAAAAGATGAGATCCCAGTTTTTGATTCTTTGTTCTAGTTCCTGTGCTACTGAGGATTTGTTCATAAAGTCTTTTCCTACGCCAATGTCTTCTTCAAGAGTTCTGCCTAACTTACTCCCTATATCTTCCAATTTATTCCACTGGTCCTCAGGTCTCTTTCTTTGCCAGTGCCATGCTATTTTTAGTGGCTTTATAGTATAATTTCAATTTGGGAATGGTTATGCCCCCTACCATGTCTCAGTTGCCCAGAATGTAGAATGGCTTTTGCTATTCTAGGCCTATTCTGGTTCCAAATGAATTTTTGGATTGTTTTATCTAGTTCTGTGAAATAGACTACTGGAATTTCAATCAGAATTGCATCGAATCTGTATAGCAGTTTTGGTAGTATGGCCATTTTCACTATGTTGATTCTTCCTACTGAGGAGCAGGGGATGTTTTTTCATTTCCTTATATCCTCTTTGATTTCTTTTTTCAGGGTGCTATAGTTTTCAGTGTAGAGGTCTTTCGCTTCTTTCTTTAGATTGATCTTTTTTTTTAATGCTATTGTGAAAATAATTGTTTCCCTAATTTCTCTCTCAGTGAGTCTGTTATTTGTGTACAAGAAGGTTATTGATTTCTTTTTTAGTGTTCACCTTGTATCCAGCTTCTCTGCTGAAAGTGTCAATTAAGTCTAGAAAGAAGTCTTTTGGAAGAATTTTTTAGGTCTTCTACATAGAGTATCATATCATCAGCAAATAATGACAGTTTCACTTCTTCCTTTCCTATCTTTATTTCTTTAATTTCTTTCTCTTGTCTAATTGATGTGGCTAATATTTCCAGAACTCTATTGAACAGGAGTGGTGACAGTGGGCATCCTTGTCTTGTTCCTGATTTTAATGTGAAGGTTTTCAGTTTTTGGCTATTTAATATGATGTTGGCTGTTGGCTTTTCATAGATAGCCTTGAAGTAGAGATAAAGACCATCTATGAAATCATAATTCTTTATTCTTTCCTAATACTTTCTAGTATAAGTGACCAGAGTTGAGACTACTTTAAAAAACATGCAGATGAGGAGATAGTTGCATACTAGAATCCAGGTAGCTTCTTTAACCTTCCAAAGCCAGGGATATGCAATTACCGGAAGAACCCAAAAGGTCCAAAGGAAAGACAAGGAGGCTTAAAAAGTGGTTGTGGTGATAGCTGTGACACCCTTCGGGAAAAGCAGGCAAGCAGCCAACAAGGGGCTAAGTAAAATTTACCACAAAAGGAAAGCAATGGAGGAGCAGGCTGGAGAGGCTGGAAGAGATTTCAGACTTTCATGTAGGCTTCACTCTGAATTAAAAAGAAAAGAAATAAGGAAGTTTGGTGGGAAGAAACACCTTATGCTTTCAAGCACTAATTAGTCAAGACAACTGGGTATCCTCAAATCCAAGTTATCTGAGGAGTTCCACGTCTTCCAAGGATGAGCCTGGCTTACTTTCCCTGCCACACTCAGTCAATTCAAGGACGCAGCTTATGGAAAATGTGGCCTACATGGGATACGATGATGGACCAGGGCTTTTGGTACTCATAGTCTGACATGTACAGAGGACACTTAAATAGCTACCATATGTATCAAATAAAAGGAGATGGGTGAATAAATACAAGGAGGAGTCAAAAAAAATTGTATACCTTAAGTGTACCTATAAAATTATTTTTTTTAAACAAGCCAGGCCTGGGGATATATCTCAATGGCTCCAGTGCCTGCCTCACAAGCACAAGGACCCAAGTTCGAGCCCCAGTACCAAAAATAAAAAAA